>NC_136504.1:92241981-92301981 GCF_053919585.1 Euprymna scolopes
GCACCTGACCGCCATGGAATGGAAATATGTCACAAAGTTAAACAAGTTTTTTTTAATATAGATCCACAGAATATTGTGATAAGTGTTTCAGTGTGAACAGGTATGGTATAATAAATTATGGGGTTTATCTATTTTTACTTTCATCATATTTTGCTTCGGGTTTTATACCCCCAAATTCGATGCTATCTCTTTATAACCCTCCCTTTTCATAACCTATCATACTTTAATAAATCAGAGTCCATTTTCTGTAGGCTGCTTTTGAACCCAGTCAACGATGGATATTTTGCTAATATATATATATATATATATATATATATATATATATATATATATATATATATATATATATGCAGGAAGAAGGTCTGGTGATTAGATACCCATTGTCCCCAGTACTGGCCAATGCATTAGGAGCCACACTTCTCTAAACCAACAATCTGGTTGCGATTTGTATAGGACACATTCATACTCTAGCTCGTTAGGAAGATGTTCAAACATTACAAGACCATGTGAACTCGATCCGTCGAACTATACAGTAAACGATGGAAAAATAACATTATCGTTCCTAGATGTGCTGATAACCCGCAGTGGTCATGGGTTTATGTCATCTGTATACCGGAAGCCAACTGTCACTGGGCAGTACCTTAATTTCAACTCCCACGAACCATGTAATGTAAAGAAAGGAATCGTCCGTTACCTACAACACCGGAAAAAAAGCAACATGTAACAGGGGTGCATATCAAGAGGAGATCGGCAGTTTAAGAAACACCCTCCACCGAAACACCTATCCAGAGAGCATGATACTAGCTCCAAGAAATCTGGACTGCACCAAAGAAACCCACCCAGAAACTCAGCACAGTTTGTATAACATATGTAGGGCTTGTCTGAAAAACTTCAACGGATATGTAATATACCATCAGGATATTATTCACAAGTAATTCAACTCCGGAAACAGCTTGTAAGCGTCACCCTCCTACAAAAAGCTCATGACTAAGAACTGAGTATGTGAAATCCCATGTAATTGTGGAACGGTTACATCGGTCGAAACGTTTTGAAAATCACACTCAAGATGGGTACAGTAGTCTGATGAATCCAAATAATACGAATCCAGATTTCTAAAATTAAAAACCGCCATAACTCTCTTAATTAGTTTTAAAGTATTTATTTCTATCTGTCCGTTGCCATTGTTCTAAACATTATACATAAAGGAATTTTCCGCCCAAAACAATGAAATACGAAACGATGAACAAAACTATTCCTGAGGGCAACTGTTTTACATCATTCAGCTGTTAACCTTACGTTACACTGATGTAGGGGTTTACGTGGATTCTCGACCTTGCTCAATAAACCCCCAAAGACTACCAGAGGCACCGTAATCTTCCTTTGAGTACAATGCTGTATCATTAGCCTAGTGTTCCGAAATGTTCACCTATCGGGTACAAGTTAGCGTGTCGCTACTTAACACCTGTGATCCGGCGTGGCAACGATATTATACAGTATACGCATATATACATATATACACATACAGACATGTTTAGTTATAACTATACATGCATATATACATTATATATGTATACAATGTACATTGTATATATACACACACATTATTTATATATATATATATATATATATATATAAAGAGAGAGATTATATAACTTCAAACAGATAATAGATAAATACTTTTATTTCTGAATATCACATACGCTAATATTAAGACACTGAGCAAATGCACATGGTAAAAAAATACATATAGTATTGGAAATATGAATATTTCACAGAGGTTTCTGTTCCATTTTAAGCGACAATGAATATTCCCTTTTCGGATGCGTGCACTGGAAAATTATTCTAAAGCAAATTTTGCGTTGCTCTTCACAACTCTCCTGATCCGTCACGCTAGAGTCTAGTTGCAAGAGAAAATCACTCAAACATGACAATTGGTATTAAATTGTCACTCAAACAACTGTCCACGCTCAACGTCAATTAACTAGATTTATCTAACAGGAATATAATAAATAATTGTGTGTGACGTGAACACTAAATATTCCATGCATATGTTCAATTACTTCTTTATATAAAATTCTTGATTTAAAAATCTATTCATTTAAAATGTCTGATTCGAAAAAAGTAATAAATATTTCAAGAGTTAACTTGAGACAACACTTTTACAGAAAAGTACAAAATCTTTATATTAATATATAGAGAGATAAAAAAAAAAGGAACAACCCAAGTTATGTGTTAATGTTTCGTCTTCATTGCAAGGCTTCATGATATAAAGACGAACAAAAAAACGTGGTTTGTTCCTGTTTTATCTATATACTCTCGGAATACTACTTCCATTATTCTTATATAAATATATGTAACCGCATCTCTTCAGTATATGTGTATGTCTCGAATAAAGTTAACTTTGATAATTAGAACTAACTTCCATCCAATAATTCGATAATTGAGGACAAAAAACACTATTTCAACAGAAATATTAACTTTTTATAACGATTTGGTTCAATTAATTATTTTATGAGCAAACTTTGTGGTAAAAATTGAATAAAACATTTTATTTCAAAATCTCGATGTGGTATGTTTACAGCATAAAAATGTTAGTAAATAGTAGAACCAACTTTAAAGTGTAAAGGCCCCCGAGAAACATATATATATATATATATATATATATATATATATATATATATATATATATATATATATGGACTGACAAGTAATACAAAAAGTATTTAAAAAATATGTCAAACCATTTGAAAGTATTCATTTCACATGACGTTTCTGAATTTTTGAGGTGATGATTGCTTATTCGTATTATTTGGATTCATCGGAATACTGCTGATCCGCAAGGACGTGTGGCGCATGGTTAGAGTACTTAGAAAAATCAAGTGTAAGAAGTGATATTCTCCTGAAGGTTGAAGGCCCATTCTCAGTGTGGGCGACCGAAGAATACAATTGCGAATTATTTAGGAACTCTATACAGTCATAGCTGGCGTAATAAAGTCACGCTACCTCCGTGAAGTAAAGCGTTGCGATCGAAATTTCACCCAAATTTTCGACACCTGTAGAAAATCGGAGGTTACATCGACCGAAATGTTGTGAAAGTCCTGCTCTAAATGAGAACAGTAGTCCTATGAATCCAAATAATACGTAGTCATTTGAGTTGTAGCAAACTGATACAAGGCAGAAATACTATCTGCCGGATACTTTAAGTAAAGCATCCATCCATCCATCCATCGCGGCCGTAGCCGAGATTGAACTCACTACACAAGTTTGTAGAGAAATTTTGATATTTTCGGTAGCTGAATACTTGATGCTTCGCCAGGGCTATCACGGGTACTTCTACTGCGGCGCCATCACTAGACGGGGTGCCTTCAACGTCTTAAGAGGTCCCATCTACCCTCAAGATAAGAATAGACTGCGCCAGTTTCTCAGCATAATAGTTTACTTCGCGGTGCATACAGCGCCTCGCCTTCCGAAAGGTTCACCCATTTGGTACTGGCCAGGCTTAACATTGCGTAACTTCAGTTATCAGGCGCGAATAGGTGCGCGAACGTGATTGTGCCGTATTAAATAAACCAAGTGTTTTACACTTGGTTTACTTAATATGAAAAATAATGAAAAAAAATGCACAAAGATTTTCAAAATTTTTTTGAAATACCGTGCAGTTAAAATTTCTGACATAGTAGATATTTAGAAACCGATAAGATGACCCATCTCTTGCAATACAAAACTTGATACTAAATATCGCGCAGTTCATGTGCAACAGAACCAGTCAATTATCGTCCCACTATTTTTATTTGTTATAATAAAGAATTATTTTCATAATTAATGTTTTGTGATTTGGAATTATTTATAAATTCCATTTTCTGGAATAGCCGTACTTTCCTGGAAGTTTTAATTAGGAAAAATTGTTTCGAAATTGTACAAAATATTTTCATTAACTGTGACCCATTTCATGATTAATTCTCCGACATAGTGTTATAGCTGGCAAGACCTTAAGAATGCCTTTCCACGTTTAATGCCAGCTGAAGTACGCCCAAGAAACGATTCAATCGACATTGAAACAAAAAGAAATCGAAGGGGCAATGAACGCTGATGAATACCAAGAAAAAAAAACCCAGAAATAAATCGATTCCGATTATCCGTTTGAATTGATTGAATTAATTTTACGACAAACTGCACAAAGATATTTTAGAAAATATTATTTTCGAAAATGTTTTTATGAAATTCGTCAAAATGAAAAAGATGTTTTAGGATTCCATTTGTATCGGAATGTCTTTCAATGTAATTTCCTTTATTTAATGGTGACGGGCCGGCCAAGGGATGCCGGTAATGGAATAGGTCTGAATTGATTTTATTTAATTTTAAAGATGTGGCTTGATTATTCGGATTATATGGATTTCTTGTACTATGGTTCATAAATTAGGTGTTATTTTCACAATGATTCAGTCGATGTAACCTCCGGTCTTCAGGCATATGTTGTCAAACTTGAGAATCTCGTAAGCTAGGAAATCTGCACGGAATTTCGAAAGGGTAACCCTTATTTAATCCACGGGGGTAGCGTGTTCTCGTTCCGTCAGTCATGATTGGGTAGAAGTTCTTAGTTCGCAATTATATTTTGAGTGCCGCTTCGACAAACGTAAGAATAGCGTAACTTAACTGAATTTTACCAAGTACTTTATCCAATACGCCACGGGTTCATGTAAGCTGGAAGATTCAGTTGGAAAAATACACTTGAAAAAGGTTGACGATTACTTCGATCGACACATTGTGAAAATAAAACTGAAAATATTTCTACTTTCCTCTCTATATACACCATGCTCACGTTTACTTTCCGGGTCTTGTTTAATCGCCGAATTTAAGCAACGTTCAGCTTGCTTCGTACGAGATGGGTGACCATCTAGAAATACCAGGCGTTATATGTGGGAGGATGTTGGTGTTTCCCTGCAAGAAGTATCGGCTTCTCCCGGCACGGAGATAGACATGCGATGGGGGACCGCGTATTAGTTTGATAATCCCTTAACACCTCGCATAAAATCGGCTTAACCCGCCAATTGTTCATGCAATTTTCCTCCCACACACTTCCCTTTATAATGTCACTTCTCTCTCCCTCATGCCTCGCTGTTTACTCACTGTTCTATTTTACTGTTTATCTATTTATATATATATATATATATATATATATATATATATATATATATATATATATATATATATATATATATCAAAGTTGTGCCTTTATCAAGCATATATTATTCACAGTAGTATGGATTTTTTTTATTTATACATAGGATATTAAATTCCATGGGATTCGAATCGAATAAATGGTGTTTGGTGAGAAATAACTTGTTGAAGCTATTTACATCTTAATATAATCTGAATGTTTGTATGGGGCCCGCTTTGAGTATCGATATATTGGCCACAACCGCCATTCGCAAACTATGCCACGGAACAGAAACATGGAAGAGAATATTGCCTTACTACCACTAAGCATGAACCAAGGTTGATAAACGCGATAAAAACAATCTGGCAATGGAGTATAAAATACCTCGAAAATAGATTTACCTGTCTTCTTGCATCTAATTGGATCATCCGAGAACAGATTTGATCTTTGAAGCCGCTGTTTGAAAGTAAGCACAGAGTGTAATTCTGAATTTTTGAGATGAGATGTGAATGCTTGTTTTATTTTGATTAATCGGACTGTTATTATCTCGGCTTTTGTTAGCACAACTTTTCTTGTTTCTTCTGTTTCTGTGAATTTATATATTAGAGTTGTCTCCCTTGCATTTAAAAAATACGCGTGAGTATCGATCCTACGTTTTTTAAAACATTTTTCACTAATATTAACAATTAGTATAGATATCCCGGAAAATGGAGTCATAGGAAAGCCTTTAAAAATATCTTAGTGACCCCTGAAGATTGAACCTTCTTTATGATCTACAGACCCATCCTCAACCCCACAATTCGAATTATTGCAATGCAGCCAATCTTTTCCTTAGTAGAGAACAAGAAGCACGTTTTCAACACCTGCAGGTTGCAGCGATCAAAACGTTGTGATATTAACACCCAAGATGAGAACAATAGTCCAATTTATCAAAATCGGACAAGTAAGCACAGCGTGTTCTATCATCATAAGTAGTGTCATGAATTGAACATGTTCCAGCTGTACGATATATTCTTCTAGCTGATGATTTCGATTCTAGATGGCATACTCAAGAGTGGGTCGTACCAAAATTATGTGTAAGTGATGAAATGTGTTTTTCGTTGGGTGAAAAATAGATATTCAGATAAGGTAGAGAATACGCCTGACTTTTCGCCACCTCGACACAATCCCGAGGGTGTTATTTTCAAAGGTATGTGTTTAATTGCATCAAACCTTTCTACATTAACAGTGGTATTGAGCAGTTGATGTGGAAAATTGATAGTAGTTGAAGGCGCAAGTGGAGAATTGATGTGAAGAGGACTACCGTTTGCACAGTTACGTCTTCACTAAGCTTTCATACTGAGTTCAGATTATCTTGAAGCTGATCATAGTTACGTCAAAATGATCCTAGTTTACATTTATAGTTAATCCATTCGTTATTGTTTTGTAAAAAATAGACTAGTAACAAACATGGGCCAATAGTGGGTAATTATATCAACGATTGGAACGTAAAGAATTATTACAAATAATAAGCTTAATAAATTAATATGACGAATAATTTATCTGAAAGAATGTTTTAATAACTAATCATATCGGCATATATTTACGATAAATTAAACAGTTTTTGTTTAATAGGTAAAATAGCTAAATGTTATATCAAAATAACAGGGCCTCCCGAACGTCCAGAAAGCATCGTAATCTTAAGGCTTAGATAGCGTAAATCTTTTAATCTATGAACATCGGTTATCGATAATAGAAGTGATAAGTCTACAAGGTAAAGGGCGGCTTATATGTATGCCCATTGCAGAAGAGACTATGCAACATTACCGCGGCTATATTAACATGAAAGAAGACATCTTGCCTATCTCCAACCGTGTTCACTATTTAAACGCTCTTTTGTGCATTATTAATACGATTGAAGTGTAAGACTCTTAATAGATGCTAAAAAGAGGATGTAATCAGCTCTTTTGTAATAAACCAAGACTTTAAGCTATGACCAACACCGCACTCCTTGTTCTAATCGAAGCCTCTTGCTTTGACCTAGATTTAGGATTGACTTTCACTTCATAACGTAAATGGAAGACTTCCATCAAATCTATTGTCAAAAGTCACGGGCAAAAATTATACACTTCCATAGTTCCAGTAAATACAAAACTCAACATAAAAGACAGCACGATGAAGCACTCTTGTCATATCTGGAGAGGCGACACTCAGAACATTGTTCTCCTAGACAAAGTTCAGAATCGATTATGAAAGCTAGCGGGGAAGATTTATTCAGTTCCTCTGTTCTTTTTTTCTCGGATGATACGTTGATAGTTTGAGCTTTAATCTTTTGTTGCTCCTAATAAGATACTAGTGTCAAAAATTCTACTAAAAGATGACTGTAACAGGTCGTTTCATTCTTGCTACAAACACCTATCATCAAACGTACGTTTTATTGGAAGCCGTTGAAAAAGAGTTTTATCCACCTGTAGATCTCACTGCTAAAGCATTACGTATTTAATCATCAGCTACCTGTTTATTGTAATTAGTGATGATCCAATAGTGAAAAATTATTTTCCTCTTTAGAATATAGGAAATATTTCATAAAATCTTCTGTCGAGCTGCAAAATAGGACGAGTGTATCCTCCAACTCCCGGCCAGATACATTTCCACTAGATATTTTTTTCTACACTTATTTCTTATTATATCTTTGTTTTGTTTTTACTTAAATTACTGATTATTTAGTAATTTAGTCCAATTTTGCTTTTATTTTAAACAGTATTATTCGCTGTTTTAATTCGAGGTAAGCGTAAAATAGCAACGAATTTGTATATATGCCAATTGTATGAGGGAAATGTATAAGTATTTCTTAAATATATTACCATTATTAACTGAAAAGTTTTTCCCTTCGGATTATTAATGAATCATTCATATGTTTTGCAATATTCTAAACAAAAAGGGAGTGACTGTCCATTATAATGTTCGTCTACACAGAACTACTGATCAAATAGAGTTTGATTTGAATATATTGCCCCATGCTACAGATTCTTCTGAACTCACTCTTACAAAGCATCACTCATTACGTGCATCAGCAAATCAGATGGCTTTTGATAAGTATCACACGAATATTGAACACGAATTAGATTCATATTTCACATCAAAACAAATCATTTTAATAGGAAAAAAATATAAGCTCGCTGACCGAGAGAATCAAGTTATCGAGTGCAAAGGTTATGTTATAAATAGAAGTTTCAAAACACGTTTTATCTTAATATTTAAAATGCAATTTCAAATCGTCATAAAAGATTTAATATTATAGTATTGCATAGTAGACAAGGATTATTACGTATGTTGTAAAACAAAAATACGACGAGCGTGTTTTCATGTGTGTTAACTAGGTTTATATATTTCTAGATGTTTCAAATGCGTGTGAACATCAAAATTGTTATATTCACGGTCTTTAGTTGTACTTATTTCTCATGCAATAAGTTTTGGGAAATCTGGAGAAGACATTTCTTTTAGTTAGAATAAAATAACTTTTCGGGTATATCATATTAGTTAATTCGTTATCTATTTACTTCCTCGTAGAAATGTTATTTCATGGACATTCCGAGTGCATGAGAAAAAGGAAGTAAACTAAATGAAATGAAATTTTTAAATTAATGCATTGGTCGTGGAAATCCAACACCATAGCACTAACCGAATTTTATGAAACCAATATTATTCAGATGAAGTACTGCCCATCACGCCTGTTGTAAGCGTCTCGAAGATTATTGCACAGATGAACTACATGAGGTGTCATGATGAAGTTTTCATACAGCTCCAATGTCGTCTACACATAAAACATAGCTTTGAAGATTAGGTTATAGTGCCGCCGTAAATGGCAAAATATCTTAAAATAATAAATAAAAGTTAATTTTTTAAAGGGATGCCAATTGTAAGAATTGAAATTAATTTGACTTACCGGGAGTGGGTCGGAGGGAAGAAAAGACACCGAACTGCTGTTTGCTGTTACTAAGAAACTGGGTGTATATTTCCTACTAAGTTTAATAGACATTCTAATCTCGTTGGAAGTCACGTTGGAATTCTCACCACTGAGAGTTAGTATTTATAAAAGGAGTTGTCTCACTACGGGTTAGTGATTAGTTAAGAACCTAGTTACCTAGCTTCCTAGTCGGTTAGCGTCTCTTAGACTGATTACCTCGTTACTGTTGTTCGGCAAACGTTACCTGTTAATTGTTACCTTTACAAGGAAAGAAAAGATTGCTTGTAAGCAACGCCACCATTTCGTTGCAAGCCCTTACTGCCTTTTCTTACACCTCCCTCTTTTTGTTGGTGAAATAATCCCGACACAATGTAAGCTTGTTACGAAAGAACATAAGTACAATAAGAATATTGAATAATTCAGTACTTTTCAAATAATGTTTTTTCTATGAATGTAGTTTTATACAATAAGCTACGATATGATACCACATGTATTCATTTTTAGTCTCACGACAAAAAGGGTGGACCTCTCAATTTACCCTTGCTGTTCGTTCGTTCGCACTTTTTTCAATAACTACGGCTTGGAATTTTGAAATTTTTCACAAACATTAAACACGATATGAGTAAAAAAAATGTTACAGAACGGATTTTCCAGGAAACCCCCGGTTGCCGCTCCCCCTCTAGGGGGTGTCTGTCGGGTTTAAAATGGCTAAAATTAACATTTTTGTGCTCATTAAAAAAAATGATGCCTTTTTATAAAACTTTTTGAAAAGTTGTAACTAGCTGATTTCTATATAATTTTGTTTGTCTATACTTCATGATAACTCTTGGATGTGCCACAGGGGCTCTTTTAGGGCTAATAAAACACTCCATTTTTCGGACTATTTTACCATATTTGTTCAAAATTTTCTGCGTATGTCTATTTAGCAGTTTAGCATGGTGCTGAACTCAAATTTAAATATGTTAAGGCCTTGGGGACTTTAGAGGCTAAATGGGAAGGGGGCAAACGATAGGTTTAGTCATTTCATTTTTTGCATGATGAAGAACTCAAATTTACATATGTTATGGCCGCAAAATGCACAATTTCTTAATTTTCATCGGAATGTTACCCCCCTGGGAACTTTTGGGGCTAAATGGGTGGGGGGCAAATGCTGAACAGTCATTTTTTTATGCGTCGTTGACTATGCACTCACGGGGGACTAAGCATGCTTCACTTGTTAAGTTTAGAGATATAGCATCTTGTGAAAAGAAATCCTCGCTGAAATCGAATGTTCCTGTTTAACAGGTGGAGCCGATTGTATTATAGCCTACATTTTTGCAGTATGGCAGAAAATAATTAAAATTGTTTTTTAATTGTTATTTTGTTTTAAATGTTTATCGATATTTCCAACTTATTTTTCAGTTCAATTATAATTATTTTCTTTTGTTTATTTGATTTTCTACTTAATATTAGGTTTGTGCAAATATGTTGTTTTTGACTTGCAGTTAAACGTCAAAAAACGACATAATATTGCACTAACCTAATAGTTGTTTGTAGTTTAATAAGTGAATCCAATTAATCTGTACTTACAAAGTGATAAAATTTTAAGTTTTGTTATTTCTAAAAAAAATGAAAACTACTGTAATATTGCACTGTAGAATGAGAGGTGCGGGTGTGCTCAACGGTTCTGATATTGTCACCGTCGTTAAAATTGGCAATTCTCCAGAAACAGTCAAACACTAAGATAATACAAAAGTGATTATAATTGACAATATGTGAATCGAATGCCAAAAGGTTTAGAGTTTCCCAACAGAAATTGGAATGGCATCAAAAAATAGTTATCCTTAATTATTTAAAGAATTTATATATACAAACATATATGCATGAACGCACACATATACATATATGTGCACTGATATATTTTTGTGTAGAGGATTCATCATAAAGCAATTTAATTCATCATTACAAATTTAACATCGTTGCTAAGTCTAAGGGTTTCTAATGTAAGCTATATTCAGTTTTATGCCAATATCGTATATATATATATATATATATATATATATATATATATACCTATTTAACAATCTTCACATATCAATTAAAAAATATCCCAATACGTCCTAATATGTACAAAGTTTCGTTTTTTTACATAAGTTACCACTTATCAAAGCACGGAAGCAACTCGAGGATAAGGTTTATTGCGTGTACAGTAATCAATGGGATAATATCGTATTAATGGGGATTTGATAAATTGGATCACTTAAGGGGGCGATTTATCAGGAATTTGTTTATGTATGTATAAGTAAAAAGCAATAAACTTGCTTCACCACCGAAAGCCGCTTAGCAAGCCCTAGGAGGGTGGACCTCCTGACTAATACCCAGGCAGTGTACCTCAGTCCGACAGGTACTGAGCCGGTTCCCGGCCCCGCACCGGTTGGGCTGATTATCAAGAAAGGATCCTTGACGGGTTTCTCTACCCAGTCTCCCTGCAGCCAAAGCCGCTAGGAGATACATCACCATCATTCATCATGGGAGTATGGTCCCTAATAGTTGGGCGATTCTATTTATAAACGCTGATGCTAGGGACTGACGAGTCAAATTCACGTTCTGCTACCAACCAATCAGAAACCAAAATGGCTCCATAAAAATGAAACAGATTTTTTAGCAACCTTGCATATACTTTCTTCATGTCAACACGTGAAGAATTTTTTGCTCCTTGGCTACAAAATTATAAAGTCCGGAACCTGTACGGAACAGCTGTCTATCGAGAACTCATCTCCAGGACTTATACAGAACAACTAAACATCGGAAACTGTTTTGAAACTAAACATGGCTTCCAACTAAGACTTACCTCTAGACTTTTCTTTGTATGGGGGAATACACGTGTTACGAAACATTTTTGGGAAATAATATAGTTCTAGCTATCTAATATATATATATATATATATATATATATATATATATATATATATATATATATATAAGACCGCCGGGCATTGCCCTATCGTAAAATACGTGTTTAAATATATTTTCATTAATGCAGATTTCGTATTTATCATTATATTATATTGGACCCAATATATAGTAATGATTTAAAAAGTTTATAAAAATGACTCGTGAGCCACCACCAAGAATTGAAACCAAAACATTTAGCTTACGATTTACTTTTTCCTAGCAAATTATATTTTTCTAATTTTCACACTGATTTTCCCCAGCTAAAAACCAAATATAATGTTTCGCATTACCCTATACATCTAGTTCCATGTCTGTAGACCAGAAAGTCACAGAGGTGCTTCGTAGGCAATTTTTTTTAAATATAGATACGCATACATAAATATACGTAGAAAGATGCGAGTTATCTGTAACCTTTTTATGCAAATATAAACAAAAATATTTTAAAAAATTAAGCATAAATCATGTAGAATATCTACATGAATATAATTACACGTAATAGTTAACTAAAGATGATCATCTCGTAAGAAAACTGAAAAAATTAATAGGGAATTAATTAAGATGAATGTTTAAAGGAATATGCAAATCAGCTAGATCTTTTGTAAATGAATGCAATTCCACGATCTATCTATTACAATGTTGTATTTTCTTTTATAAATAGTAATTTTTATGAATATAAATACACAAAAAAACAGATTTACATTATATATATATGTATATATATATATATATATATATATAATATTGTCATTAGTTTGAATTGTTAGGTTCAGAAACAAAGATAACGAAGGTCTTTATTCGCTATTTTTTTTTTGTAACGGGACTTATGTACAAATGGATCTATATAGACTTCCTTATAATGGATGTATTTATTTGCTTTCGAGACAATCAAAAAGAGACCTACTGACTAGTATTTCGTACTTCTGGATTCATCAGATGAGGAAGTCACGATTGCTCCTAGCCATCAGGATTCAAACTCTGTAACGAATCCATCTTTGTCTTCATTTACAAAGACCATTACTACAGGGGCATCATCAATCATAACTATATTCAAATGAATTTAAACAAAGGCATATACGTGATTAAATATCGATCTACAGTGATCGAGGGACTGGAGGTCACTATCTCGCACGTAGGCCAACTGACGTAATGTTTAATCACGGACAGTGATCAACAATTAATCACACACACATTATATATATATATATATATATATATATATATATATATATATATATATATATACTGTACTGTGGGGTAACTGCGCCAAGTCCAGAGCTAACATGCTCTTTTATCAACCACACATAGAAAAATCACTTTTTTTAGTTGGCGCAATTACCCCAAAGTAAGGTGTGTTTGTGTGTGTGGAAGGAAGAGAGAATAAAGAGTTATTTTGTTTCTTTTATAGTTTTCAAATAGATCTGAGCAGAATATTAACGTGCGTGGTTTTCAGATTGCTAGTGCATTTATTTTTCTTAATTCTCGTCTTATTATACTTCCTTTACTTTTAATCGAATTTTCCTTCGTAGTCTATCGTTTTATTTTCTGTTTTTAGTGCACTTTTTCCTTATCCTCTTTTTTTTTATTCCCTTTGTTTGGATTTCCTTCTGTCACTTACTTTCTTCTTCTCCATACCACCGCTCATGCACTTTCGATAAAGACATTCGATCTATTATCTGGTATTATTAAGCCCATCTCCTGCTTATCGTTTACACATACACCCCTTTTCACAGTCACATGAATTCCTTATCTTTCTCAACGCTCGTTCCATTGGGCAAGACTCGATAAACAGCTATTAATTTTTTTAAGGATAATCCCACATCATTGGCCAATACAAACTTACGTCCAATGCCACAATGACTAGTAATTCAAATATTTATCAAGGAAGTCACATTTGTCTCCGCATTAATAAATATTATGCCGAAATGTTTATGTTCAATAACTGAGTTATAGATGTAAACGTAAGAAAATGGTCACATCATTTACAGAGTTTGAATAATCGGAGCATTATCATTTTAGTAATGTAATTCCATTAATTAAATAATGGTAGACTTGGTATTTTGTTAAGTGTTATTTCTGCCGGATCAATTGTGTTTACTACGGTTATAACCGCGTCGGCGATGTTGATCCTAGTAAGTATTTAGATGGATCACTATTATAAAGTAGCAAGTACTATATGTAAATGCGAATTACAATTGTCACTGATTATTCAGGTCATCTGCCCAGTTTAACACACGCAAGCACACACATCATTGGAAATCATTTCTAAACGCATGTTATGGATTATATTTCGATTTTGTGAAGGAGAATATGGAATATACGCGAAACATCGATCCTACGAAAATAGAGAACGTACGAGATAAAACGGACCTACGAGAACAGCGACTGCACGAGAAAAGCGGATCAACGAGAACAAGCCATTTTCGAGAAAGACGGATCTTCGAGAACTGGAAGAGTATATGAAAAATGGACATACGAAAATAAGGAATATCTATATATCTGCAAAAGTGAAATTGTGTGTGTGTGTGTGTGTACATTTCCCTACTAAACTGGTTCGTCAATTTTCAGTCTACGGACTCGAGATTTGACATAAGGGGTATTGAGATTTGGGAGAATCCTTTTAATCGGTTTTCGGCCAGGAATTTGATTGTCAAGAGGTCAAAGTTAATCGATTTGAACTTTGAAAAAACTACAAACTCCTGGACTCCTTTGATAAAAAGAAGGAACAGGAAATTTTAATTAGAGCTAGGTTAAAGAGAGCGCCAAGCGAGGCTACAAATATGGCCGCTTCATTGTTTGCAGAGGAGCGTCGATGGTACCAATCGATCCCATTGCCGGATGGACGAACCGTGACTGCAAACGAAGGGGTTTCGATCTTATTTTCAGGATGTTTTTTACCAGGGAACAGTGCTGACCATGTTTCAATTCGACCCCTATTAAACCGACTTCTCCCGCCCCGAGGCGAGCGAAGAAGCTAGATGCGAGGGTTGAATAAAGGAGAGAAAAGTTCCGAAGGCTCGGTAACAGATCGTCTTGGCAAAACCCCTAATATCGATGGTCTACCTTATGAATTATACATGAGGGTTTCACCTATTTTTATAAACTTACTCGCCGTAATGTTTCTTCTGATTTAGGAACAGGTTGCAGTATTTAGTATTTTACGAGGGGAATCATTAAATTGCTACGCAAGGCTAAAAATGGAGGGGATGGTATAAGTAATTTTCGGCCCTTAACGATGTTAAACAGGGTTAAAGATCTTAACAAGCCATCTGCAACTTGTCTTGCATGTCGAAGCCTTTCAATTTGTCCAGATCAATTCGTCAGGGTTGTCTATTCTCACCGATACTTTATGTGCTTGTATGAGAACCTTTTCTTTGCAGGCGTAAAGTGAATCCGTTCCTTGCATAAGGAATAATTACTCCGCCTATACCGACGACGTGACTGTGCTTGTAACGAGCCGTGCTGAAATTTGAGTAGTCAGTTTAAAAATAAGACGGTATGAACAAGTGACAGAAGCCAAAATAAACTCCGACAAGTCTGTGGGCTTTCGCATGGGTGCCTTCAGGTGACATTTTACTGGACGTATGGGTACTCGGCGTTTGGTTTGGTCCCAATCTCCAGTTGGAGAAAAATTGATCTGAAGTATTGGAAGCGGTTCAGGCCACCACACGATTGTGGTGCTTGAGTAATCTACCTTTACAACGTCAAGCGGAAGTCTGCTATTCCCACATTTATCATCTATTGTCTATCAGTACTTCCACTCCCGGAAACCACACTACTACACCTAGTAAGCGCTCTTTTAAATTTCTTGTGGAGGCGTAAGAAAGCGATGGTCAGTGGGAAGATTTGTTACCTGCATCCGCCAGAAGACGGTTTGGGCATGCTAAACATTGACATCTAGAGGCATATGTTTTGCAAAACTTACCTAGACCGAATGTGTACACCAAGGTTGGATTCTTTGATCTTATAAATCCACGTTTATTTATTATCTGATCTTCCATAGTCGGGTCCGTACCGATTGGTATATATATTATTCCTTAATTGGAATTCATTTTTGAGATGAGCATTATATATATTAATTTATTTTTATTTCGGACTATTAGTCTCATCTTTATTAGTTGTTGCTTTTCATCTTTTATTGGGTTTTTTTTTATTCACAGAGGAATTAGTTGGCCGAAACGTTGTGAATAAACAAACCAATAAAAGATGAAAAACAACAACTAATAAAGATGAGAATAATAGTCCGAAATAAAAATAAATATTTCCGGTTTTGTGTCTATGTTTTTACTCGAGTTTGTTCTTTACATACAATTCTGACGTTATTAATGTATAAAAAAAAACAACCATTATTAGCAATAATTTTGTTACCCGAATTAAAATTGTGTTATTTCGGCAGAAAATGCGACAAACTGATCGCTTTTTATTGTGTTTTATTACTAGATCTGTGACAACAGCATACCGTTTTCATTATTTTGACTTTTACGTATATATCTGTTAATATCGTATGTTTTTATAGAAAATGATGTAGTTCTCAGGAATATTCTGTTGTCATAGCCCTATTTATGACATATTTTTAGATGGATATGTTCTAAGTTTTATAATCTCTGTAAAAATATATCTGTATTATGAATGGTATCGAGATGACTAAATTTATAAGAGTAGAGCGTCATGAGCTATTGATCTAAGTCAGTTGCTATGGTGACACGTGACAATAAACAATTTCATTCTTTTTCAAAATAAGAATCAACTATATTAAGAGTAACCCAACAGATTCTCAACTGATCTCCTGAAAAGACATTTCAATCAAATGAATAAAATATATTTTTTTGTAAACACTCTTACGTGAACGTGACGGCATGCAAACGAAATTATCACTATAGACGTTTACCGCAATTAAAACAAAATAAATTCTATATATCGGGCACAAAATAATATCCTGTTTGCAGGCCAAAACCAAAAACTGTTTTATCGCTTTTGGTCAGTGGCTGATCACAACCGTATATAACGTGTGCAATACAGATTTTATGGAAAAAGTTAAAAGCAATTGATTCTTACTAAAAAGGAATAGAGATAGATTTATGTGAGCTTGTAAAACAAAACAAAAAATAGTTTTATTTCCGTAAGGAAATGCGTGTATAGATCAAAGCTAGTGTGTTTACATTCCTTGGTAAGGTTTACATTTATAACACGAACTATGGGAATTGTTTAAAAAAAAAAAGCAAGTCACGAAGCAGATTATTTCAACATTCAGGAAAAAAATACATGTAGCCAAAAGATACGTCGGATAAAATCCAATATGGCGGGAAACTAAACAGATGAAACGAGGCTGAAACTTAACGTGCGATCGAAATAAATATAATATAGCAATCTTATCTTTTCTTACAGATTTGTAAGCTTTCTCCTACATGTAATGAGTGTATTTTTGTTTTTCATTTGTTTATATAGATATTAGGTAATTGCTTGTCTTTTCTCTTGCTAAGAAACTTTGCAATTGTTGGTTCATTAAAAAAAAAGTGTGAAAACTGTAGCAAAGACAATGGAACCAAAACATTGTTCTTGCTTTCCTCTTTCTCTCACATACATAAGCATGAATATATAAGTATTAGCGTATATCGTGTAGATCAACGGATTCACTCGTAAACTAATTAACTGTTTATTATAAATATTGGAATATTATTATTACTAACCGTGAAAAATATTTTATTTTTATGCAGAAAGATATAACGTGATAAACACTCTGAATATTCTAAAATTTGATTTTTTTTAATTTGATATTTTCAATAAATTAGTATTTCTCAAAATTTCAGTTACTTAAAATATTTTTAAGAGATTAAGTACTGATATATGGGTGCAGCTTTGTAAATTCAAATATTTGATCGACAATTATTATACACAAAAAAATCCAAACTCCCTCAATATTTTTCATAAGACAATTTTTTTCTAGGATGAATTCGCCAATTATATATATTGGCAGGAGAATCGGAGAACTTAAATTTGTTTAGGCGATACATTAAATAAATCGGTTATTGATAAAACTAGTCTTCTTTCTACAATAGTTGGAAATACCTTAAGAAGGAAATGAAGACTACACTGCTTTCGCTAGCGCAGTTAATAAAACGATTTTAAGTTAACGAGTTGGACCACTGCCAACTTAGCACAAGAATTATCATCGAATATCGATTCAAATTGTTCTTAAACTAGATAATGACATGCTTTAACATTTTAAATATCGCAGAGGACAGTAAACATTTTTTATTAGTCTTTGCAGATATTTGAGGCGCATTGTATCACACGTGTAGATTCCGTTAAACATTTATTTACTAAATAAATTTGATTAACAACTGAAAAATCATTTGCCTCGTAAATAGTGTTTTGGTTTCGGGAATTCATCATCTTATCCTCTACTGTCTATCAGTACTTCGACTCCCGGAAACCACACTACTACACCTAGTAAGCGCTCTTTTAAATATCTTGTGGAGACGTAAGAAAGCGATGGTCAGTGGGAAGATTTGTTACCTGCATCCGCCAGAAGACGGTCTGGGCATGCTAAACATTGATATCTGGAGGCATATGCTTCGCAAAACTTACCTAGACCGAATGTGTACACCATGTGGAAGAAACGATTAATTATGGAAAGAAACACTAAGAAAGCCTTTCCGGCTTTGGAAAATGTGCACTCATTGAGGGGAGGGGCATAAAGGTTGCCCCGAAACGAGTGCTCTTTTTATCGCGAGTGTCGACGCTCCTACTACACCTATTGCACAATAGAAAATATTGAATAAAATGGCTTCGATTATATAAAATAAAACTTTAGATATAAAATATCAAATGTACATCGAATACAAATACAATTTGAGAGTGAACTAATAGCTGAAGTTACATTAAATAGTAAATCATTAAAATCGAAAATATTTGTGATGATTCAAATAAATGTGCATTGGGTGAATGAAGGTATAATAAGTAGTATATTCAAATATGGAAACGTTGAATACCGAAGCAGATGAAGAATCAACAGAAAACTTTTCGTTTTTTTTTTCTGCTGAAATCCTGATTACTCGACTGCATTGCTTAAACTAAAAACACATTTTTAATCAGTTTTATTTTTGTTTCGAAAGAAATAATTCTCGTCATTAAATTACACCGAAGAGGAATGGAATCGACTCGAAAATATTGTGCATGACCGATACGTATATATATATATATATATATATATATATATATATATATATATATATATATATATATATATTGTTTTAAGGAATCCAAGACAGTCGGCTTAAATTAGGAGAAGAAAATGCGATTTTTCTCATTAAAATGAAATACCTTGGTCAATTTATAAACAAAGATGTTAGAAGCCCAGTTTCAGATCGGCTAAAGGCTACAAAAATTATTAAAATGTGTCAATTCCAAATATAAACAATGTGCAAGCGCTTCTCGATGAACTATTAAAGACTCATTAAAAAAAACATGATTGTATCGGACTTATTTTTCACACTACATTCTAGATTATGCTATTCCGTGGAAATTTTTAATTTCAAATAAGAACACATAGTAGATCGGTCGATGAAAACTTGCTCAAGAGTCTCGGATCTTACTGCCTGCAAAATCACTTACTAATAAATAAAGAAGCATTGGAAGATAACTCTTCAGTCACACACTTTTTATCGTTAAATTCACGGAAAGCATATAAGGACATCATTAGCCGAGAGGAGAAACTTGGTTTCTGCGTGTTGTGAACACGTCTCTGGAACAGCTGCTACGTCCCAACACGACAAACAGTTCTCCGGGGGTACGGCACAATAAAAGTGATAACATGTTCCTTATATTAACAGTCGCCACAACAACGCCACGTTCGCTTGAACGGTCTTGTTGACGGGTTTTTCGTCGGGGCCATTAATGTTAGGGCAATTGTGTCGGACATAAGTAGTAGTAGTAGTAGTATACATAAGTAAACAGATTTTTTAAAACTGTAGAAGTAGGATTAAATTAATTGTATCACTTTTAGTGGCATTTTAGGACCAGACAGTCAAAGCGCGTGAACAGTTGCATCCTGGGTCCAGATTTTAAAATAAAATATAATGACGAGAAAGTAAGGAGAGAGAGAAAGAAGTAACATGCATACACATGAACGAGTCAGAAATACATGTTACATTTACCGTGTCTGCATGTCGTCTGACTTGAATGACATTTTCACCATTTTACACCGATTTGACTATGATATATATTAAAATCTGCCAATATCTAACAGCGGATATTTAATGATGAAAACTATACCGACTAGATTTATTTGTCTCCTCTTAATAAATAGCCAGTAGGCTATCAGACCCTAAATTTGGGGAGGTAGAGTTTCCCTAAAACGGATTCTATCTTTATTGTAATGTCAGTCTACGGTGAATCACTTTAAAATTTCGGTGCTAATGCACTTATTGATCCACGTTATATTTTAATAGTATTTTCAAGCTTAATTAAAGTTTCATATCTGTTCTTATCAAATTGTAAGGTTAAAGTACAAAATAGGTACAAACCACCATCCCCTCCCTATGTTAAGAATGTCTTCCTAAATATTAACGTTATTATTTCAGCACGGACCAATAAGCGCACTAGCACCAAAATTTCTCAGTCAAAAACAGTCTTTTTAAAAATAGATTACAGAGATGACGAACCATTCTCCAAAATTACATTACAAAAACAGTACTTCTAATCACCAAAAATAAGTTATGCTAAAGGATTCAGATTTATCCAAATTATACTAAACTAAACCAAAACAACCGTTTTCTCTATACAAATGATGAAAGTAAAAATATACGTTGTGTAAAGTCATTAGGCATTTTGCGGTAACACTTGAACAAATAAAAAAAAGGCGTTCAATGACGATTTCACAAACAGAAAAATTAAAAGTGTGTAAAACGTATATACTGGGAAATATTTGACGTGTGTTCTATCTTTAAAAAGTAGTTAGGTGTGTCGATCAACTTTGAATTATTATAGAAACTACTAAAGAAATTACATGTTGGTCACTTGTGCATTTTTAGAAAGAATAATATCATGGTAAGTGTTCAATTGAGCTTCAATCTATGGTCTCGCCTCGCCAATCACCTAGACATAATGACTATGAATAAATCAGTGTCTAAACCTAAATGTGGATTCCATGAGCAAAGCTTCTTTTCCAGAACTGCCCACCTTTGATACTCTGATTAGCTGGTCTGCTTTTCAGTTAGTTAAAATATCGTCGTCTAAAGGAAACATTTTTTTAATTGAATCGTAAATAATCCAATATGAGATTTAAACGAAAAACGAGTATTACCCTATTGTATTTATCATTACAATACACGCATTAATCCTTACCCTTGAGTAGCACCCGAACCTTGATATGTGGTAACTGCTTTTTGTAAAAGAAGTATCATGAGAAGTAAGATGTATTTTTATTGCATAATAGTTGTAGACATTTTCTTAAAATGATAGTAATATTACAATGTAGGAAACCAACTACGGAAAATCAGTTTCTGACATGAATTGTTCGTTCAGTTTTTTTGTTTTTCTTACATGGGGGTCACCACTTATCAAGACCCGAAGGCCATTAAAGGATAAGGGTTATTGCGTGTACAGTAATCAATGAGATAGTATTGTAGTAATCATTAGTATTGAGGGTTTTGATAGAGGGGCGGTTTGTAAGGAGTTTGTTTATGTTGGACTTGAAGACGTCAACGTTGTAGTCAGGTGGGAAACAGGCAAGCGGCAGAGAGTTCCACTGGCGTGCAATTCAAAGAAAGAAGCTTTGCTCATGGAATCTAGGTTAGGATTTAGGCACAGATAAAGAGTGGGCAACATTATTGACAGTAGTTTCAGCCAGACAGGTGTTTCTCGTGAAAGATTGGCGAGGTGGGACGAGGAATTGGAGCTCAGACGAGCACCTGCCATGGAAATAACGATAAAAAAGACAGGATCACAACGTCTCTTCTATGGGAGAGAGGTTGCAGGGAAGATAAAAGGGCATCCCCACTAAACTATGAAGTCTATTTTGTACTCTGTCAAGGCAGGATAGGCTGTTTTTACCAGCTCCTGTCCAGATGTGGCAGCAGTACTCCATCCTTAGACGTACTTGGCTTTTATACAGATAGAATTGCATCAGTAGTGAAATATTTTCTGGAGTGGTAGAAGGATCCCAACATTTTCCCAGCGTCCCTGGCAACAGATTTGATGCACATGTTCCATTTCAGATCAGGGGTAAAGGTCAAACCGAGAAGCTTGTCAAAACATGGAGCCTCCCCAAAAACGAGAGCCATCGATTTAAATTGTTGCTAGATGGGGATCAGAGCGTTGATGATAAAGATAAAAGCTTGGTTTTGGATGCATTAAAAGTGACCAGCCACCACTTCCCCATTGTACCATGCGTTCAAGATCAGAGGGGAGAGAATTAGAGATAACTTTGTCATTTACGGCCTTTTATGTGTTGCAATAGATGGTCGTGTCATCAGCATAGATGTCAGTGAATGATTTAAGTATGTGTTTTGGGAAATCATTAGTGTAGATCAGGAAGAGAGTTGGGACCAGGATGGACCCCTGGGGGACTCCAGCATTAATACTGTGAGCCTCCGATTGCTGCGCATCAACCACTACTCTTATGAACCTATAAGAGAGAAATGATTTAATGATTGAGAAAATATTTCCAGTAATACCGTAGCTGGAAATCTTGTGAAGTAGGCCCTTATGTCATACCTTATTCCATATGTCAAAAGCAATTGCCCTGGAACGGAAACCTTTGTCAAGAGATTCACTAATCCTATATGATATAACCGTTAGCACATCCGCTGTAGATCTTGCAGAGCGGAATCAATATTGCATGCCACTAAGAAGGTTGTTTCTGTTGAGGTTGTTGACTACTTTATTTAATATGGATTCCAGCAACTTACTCATGACACGCAGGAGACTTATTGGTCTGTACTGAGAGGGAGATGACTTATCACCTTAATTCTTAAATACAAGGCATGCTGATGAGATTTTCCAGTGTGTTGGAAAGCACTTCTCCTTAAGGCAACGCTTAAACAGTTTTGTAAGTACGGGGGCAAGTTCTGGTTAAAGCTTTTTCAGCACTGGAATGCCGTTAGGGCCAGTTCCTTTACTGGAATCAAGGTTCTTGATTAGCTTGGCGACCTCGCGCACAGATATTTGTATGTTGCATAGCGTGTTGTCTGTTATAGGAGGAAATAGAGGGAGTTGATGGCCATTGTCGCATAGGGTAGAATTAGCTGCAAAGTTCTTGGCAAATAGTTTGGCCTTGTCTGATGCTGACGAGATGACCTCAGATCCATTGATGATAGTTGGGATAGAACGCACGCTTCTGTTCAAAATCCTGTTTGCTATTTGCCAGAACTGGTGAGAACCAAGCCGCTGCTCCGCTACTTTGGATTTAACAGACTGATCATATAGTTTTCTTGCATTTTTTATTACTCTTTTACAGTGGTTGCTGGCAGTCCTGAAAGCAGCTTTAGACTCAGTACATCTATTACGTTGGTAGCTATGGACAAAGTGATTTCTGTGCGCAATGGCAGCAGCACATTCAGGGGAGAACCATGGCTAGCTCTTAGGTTTTTGTTGGAATTTAGATGGTATGAATCGGTCTATGCCTACA
The DNA here is from genome assembly GCF_053919585.1 of Euprymna scolopes. NCBI lineage: Eukaryota > Metazoa > Mollusca > Cephalopoda > Sepiida > Sepiolidae > Euprymna > Euprymna scolopes. The sequence continues at coordinate 92,265,646 of NC_136504.1, forward strand.
ATTAACCATTCGGTCAGGTCTGATACTATAGAGGACACATCCTTTTTAAACATGGAATGCAGAGGTAGGTCAGATATGAATGTACGGAAGCTATCCCAGTCAGCCATAGAGTATCGATATACAGTACGGTGGAGAGGTACGTTTGAAGACTTATTACATTTCATTTTTATCTTAACTGATACAACAAAGTGGTCAGAGGATCTCAGAGGAGATAGAACGGAACATGAACAGAGCTCAGGGGAAGTTGTGAGGAAAAGGTCTAGGCTTGCATATTGACCGGGTGTATCGGGCACACGGGTGGGCTCGCGAACAGTCTGAGTAAGGTCATAAGCAATGGCAAAATCATGACAAAACCTCCCCTCGTCATCGGTTTTATTTGAGTGGGTCAGCCATTCCACATTATGGGCATTGAAGTCAGCGAAAATGTGAATGTTAGCCGAAGGATGAGCAGACGGGATGTGGTCAATTTTCTCAGATATGCTCTTAAAGGTAGTAATCCCACTGCTGTGGGGGGGCGATAGAGGGCAAATACAAATGCAGTGGTGTAAGCCAGTGCAACCCGGAAACACATATAAGGTAAATTAGGGTATTCTCTGGAGATATCCCTACCATAAGATAAGCCACTTTTGATGTATGCACAAATTCCATGCCAATGGCGATCTTGGGGGTCAGATTTAGATGTTAAGTTAGAGTATCCTTTAATCATGAATTCGTCTAGAGAAGTGGTTGGCCCTATGCCAATTTCACTTAGAAAGAACATGTCCGGTTTCCTCTCCTGTAATTGTGTTTCAACCTCTGGAAGGTTGGAACGTAGACCCCTGATATTGGAGAAGGAGACCTGGTAGTAGGGTTCTACGTTAGAGATGGGGTTCTAGATTTATTCGTGTTTCTTTTTTTTGAGATTTGTCATGATTGTTGAGGTTTTGGGGTTTGTGGAGCAGGTCTATAGACTTGGTTGAAGCAGGACAGAGAGGCAAAATAAGAGAGGAAAAGGCAAGAATCTTTTTTGTAGCACATAAAGTAAAGTCGTAACAATTACCCACTAGTATGGCATCAAGAGATCCTACCAGAAACTACTGTATGGTCCAGAATCCATTCACCAAATGGCAATGCAGCAGCCCCGGTACTTTGCACCTACTGGTAGGACAACCTCCTTAGTGGTTAATCCAAGGTTCGGGTCCCTGGCTATCAGGCGGGTAAGGTCAGCCCAGATGAAACGTTTACCTCCAGCACCGTTACTAGTGACATAACCACAAGAATAGACATAGAAAAAGAAATTTTCCGACATCTCAGGCTACTCTGTACAAAGTACTATCAACCTGGACAGCAGCTTTTTCTTCACCCTTTGTCAGAAAAATCATTCATTGAAAATGAAGACTGAAGGACAAAAAAGGAGTAGCGAAAGTTACTGGAGCTGCCGATAAAACATCCACATGCATTATCTACTCTCCATTGGAAATTATTTTTTTAATAAAAATAAATAAATAGAAAATAAATAAAATAAAATTTTAAAAATGTATATGTATATATATATACATATATATGTACATACATACATACACACACTATATATATATATATATACATATATATATATATAATTATACTCTGCTCTTCAGACTGGTTCTAATCCCCTTAAAATATATGTGCATAAATCACTCATATAGGGTAGAATACTATACTTACAATTGTATTATAAATAAAAACCTTATTTCTCTCAATCATCGGTAGTAAGTATTTACATTGTTTGGGTTTCTACCAACTTAATAAAATCACACTATCTTTATAATATAGTAAAATAGTAATGGGGCACATTCTGCAAAGCAGTCTGTTAAATAAACTGGGGTGCGTATATGCATGCCTCGTTAATCAAATAAAATGCAATCAAAATCTCCCAGGATTTGTATTGTCTATATGTTATTGCAACAGCCGTATGGTCTCTATAATTTAGAAAATAAATATGTTTTTCCTAAGTTAGAAATAATTTGATATTGGGTTTGCCAACTTTCATCGCAATTTTCTTGTGTCATTCTTCTATGTATGAATATATTCTCTTTCTACTAAGCACATGTAACAAGAAATAAACTAAACCGTTATCATAGAGAAAGCAAAGCTTCGGAAGATTATATTCTAGGCGTGAACAGAACTATACAACACACTGGAAAACACCAAGTAACTCAACTAGTATATATCTCACATATATCCGTATGAGAAAATTATCTCGAGGCCGCACAAGAGTGCATTACTTAAGATGTATACTATTAGTTTACTTCCAGAATTAATTAGGTTACTGTTTATTCATTGGATATCTCATAATAGGCAATTTAATTTTAGAAATGGCAGATGTCAATTATAAGTATTTCTTTACTAATTACTGTATGCTTATCACGGCAAAAATCCATTTTACTATAAGAGTGAATAAAATGAGAAATTGTTAATATAATGCAGAATAGTCTGAGAATATTAAAGATTAGGAATGGAATGAACAGAATTTTCTTTACAAAAGATACGTTTTGTTATTAGACTTGAAGGTTACTATTTTGTCGTATTCCAGGATGAACTGTTCCACTGATTGAAAATTCTTATAAAGTCTTCATGCATGTTTGACTTCAGGCACACAGAGAAAGGCTAGAAAATTAATTTGTTTTTTAGAATCTATGCTGTGGATATCTTTCAAAGACAGACCAGATATGAGAGCTCAGTTGAGCATGTTTCATGAAAATGCTGATAGAGTAGAACAAAGTAAGCCGCATCTCATCTTCGAGGAAAAGAAATATAGAGAACGGAAGAGACGTCCTTAATAAGACAGTCCAGTTTATTTTGTACTTTGTCAAGACAAGAAAATATGCTGTGAATGACATGCATAAATGTGTCGTCGCCATAAGCTATTGGAGTTTTTTTTATTACTTACACAGGTAAAAAGAAGGTAAGTTTTTTTTTGCTTACGGATTTGTAGAAACATGTGAAACATGTAACATTAATCAGAATAATCAATAATAGTTTTAATTCTTTGTAAAATTTAATCATGAGAACTATTTAGAAGAGCATCTTTACTGACATTCATTTATGTTCGTTATAGTCAAAACAAGAACCCGAACATTGGAAGTGAAATGAGCAAACTTTATTTTAGATGCGATGAATGTGAGATGTCACAGTCGCTCATATTGTATTACGAGCTCCAGATAAAAAAATGGACCATCAGCAAAGATATTAAACTACAAAATATCAGTAATGCAATTAATTTTAGTGATTATTCGATTTATTAACATTTTTATTTTAGAGATTAAAACATTTTCTTTTTACTTTTATTTGTTTTCTCTCACGTTGTAATTAGTAGTATGAAAACACTTCACTGAACATCGAGATATGCATTGTTTGTATTGTCTAGTGGAAACAATACATAGTTTATAATAAGATAATAGACCTCCATGTCGAGTATTATAAACTGCTAATTGATTTCGCAATTAAACTGCTTATGGTTAGTTGGGAGATGTAAAACTTATTTAAAAATTTACTAAGAATTCAATAATTAGAATTGACTGTCTATTCAACAATTAAATGTTTTTAAATTCCTTCGAACGTTTGAAAGTCTAGAAAATGTTTTATTTTTCTATATATTAACAGAATACGTTTAAAGGACGAAACAAATATATACGTTGGTATTATTAATTTTGTAAATTAGTTGTTTTAGAGGAATTTGAAATTCATTATCATTTATTGTATTTATAATATATTATGATATTTATGCTATTTATGATATTTATACTATTTATGATATTTATGTTATTTATAATATTTGTTATTTATGTTATAATATTTATGATATTTATGTTATTTATAACATTTATGTTATTTATAACATTTATGTTATTTATAACATGTTATTTATAACATTTATGTTATTTATAACATTTATGTTATTTATAACATTTATGTTATTTATAACATTTGTCATTTATAACATTTGTTATTTATAACATTTGTTATTTATAACATTTGTTATTTATAACATTTGTTATTTATAACATTTGTTATTTATAACATTTGTTATTTATAACATTTATGTTATTTATAACATTTATGTTATTTATAACATTTATGTTATTTATAACATTTGTTATTTATAACATTTGTTATTTATAACATTTGTTATTTATAACATTTATGTTATTTATAACATTTATGTTATTTATAACATTTATGTTATTTATAACATTTATGTTATTTATAACATTTATGTTATTTATAACATTTGTTATTTATAACATTTGTTATTTATAACATTTATGTTATTTATAACATTTATGTTATTTATAACATTTATGTTATTTATAACATTTGTTATTTATGATATTTATGTTATTTATAATATTTATGCTATTTCTAATATTTATGCTATTTATAATATTTATGCTATTTATAATATTTATGCTATTTATAATATTTATGCTATTTATAATATTTATGCTATTGTCCATTTAAATTGATAATCAATTAATTGTAAAAAGACGATGGATAAGTGAGCCAGAGGCAGGAAACGTGTTACTACTCGTACATAATGATGTTACTGTCGCTTGATATGCATTAGGTTGCTTATCAATAAATTAGCAGCCCATAAAATATATTATAACAAGCCAGAAGACGAGAGGGTAAGATGTTAGCTGGCATGATGGGGTACTTCCTTGAAACCACACCAAACACAATAACCGTATCCGGAAACTTTGTTTTTATCACTGTGCATGGCGTTGTAATTCGTGGCAATCCAGAAATCACGAATATATGACGACCAATACAATTAATATTGCTTTGGTCTTAATAAATTTATTTTACGACCGAATTTTTACTAGTTTTAAATTAAATTATTGTACCACATATAACGTGCGCGGAGATCGGTCATTAACATATACCTCTACTGGGTGCAATAAGTTTTATTTCAGCAGTGCGCACGAAGACCATAAATAAATAATTTGAAAGAATCAAGTTTCTTTCTGCGATCATTTCTCCATATAAAAGTGCGGTGGTCGACGTGGGAGATTGACATTTATTATAAACTTCTGATATTATAATCGCATTCAAGTACCGTTCTGTGTCGATCTAATGATTTCAATTGTACAGAGAATAATATCCCAGACTGAGACGAAAGGGGTTGTAATTATAAATAAAACGAAAAAATCATGTAATGAAATATATTTCTAATAAAAACATTGTGCACAATATATTACTAGATTTTTGCTATTCTATGTGGCTGTGAGAATGGAAGAAAACAATATCGACAAAGATGTAGTAATTAATGTGACGAGCATGCGTGGAAGCACTCCGGAATTGTGTGTCAATGTCACAGTCGGACTCACCTACTGCGAAAATGAGTTTGTCTAAGGCTTATAAAATGATGACGCTATTGTCGTTCATCGAATAACTGCTGAGGTTACTCTAGTAGTTTGTCGGGTTGGATCGTGTAGAGTCTTGTTGACGGAGATGTTCGGGATTATGTCGTTTCGTGCCGACAAAATTGTTTGCATCTTATCCGTGTCGTTTCGACGGAATTGTTTGGGATCGTGCTGTGTTGTGTCGACGGAGTTTTCGCGATCATACTGCGTCGTGTTGACGGAATTGTTTGGGATCGTGCCGGGTCGTGTCGACTGAGTTCTTCGCAATTATGCCAGATCTTGTCAACGGAGTTTTTTCGAGATTGTGCAGGATTGTGTTAACAAAATTGTTCGGAATTGTCTCGGGAGTTTTTCGGGACCGACCGCGCAAGGTCGTGTCGACGGAATTGTTTAGGAGGTTGTATCGACAGTTATTCGGAATCGTGCCGAGTCGCGCCGATTGAGTTGTTTCAGACAGTGCCGGGTCCTGTTGATTGAATTACTCGGGATTGTGCCGGGGCACATCGAGGGAATTGTCCGAAGCCGCGCCGGGTCGTGTCAATTTACATCGACGGTAGTGTTTATTTTGAGTCGTATGGACGGAGCTTTCGGTCTGCGCTTGTGATTCAATTATCTTGACGATTGTCGCAGTCCTACTGCCGCGTAAGATAACCTTTTTTTTGGAGGGGGGTCTTCCTCTATTCAATCAAGAAGTAACAAGAAAACAAGGGAACGTTTACATATAAAAAAGGTTTTTGTTTTTAATCAATTACAACAAAGAAGCATTGTGTAAATTTTCGCCTTGAATACAAACTCAAGTTGCCGCAACACTCGCTTTACTTACACTTTTCGCAAACACGTTTTATATAAATGAGTTACTGATAACAATACAATCTTATTTATATACATTCTACTAATGGAAGGAAAAAGAAATGATTAAAGAAATTTGTTAGCGGCAGATCATAAAACACATTCTAATCTTGTTCATGTGTCGTCACATAAGTTCTCCAGTGGCCACACATTTCTACCGCATATTCTTAAATCAAAAATCTCTATTTGAAAAAATTGTATTGCATTACTACAATTGTTATGTTATCGCTAGCGATCGATATCGACGAATGTAGGAATGCAAAACGACAGTGACGTTAGGAAAAGGGAAAAATTGAACGCTTTCATGTTAATCTGATTGTTTGACTTATCTATACCTAAAAATTCTGTTCATAAACATTTTTCTGATGATATTTTAACTTTTTTGAACACTGTAAAATGTTTGGTTTATTTAATTTTACACAAAATAAGGTTATATACTTCACTTGGTTTTTATTTCCATTTTAATATTTATGGTTTCCTGTTTTATATATTAATTAAAATCTCGTTTTTGTCTGTGTGTACGTATAGTTTAAAAGTACGTGTACGTATAGTTTAAAAGTGAGTGTACGTATAGTTTAAAAGTGCGGGTATGTACAGTTTAAAAGTGCGGGTATGTACAGTTTAAAAGTGCATGTATATATTGTTTTAAAAGTGTGTGTGTATTGCTTTTAAAGTGATGTTTTGTGTCAGTGTCTTATTCGTAGAGTTTTACTCGTTTGAATAAAAAACGGTTTTCAATTGAATCCATAAACAGAGACACCGGAATACATCTTAGCTAGAAATTCTTCATCTTACAGAATTAATTAGAAACATGTCTAAATGTATATTTAAGCAAAATAATCGATATTTTTCTTCGCATCTAAGTATGTAATACTTCTCAGCTAAAAATAAATACCAAGTAAATTCTCAATGGCTACTTATCAAAGATATTACATCAATGCGAATGTATCAGATTCGGCGATAATTGAATTGAGCACATACAACTCTTGAAATTCTCAAATGGTCATTCACTTTAGTACTGACAAGGCTCAACGTTGCTTAACTTAGGTAATCTAACAGGAACCGGTGTGTTAACGTGAATTAGGATGGCCTCTATAAAAGGACGGTGAATTTAAACAGAATTTTTATTTGACCATGACGTCCCTCAGCAGAAAATACGCATTTTAATACATAAAAATAAGAATTATGAACGGGACAAATCATAGGACAGACAATCAAAAGGAAAAGCCATAACCTCTGATCAATATTGCATAACATTTTTACGATTCCAGCCTCACGTATTATCGTATTATTGTGTAATACGAAAAAATTGAGTGCTCAATGTCTAGTTATAGAGCTATGTAATTTAAATCTGCTTCGTTTATATAGATTTTTAAATAACTAGACAATATCACAGATGATTCTTTCAATAACAATTTTTATCATATTTTTCGGATCTATAGGTAAATAAGTATATAAAGTAGTATATTCATAAATACCCACAATTATCCTAAATTGCACTAATGAATATCGTGGTAAATGAATAAAGTCGTTGTTTTTTTTTTACATAGGCATCACCACATTATCAAGGCCAAGAGGTCACTCAAGGATAAGGGTTAAAGAGTGTACAGTAGAAATTGGACAATATAGTAATCATTAGTAATGAAAATTTGGTAAATTTGATAACTTATATGGAACGGCTCATCAAGAACTTATTTACGTTAGACTTGAAGACAGCCATATTGTAGTCAGCCGGAAAGCAGGAAAACGGAAGACAATTCCACAGGCGTGCAGTTCTAAGAAAGAAGCTTTGTTCATGGAATCTACGTTTAGGTTTAGGCACAGATAAAGAGTGGGGGGAATTATTGATAGTGTTTACAGTGTTCATAATTTAATTCTACTGAAATGTTGTGGGTGAAATCCTGGCTAAAAAAATACTTTGGAAAAAAGCTGATGTCGTAGGCAGTAAAACTAGAACGGTATATCGCAAAGGGTCACATGACATATTTGTTCGAAATCATAAATTGACAAACTACAACATAAAAGAGCATCTAAATAACGCTTGAGCGTACTGTAGCCGGATTTCGTTAAATAACTGCAATTAGGATGACGCGTGCTGTCTAATACGATACAATAACATAAGTATGGCATGTGTTATTCCAATTTCAAACTCACAAATTAACGAATATATTGAGCTTGTTCTCTTATCTACATATATCATCAAACAGTTTGCTACTTTTCAAACAATTATTCGTTACATCCAGAAATTAGAAACTTGTGATCTGTTGAAAAACAGAAATAGAGTTGACATTACTAGGATAGTAGTTTGTTTTACAAACATGTTATATCAGAGGTCTAAATCCGACGTGAATATACCTTTTAAGAATTGACTTTAATACGTTTAGGGAAATTAACATTCTATTACTTTATGACTATTTTTTAATTAAATAACCCCAAACAATAAGCAGATATACATCGCAAGTTATTTTTCTCCCATCCAAGACAGAATGATGTAACACAATGGTTCGAATGCGGAATTAAGACACGGTTTAGAACAAGAGCACTTGATCCCAATTATGTTTGGGTAATTCATTCAACATTTCTAGGTATGGGGTGTCAGAGGCAATTAGCAATAGAAACTGTTCCTCAAAGAGTGATAAAACACATAACCAGAATTATACCTCTGTCAATAGAAAACATACCTCAGTCAAGGAGGAACAAAATATAAATGGTATTAAGCATTTGCTTAAAGAAAATTATATTTGCGATAAAGCATAATACATGTTTACGGCCAATAAATATAATACATAAGTATATTCATCGAAGTTAATTTAGTAGAATGATTTTTTTTCTTCGTTATAGCTACTGTTTTTTATACTAGCTATAAAGTGGTACAGCGTAAGTAATGGTAGAAAATGACATACTTGCAGTGCAACAGCATCTTCAACGAGCAGATATAAAATAATCATTGTAATGGTTAACCATTTTAGTAACTTTCTCACGTCATGGAAAAGTAAGATGAAAAACTGATAAACTAGATTTAATAAAATACCTACTTGTACTTACATTTTCCAGGGGCTATTTAGGTGAGGCGATATTTAATTGCATGTTTCGCAGAAAGAGTGAACGGATCACAGCGAGTGATACGTCAAACCTTACATAGTGATAATTAAAAATAAAACTATGTCTCAATGCCGACCAATTCACAACAGAAAGATGTTATATGGCACGAGTATACAGTTGAACGCCGTTCCATATGATGTTATACATAACGTGTTTGCAACGAGTGTCGAGTTCTATCAAACTTGGAGCTAGGAAAAGTAACTGTTTACTATATCCAAATAGAAAACATGATATCAAACTGAAGTCAAGGCTAGAGGTGGATTCCATGCAGCGAATTCATATATCTGCTAGATGTAAGTAAACTGCATCTAAGATAAAATAAAAGAATCGATTTATTTTCTCAAATAAGAAGCTGAGAATTTTTCTCTTTTCACTTAGCACTGACACGGACTAACAAGAATAATATACAAGGAACCAATGAAGAAACATTTAAGGTTGTGTTGCGAATAATTTGTTAAAACTAAAATAAGATAGAACATCGAAGTTAGACAATGTACAGTGATTAGAAATTATTTTATTCGTTAATGAATACTTATTTCAACAATTCCTTGGACGTTTTTTTTTTTTTTTTTAAATAGATTGGCCTTCTAATACAGCGCTGGAAAAACTTTCTTCGCAACGAATTACCAATTTCTTTCAAACTCTGAACATACAATGACTCCGATTTGTGAAAACATCACCCTTTGAAGATGAAATTTTGCAATTCGAAACCAACTTCCGGTAAATAAGTGCCACTAAATCATTCATGACAAACGTTGTATTTTTCATTAACACTTAGTCTGCATACGGATAAATTCAATCTGCCCCGAACATCTCCGTCTAAACATTTCCTAATTAATGTCGAAATCTACAATCATACGCTATAAAGCCATCTTTTCAGTGATTTGCCTTTTTTGGCTTCTGTCAAATATTATTTGAATGCGTATTTTATTCACATTGACAGTATCATTTCTTTATCGTGAAAAACAAAATGTTATTTAACCTTTAAAGACCTTGCGGATGTTTCAAGTGTGAGGATAGCCCAAAGTAATATTAAAATTGTAGTGGAGCTGGAAAGAGTTAAAGTAGGAACACGGCGACTTGGTGAGAATAAGAACATTTATAGCAAGCAAGGGTTAGTGGTACGGAAAAGGTTTTTGTGGAGTCGTCTCTGTACGACATCAGGGATAGCTATCATTGAGCGGTCTAGACTTGCTGGTAATATGCCTTATGAACAAGTCCATCTTAGCAATTATAAGGGTGTGTATGTCCCCACAACAAGAATGTTATTGACTACGAAGTAAATAACATCTTTTCGAAACTAAGTTGATCATATTTTTAAAATATATTTATTGCAATAATATTCGTGTTACTTTGGCTTCTAAAGCATACAAAATTAAAAATAATGCTTCTATCGATTAATAATTTCTTAAATACACACACACACACACATTATATATATATATATATATATATATATATATATATATATATATATATTACCAGCAAGTAATTATTCAATCACTTCTGATTGAACACGACCGAGTTCTTCCTTTTTCCGATTTTTTTTTTTTTTGATAACTTAAATTCGCCAAGCAGCATTTTTTTAAATCTCGGCTGGCATGTTGTATATTATGACGCAAATTAGTTATTGTTTGACCATATTCTTCTCATATGTCTATAATTTTATTTATATATTTATGCATTTATATAGTATAACTACATCAGGCAGTGACTATCACCTCCTCGTGCTTTTAATTAGTCCACCATCTGTGTTGAAGTTATAACAGAAGGAAAATGTGTCAAGATACGTACAAACTTCGTATTTTTTTCAAACATATCTGATGAGATGTAACTAGGGAAATTTTGACATAACATAAAATTTTAAATTGTCAGGTTGAGGCCCAAACAATAGCAATATACGACAAATACATATATGAATTTACTTCTTGTGTGTGGTTTTTGCCAATATATTTTTCTCGATTACCGAAATGTTAATCATGTTGCTTAAAATTTGAGTCAATCTACAATGCTTAAATTCTTAGTGATATATGTACACTGCCATCGGCTAATAGTTTTTAAATATATTAAATCTTTGGAGTAACCTTTTTTAATATATATATATATATATATATATATATATATATATATATATCTTTTAAATAAAATATTCAAATTTTCATTCAAATATCAATAACAAAGTTAACTTAGCTTGATATTGCAATAGTGGAGCTACATATGTCTTTATGTTATACCGATACACTCGAAGAAGAGTCATTTGTATGCTCATTTCAAAAAAAATAATTCCAGTTTTATTCACTATAAAAATTTAGAATTGTTCCAGCCCTTAACGATATTTTGTATATACTTCATATTATTCTTATATCAATGGCAGAATTCATTAGCGACGAGAATATACGTGTAATATCGTATATTTATATTAAACAACATTTCAATCAGTCATACACCAGAGTAGTTACATTAAATCTTACGCGTCAGGCTAAAGTATAGCACGCTCTACATTACTTTTTTTTATCTCTCAAATGTACATGTAAATAAACCGACATAAAAACACATTTATTTTAAATATACCAATTATTACATATAAAAAAAGAACTTAATCTATAATATGAATATACCTGCCTTTTTAAATGTATGTATATATGTATGTATTTATGTCTGTCTAAAACATTCGACCGAGACGACAGATTTTTACGAGATTGGTATCGTTTTGACGCCGAGCCTTCGGGCGACAAATATGGAAAAAATTGACTAAAACGTTAATTCCTTTACCCTCAACTGGGCACTTTTCTACAGGGTGGGTCGCCTTTTTCGCAGATATTTTCGACAGTTATGCCCTCTTTTGGATTGACTAGCCTTAATTTAAACCTTCATTACTTCCGGCATGGCGATGGACGCAGCAGTAAAGACGTCACTTTTTTCCACGTTCTTTTCCTCCTTCTGTTACGGGTTCGCGCCTGCCTGTCTACTACCAATTTTTTTTTTCTTTTTTCAACACACACCTCCAAACACCCAGGAAAGAAATAATCTATATATTTATAAAAGTTAAAGAGTCTGTCTCCGTGTGTGTGTGTGCCTGTGTGTACATTTCCATACACAGCAACTGTCAGTTTTCAGTCTACAGATACTTGATATACAGGGTATGGAGATTTCGGAAAATCTTTCTAATCCGTTTGCGGTCAGAAATTTGGTTATTAAGGGGTCAAAGTTAAACGATTTGACCTTTGAGAACGCTACCAAATTCCTCCGACAAATTGTAATTGTATGCACAATTGTAATTTTAGATATAGGTTACTTGGACATGAATCTAACTTAATTTTTTTATTTGAGCTCAGAACAATAAATGTTAAGGCGTCATAATAGGGGTCAAAGTTTGAAAAAATTGACCTCTGCGGTCTTTCAAATTACTCAGACAATTTCTGGCCTAAACATTTGAAATTTTACATAAAGGGTATTCAGAGATGAGGCAAACTTTTTAATCGGTTTGGGTCGAAAATTTGAGCTACCAATATATAAATGTACGTATGTATGTTTACATGTCTGCCTAAAATCTTCGACAGAGGTGACGTATTTTCACAAGATCAGTGTCGTTTTGAGGCTCGACCCTTCATCGACAAATACCGAAAAATTGGCTAAAAACATTAATTTCTTCACCCTCAACCAAGCACTTTTCTACAGGGAGGGACCGCTTTGTTCACCGATATTTACGAAAATCATCCCCTCATTCCGATTGTCTAGCTTAAATTTAAACTTACGTCACTTCCGTTTGGTGCTGGTCGTAACAGCAAGGACATCACGTTTTTTTACAGTTCTTTTCCTCCTTCGGGGTACGGGTTCGAGCCTGCCTTCCCACTACCACTTTTTTTTTTTTGCTCAACACACATATCCAAACACCCGGGCAACGTCGGGCGCCCGTGCTAGTATAGAAATAAAAATGAAATAACAGACCACACTGGGGTTACTTGATCAGAAATTATCTTCGCTCTGATGTTATTTTATTCGGCTAATCTCTGTCAATATTTATTGGCTTTGTGAAGACAAAATACTATCCCTTACCCATTGAAGGCACCAATAAGTTTATTTTCTCGTTAAATATATACCTTCACTTTTGTAGGTTGGGAAACCTGATTAGTTAAAATCACGGTTGCTATGAGCAATTATGTGAAATTCTTATCAAAGGTTTTAAACATGCACGGCTATTGAATGTTTTAACAAAATTCGACATGCATCTATCCTACTGCATAATGGGTAAATCTATATTTTCAAATGTTTGCAAAGACATTATAGCAAAGCTTAATTAATCGACGTTTAATTGATTAACTTTCATGTATTTTAATGGGATCAATGTAAAATAGTCATCGGTTTAATTTTTTTGTTGTTCTTAGAGATAAATTTACTTTAACTCTGAATGTGAGTGACCTTATTAACTTGCTATCTTTTACAGTCATATTTTCAACATGCCGTTTGACTTCCGTATCATACACTATCTACATATTTCGATTCTGTCACAACATTTATTTAGTAAAAAATCCTAAGCAATAAAGAACGTATATATAGTAGAATTGTTCATGTTATAGAAAAGAAAGTACCGATACGAAAAATAATCATTAGTAGTGTATATATATATATATATATATATATATATATATATATATATATATATATATATATGAGCTATATGTATAGTTCTAACTTTTTCGTGGGTGTATATGTAAACCCACGGTTTCTATTTTTTCATTTTTTTCTCTGCTTTGTTCATCCGTTGTTTTTTCACAGATTACCACATGACTTAAAATAGCAATGTCTGTGTAAATTATAAATGTTTATAAATTATAATAATGTTATGTTTATGTAAATTATTTTTAAATTTTTTTATAATCCTTTGGGGCGAGGCTTCATAATGTGATTTTTTTTTTTTGCGAACTGTTATCCTCGTCTTTGTAGTTGTTGTGTGGTTGATGTTTAACCACCTTTCGGCAAACTTAATCTTTGGCAGGTGGTTTACCACGACGGAATAGTAAAGATGAATCTTGTGACTATATCCCGAATAACTGCTGCCTTACAAAATGTGTGTGTCTCACCACGTTTTGGCCAACTAATCTTCTTTGATTGAAATCGCTATCTGCAGACAATGCTCCACTGGAACCACAGAGACTCAACTCCTCTAACTATTGCGCCACTGAAGAAAGCCAGGAATTAAGATGTCCGAAACGTGGTGAAACAACAACAAAAACTATGAAAATAAAGATAAGAGCCGCAAAAAATGAATATTTAAATTTGGGTAAATTGTTTTTCCATCTTCATTTTAAGATTTTAACTTTTAAAGAAGTGACTAGCTCCACTGCGCGACATCTTTTTTCATTTATAACTGACCCAAACATGGCCATAATTGTATCGCGACATTGAACAATATTCATCTGAATATGAATTAAACTATACCTTGCTCTATTCCTTATTGAGGCCTATAATATAATCTTCGTTAAATTCAGTGGCATTTAGTTTCGAATATTCTTTACCTGAATAATATTTTTCCCGATTCCGATACAATTACCGATTCCGTGCTAAATTACTGATTCTTTATAGATCTGTAATTATTAAACTATAATATTGTTATTTCCCCCGATTTTCGTTAAAATATGTTAAATAAGCAGATATTTTCCTAAACGTCAAAATACAATTGTGGAGGATGATCTATTGGTTTTAGCAACATTGGTAATTTAAAAGCAAAAAATATTTATTATTTTATCATTATTTCCAGCAAATAAATCAAATAAAAAAGACAATTAAAAGAATCGTTTCGCATCGAAAAATAAGCATCAATTTTTCTGATTCCGATACCCCCAAATCTGATTTTTCTCGATTCCCGATTCCGATTAATCGTCCCAACATTTATTTCTTATATATATATATGTTTGTGTGTAAATAATGCTAAAATATCTGTTCCTGGGTTTTATTTTTATATAAAGCAAAAATATTAATGCTTAGCTTTTATGTATCCCAAACTGTTTTTCAGTTTTCGTCCAATCATCAAATGAGCAAGCAGATGAACTAAGAAGCCGGGAAAACAGAAGGAATTTCAAAAATCCTTTCATCCGGGATCGCTGCGGTCAACTATTGTTAAAGCTGGTGAAATATCTGACATTTTATTGGAAAGGAAAATAGCAAAAATTTCATGAAAATAGATTGCTCCGTTTCACAAAATAAAACAAAAATTATTGAGAAATATTAATAAGTCTTAAAATTTAAGTAAATTTTCTTAATGATTTGAATAGCATAACAAAAGATTCGTTTCTATATAGTCACTTCTGTTTAAAGAAATATGGTATCAACAAGTGTTTTTTTAAGAAAATAACACCATGGTATCATTTTTTGTATTACGTCCTCATATATAGTCATTTTTTTACATGGGTTTAAAGACAATGTAAATATAACCATATTTGAAACAATTTCCGATCAGAAACACATCTCCACTTAAAGAAATGCCGGTTGAATGAAATAAAGCGGTAGAGATGAATAAAATAGATATAGATAAATACAGAGTGATAGGAATGAATAGACCATGATAAAGAAGTATAAAGAAGGGGGGATGAGGGCAAGAAGTGCAGAGAGAGAGAGAGAGAGAAAGAGACAAGGGGAGTTGTCTTTCGGTGGTGGTAGTTCAGCTCTAATTCTTTCATATGTATGCGTGCAAACTACACACATCATATATATATATATATATATATATATATATATATATATATATATATATATGAGAGAGAGAGAGAGGAGAGGAAGAGTAAGGAACAGATAGAATTTATGTATATGTAGGCAATGTGCAGACACGTACATATGAATACTAAAATATGCATGAAAAAGACTGACCTGCATGTTCAGTTCCAATGATCTCCTTAAGAATATAATCCGGTGTGTCTATTCCCGGCTGCCATACATGTTCCGCTGGTTTAATCCCAATTGTTTTTAACCAGTGGACGACCCCGCTGGATAATAAGAAACAAAGGCGCGGCATTACCTGCTGTTGGCTTTTGCTATCAACCACCATCGCCAATCTCTTCCACTTATTAGCTTTCAGTATGCTCAACATGTGTTCAGACAGCTGTTTCGAAGTGGGTCCAACGCGGCTAAGGGTCTTGTATTGCGCCATGGGGAGAGTCTTTACAGAGAAGTCGAACACAATTCCCCCAGGGGTCAAGATGGGAATGTTCAGGTAGGATGCGTATCGAGCGACTGGAGCAAGGGCATAGTCGAACACGGGACCGAAAAATACATTTACCTTTTTCTCGCGATAGGCCTCGAATGCTGCAATAGGTGCAACCCGGCTACTACAGCCAGAATCTTTAAAATGAGGGACAATTTGAACTGTGGGTCCCAGATGAAACTTCTGTACTTTTTCAAAGGCAACTTCGATTGCTGGACGCACGTAATGCATTGAGAAGGGCCAGGTGTTGTTTTTTGAGATAATAGCAGAAAGATGTAATATGCGATTATTTCCGAATGAAATTTCGGCAAAGGACAACAAAGAGTTAATCGTTAGTAAAGGAAATATATAATGAATAGACCTATAAGACGCCATTTTGATTTGCTTTCCTTTTTTTTGCAATGGAACCACAACTTGTGAAGATCAAAGGCCACTCGAGAATAAAGGTTATTGAATGTAACGTGGTAGTGTCGTAATCGTTAATGGTACAAATTGGGTAAAATTTGGATTATTTAAGGGGACGGCTAAACAAGAACTTGTTTACGTTGGGCTTGAAGGCTATTGGGTTGTAGTCGGCCGGTCAGCAGACCAGTAGAGAAGTGTTTTCAAATTAGGATTGTCTAATTTTTTTGCGTATTTGTTTCGATGATAGAAAAATCGTTATTTTGTTATTTAATTGTATTCTTGTGCACTAGTTATATATTTTACTTTAAAATATCAATATTATCGGTAATTGTAGTTTTTTTTTAAACGAGATAAGAGGGGAAAAACTTTATTGATTCAACGAATAGAGAAATATAGATAGTATATTAATATTATCCTCTTTTTAATAAATACTGATTTAATAACTGATTTAATGCAATAAAATGAATTGTTTAAATAAAGGATGAGCACTAGGTGCGGTAGTAATCGTACTGCAAAACAAAACCTAAGTATAAAAAAAATTACCTTAACATATTTTTCTCAATAATCAACAAAACTGATAATACTACAAAACGGAATTTTTCATAGATAAAGTAATTATTTTAAGTGCAAAATATCTATTTTAATTTTAGTGAATGTCCTGTGCTGTAGCTATTATCAAATATAAAAATGTCCGTGTATATATATATATATATATATATATATATATATATATATATATATAGAGAGAGAGAGAGAGAGAGGCAGAGAGAGAGGCAGAGAGAGAGGCAGAGAGAGACAAAGAAAGAGAGAGACAAAGAGAGAGAAAGAGAGGGGGTGGGAAGGAGAGGGAGAAGGAGAGAGAAAGAACGATAGCAGAAGATTTATATATATAATAAATCAAGTTGACACATCGATATATAAATATCAAGATAATTTAATATTAAATGAGATGATCAGATACATTTATTGATTGATTAGCAGACAGAGATTCCAGCATATAGTAAACAAATGAAACGCATTACAGAGAGAACGACCACAGATAGAAAGAAAGACGGGTAAAGAATTGCAATGTATCGATAGATTCAAACCGTAGAAGGAAGCTCGATCGAAAGTTTTAGGACACACAAGGAAGCTAACATACAGAAAATAGGCATATAATCGATAGATAATATCTGTCTTTTTCCCAGTCAGAAAAGTCAGAAATCTTTCTGGACTGGGGAATGTATATTTTACTCCTAATCCGGAGCGATCACTTAGTGTACTGGATTCACTCCATATGAAGAAAAAGAAACGATCTTACATCTAGCTATATCCTCCCTGGAGAGGTGACAACCGAGAGAGACGTAGCACAATCTATTTGAGTAAGTTGAAAGAAAAAAAAAACGTAACAAATAATCAAAAATCGATAGATCGATAGAAATCAAAACAAAAGTTATGGCATAGGTTAATAAATGCGTTTCCAAAATAAACATGCAGGAAAGACAGGCGGACAGATGATTAACTATATAAATATAAGCAAGCAATCATCGTTTTATCAGTCCGTATATTTTAATCCGGTGTTAAATTATTTCGGCCACATAACTACGGTAAAAATATTAATGAAACGCACAAGAATTAATAAAACCAGAAAAATATTTTTTTAAGTTTACTGATATGCTTATAATCAAACGGTATTAAACACCATAGTATTAATTAACAAGGCTTATAACTAGTGTTTAATTATAAAATACAGAATATTATTTATTGCGAGATTTTGATTACGTGTGCATATTTGTTTTTGTCTTTTAGCGGTATTATATTTGTACAAGCTTGCGGTATTTACTGTGAACGTCAGGTGTTCTAATGCGATGCAAGTGCGTGTTTGTTAGCCCAAAAGTTTTACGAAAGTGTTTTGTTGCTAATAATTATATGATACGACAAAACTGTCTTTGTGAATGTTTATGTATGCCAGCTCCCCTTTAAGGGTTGATTAATATAATAAGTGACATCACCAGCTATCATCATCTCTCATGCTAAGCTGTTTTCTAGGGTAACAGAGCACTCTCCTTAAGTGATATTTAATAATAAAAAAAAAATTTTAATTCTCCTTTGCCGAGACTTGTGCTGATGGCGAAGCGGTTAGAATCTCCAACTGAAGAAAAATAACGGAAGAGTTTCGATCTCAACAGTTGCTTGTCTAAACGCATTGAAAAGCGGTGATACAGCGAAACAGTACGTGTGGATGACAAAATAAGTGTGCTGTAGCGAGTGTTAATGTGTGTGAGTGCATATGTACAAGTATATTGTTAATATAATATTTTTGTTTACGGATCACATAAACCCATTTGAAAAATCACAATACGGAACATTCTCATCATATTATTTTGAAAACAAACTCGAAAAAAAAAATCAATGCTAAACAATGTAGAGCGATAACATTCCAATTAAAAGAGGACTTATTCCCGTGGAGGTGGTGGCGATGATGAATGATGGTAATACTCGCGAATTTGGTAATTGATGCTGATTGTGATGCTGATGGCTGGTTCATCGCAGAGTTGGTCGTAGTTGCACATGGAATGGTAGTAATAGTAGTAACACTAGTCGCTGCCCATATGCTAGTAGTAGTGAAAGGAGCATGCGTAGCAAAAGCAGCAACTGTTGTCAGTCTCCGCTGCACAAAAAGATGCGAAACGGTAAAACGCGTTCGTAAACTGAGCAATCGTTGTAAGCGCAGTGAGATAAGTATAAGATGGACGACATAGAACAGTAGAAAATTATGAGGATTCGCTATTTGCGCGTAAAACTAAGTCAGCGCTACTTTTGAAATATCAAACTTAAAAATCTTTAGAATACGTAATACTACGCATATAATATTCTTAGGAAATAGTTTTATCAAGAATATTTGATTGAAATGGAGATAGTTTCGTGTAATACATTATATATATATATATATATACATATACATACACTTAGCTGGTATATAAATAAACGCACATTTCTACACACACACACACACAACCAAACATGTTTTTTTTTAATGTTTTTGTTAGCAGTACTTTTTGAATGAATACAATTATTTATATGAAAGTGCCTTTTTTGCCTAAATGCGAGTTGGGAATAATTTTCCATTTAACCAATTTGATACTCCCACATGGGGAGCGGTATATATATATATTGTTTTTAAAATATAATTATCCACTGACACGTGTTTTAGCCACTCTGATGAGTCGTAGACGACGAAACACGTGGCAGTGGATAATTATATTCTTAAAAAATGTAGAATTCTTAAAAACAAATTGTGTGTTTCAGGAATATTTGATTGGAACAGAGATTGTTTCACACACCCACACGTGTGTGTGCGTGTGTGAACTACCTACAATGCAGTCAAGTATTCTGAATGCACAATTTATCAAAAATCTTATAAATTTTACACATGTACAATTACAATACGTGCACAAATTTCTATATACACATTATGCATATTTATATACATACATTCTATGCATATATTAATACATTAAACACACGCACATTATATATATATATATATATATATATATATATATATGTATATATATATATATAAAAACGTGCACTAAACTTAATTATTTTTGTTGGGTCAGGCTATCGCTATTATTAATATTATTACGTAGAAGAACTCTTTTTTGTATATAGAATTACAATAATTACTTTTGCCATTTAGTTCGCATTATACAATTTTACTTCTAAAATCTGTAAATCGTGACATTTTTTGTCTAATTAAACATA
Source organism: Euprymna scolopes (assembly GCF_053919585.1). Taxonomy (NCBI): domain Eukaryota; kingdom Metazoa; phylum Mollusca; class Cephalopoda; order Sepiida; family Sepiolidae; genus Euprymna; species Euprymna scolopes. The sequence goes on from NC_136504.1 coordinate 92,286,334, forward strand.
CCTTTTACTGCTATGACTAATGAGAGAGAGAGAGAGAGTGAGAGAATAAATAGATAAGCTGTGTTAAAACACACTTAGATGCAAAAGAAAATGATTTTATTTTCTTTCTTTTCGGATTTAACATTGCTAATCAAAGAAAGAGTTCTTTAGTTTTGTTGGTAATTGTTCTCTCTGTATTTTTAGCTTGGAAATAAAAAAGTTTATGCTTGTGTTGTGTTTACGAGGTTGCGCTTGCTATTAATGCACGTAGAACTGTAGTTTTAGAGTGACTTGATGAATGAGGATCAACAAATTATCGACACTCGAATATTTTTATTGTTATCGACATCGGTGAAATCGTATATATATATATATATATATATATATATATATATATATATATATATATATACAGAGAGAGAGACGGAGAGAGACGGAGAGAGAGACGGAGAGAGACGGAGAGAGAGACGGAGAGAGACGGAGAGAGAGACGGAGAGAGACGGAGAGAGAGAGAGACGGAGAGAGAGAGACGGAGAGAGAGAGAGACGGAGAGAGAGAGAGACGGAGAGAGAGAGAGACGGAGAGAGAGAGAAAGAGACGGAGAGAGAGAGAAAGAGACGGAGAGAGAGAGAAAGAGACGGAGAGAGAGAGAAAGAGACGGAGAGAGAGAGAAAGAGACGGAGAGAGAGAGAAAGAGACGGAGAGAGAGAGAAAGAGACGGAGAGAGAGAGAAAGAGACGGAGAGAGAGAGAAAGAGACGGAGAGAGAGAGAAAGAGACGGAGAGAGAGAGAAAGAGACGGAGAGAGAGAGAGAGAGAAAGAGACGGAGAGAGAGAGAGAAAGAGACGGAGAGAGAGAGAAAGAGACGGAGAGAGAGAGAGAAAGAGACGGAGAGAGAGAGAGAAAGAGACGGAGAGAGAGAGAGAAAGAGACGGAGAGAGAGAGAGAAAGAGACGGAGAGAGAGAGAGAAAGAGACGGAGAGAGAGAGAGAAAGAGACGGAGAGAGAGAGAGAAAGAGACGGAGAGAGAGAGAGAAAGAGACGGAGAGAGAGAGAGAAAGAGACGGAGAGAGAGAGAAAGAGACGGAGAGAGAGAAGGAGAGAGAGAAAGAGACGGAGAGAGAGAGAGAAAGAGACGGAGAGAGAGAGAAAGAGACGGAGAGAGAGAGAAAGAGACGGAGAGAGAGAGAAAGAGACGGAGAGAGAGAGAAAGAGACGGAGAGAGAGAGAAAGAGACGGAGAGAGAGAGAGAAAGAGACGGAGAGAGAGAGAAAGAGACGGAGAGAGAGAGAAAGAGACGGAGAGAGAGAGAAAGAGACGGAGAGAGAGAAAGATAGTCTCTTCTCACTCGTAAAGTTCAGCGTGTTATTATAAATATAATTTTATTTTTAATCATTTGAGATGAGGCTTTATAATTGGTGCATTCATTATTTTGCGGATTGCTATCTTCATCTTCATTGTTGATGTTTCACCACCTTTCGGCCAATTTATGTACTCTACTTCTTCTAGTGATCAACCGTTGACTCTCTACTGTTCCAGCTGAACATTGTCTGACGATAGCGGTTTCAATCCTACTCAAAGCAGGTCAGAAGATTATTTGGCCAAAACGTCATAAGACAACAACAAGTATAGTAGACATTAATTACTGGGAATACAGTTAGAAGAATCAGCATTCCTATCCCGTCGCAGGTAACTAACCGAAGAAGGCCTGAGGATGAATTAGCTTAAACGTAGTGAAACAAAAACAACTATGAAGATGAGTAGAACAGTCCGTAAAAAAAAAAATACAAATGAATACGATTCAGCATGGTTTTCGAACACATTTAAAACGTCATAAAGTCTTAATTCTAGCTATGCATTTTGTATTACTATGTTTACGTTAAATGTGTGGAAATAATTTCGAATTATTAAAAAAAACAAAAATAAAATAAAACGTATGTAATTATTTTATTATCGGAATCCTTTGAGATGAGTAATACCATCCTTATCTTCATTGTTGTTTCCCGAATGTTTCGATCAACTGTTTCTCTGGCCTTTGTAAGGCTGTTAAACGCAAAGGGATAGGAAGGCTGGATCTCCTGACTTTACCATCACTACTTACTGCATTCCATAGTTAATGCCTCATCACGTTTTGGCCAACTAATCCTTCGGCCGGCTTTGGGTAGAATTGAAACCGCTATCTTCAGACAATGCTCACCTACAACCGAAGAGGTCCGTGGCGCAATGGATGTATACCTTAAAACTCTACAGTTCCAGATGAGCATTGCCTGAAAATAGCGGTGTCAAACTTATCCAAAACCGCCCAGAGGATTAATTGACCAAAACTTGGTGGGACGACAACTATGAAAGGCAGTAATTACTGAGAATACAGTTAAGAGACTCAGCATTCCTATCCCGTCGTGGTAAACCACCTGAGGAAGGCCAGAGGAATAGTTGGCCGACACGTCTTGAAACAACTATGAAGATGAGGAAAACAGTCCGTATATAAATAAATGAAACATATCAACTGTGTACGGTTTTTGAGCGCTCAATTAGACCCGAAGCTAATGTCCTTATGTGGATTATTGACTGAATAAGCGATGCGGTATTTGACACCGGTTGACGTGTATTATATAATTAACTTACAAATATTGTTTGATAGTTAGTTCTTCCGTAAAAATAAATTTATTCGTCTTGTAATTATAAATCTTTATTAATGCCTTTCTTAGCTTTGATTAAATAAACGAAATACGATTTGATATCATTCCATTAGTAGTGCTTAAACCATATTTCTAAAACCTTGCATTTTGTGCTGATAGAAATAAAGGCTTATTTCAATATACCAGCGTAGTTTAGAAGAGAAAATGAGGTGATAAATGAAGGAGAGATCCTCCTATATGACCCATTAAATGAAAATAACGTTATAAAACTTTACCGGAATCGTGAAGAGATTCACACGAACGCTAAAAGACAAATGTTTATAGTTGCTATAATCTTTCTCTCGTCGCTAAATTGTAATTCGCTTTTTGTCACTTCTAAACAAGTTGCGAAAGCATGTGTTAACTAAAAGCATTTTCAATCAATTCAAACTGTTCCCCCAAAGTTACACGTTTATGTGAGAAATAAGCCAATGCGAACTTAAAAACTCCTATAAGATCTAGCTAACAAAAGTTTTGTTCAGACTTCATCCATAACTATCAATGAAATTTGGCTTATTAAGTTATATAATGATTATATATATATATATATATTTATATATGTATATATGTGTGTGTATGTATATATATATATATACATATATATATACTTATTCGGGTTTTTTATTCTAAAGTAATGGACTAATGAATTCAACGAGGTTGTTAGATAGTGCTCAATAAAACGAGCTGATAATACTTGTTTATTGTTATATAAACATGGTTAGATCCTGCTCCTACAAATAGCCACTTGTTTCAATCAAACAACAGATATCATCAGGCAGCGACTTGACTATTCAAAAGTTCAATGAATAATGGATTTTTATTTTAGGTAGGAACTCTTTAAAAGTTGGAGTTAAAAAACTTAAAACACAGAACTTTAATTATAAGATGTAAAGAGGGAGGGGCAATTTAAATAAAGTTAAAAGATTATAATGGAGAGAGAGTGATTAAGATGAGAAAAAAGAGAAATAGAGAAAGAAAATAGAGAGAAAAAAATATATAGAGAAAAAATATATAGAAAAAAAAATACATATAATATGGAGAAGAAAAAGAAAAAAAAGAAAAAAGATATAAATGGTTATTATAAAGAGAATAAGGACTAGAACGGAAAAGAAAGAATGTTGAGATATAGTTAAAAAGAGAAAGAAAGAAAGTAAGAATTAATAGAAGGGGAATCTTAAAGAAGTTGCCAGTATATAGAAAAAGAAAGAAAAAAATCTGCGTGTCAACCAATTTATGAACAATTATACAATTCAGTAATGAGACAAGATTATTACAAATACAATATAAACGTTAGAAATAAACATGTCAAAAAAAAGACGGCGAATGTATCCAACTGACATATTTATCATCTAACATACGTCCACGAGTAATATCAACGCAGTTCAAACATATGTCTACAATTAATTAAGCCTTTTATACTAAATGATGTAAGTTTAAAGTTTTCGCGTTTTTATTAAATGAATATATAAGTAAAAGAGAAAAAATAATAATGAAAGAACAATATTAAAATTATTATTAATAATAATAATAAAAACAGAATAAAATTAATATTTATTATCTTTTTAATATAACATATTTAGCCATAAGAGGGGATTAAATAAATTAAATAGAACTAATAAATTATAAATAATAATCTACTAATATTTATGTATATAAAGAATACAATACATATATATATATATATATACATACACATACGCACACATATATATATCCACACACATATATATATACATATATATACATGCATATAATTGTATAATTGTTCATAAATTGGTTGACACGCAGATTTTTTCTTTCTTTTTCTATATACTGGCAACTTCTTTAAGATTCCCCTCCTATTAATTCTTACTTTCTTTCTCTTTTTAACTATATCTCAACATTCTTTCTTTTCCCTTCTAGTCCTTATTCTCTTTATAATAACCATTTATATCTTTTTTCTTTTTTTCTTCTCCATATTATTATATATTTTTTCTCTCTATATATTTTTTCTCTCTATTTTCTTTCTCTATTTCTCTTTTTTCTCTTCTTACTCACTCTCTCTCCATTATAATCTTTTAACTTTATTTAAATTGCCCCCTCCCTTTGTAGCAGCAGGATGTAACCATGTTTATATAACAATAAACAAGTATATATATATATATATATATATATATATATATATATATATATATATATACATACATGTGTGTGTGTGTGTGTGTATGTATGGTAAAGGTCTGGTGTGGACGTATATTAAAAACACACAGATGTCTTAGCATCTTTCTGTGCTTCTTCCAGACAAATCAACCCCACGTGCACGTCCTGACCACTGCCACGCAGACGGGGCTCCGATGAACAGCGAGTGTCCTGCGCCGTATAACTGTACCTCCACTGCCTTGTGGGTCAAGGTTATGTTACCAAAGGCTAAGTGTGAGGTAACCTTGACAGAAACCTCCAAGGGATATTAGCCCCTGTAAGCTGTGGCATATATGACCCATCGGCATGTAGAATATGCTCTGGTGCCCAGCAACCTAAGTTCCAGTCATGGATCAAATGGCATGGTGGGTGGAGAGGGCTCTGTAAGCCGTAGTGAAGGCAACTTCCCTAGGAGAAGGAAAACTCTTATATAAAACCTGCGGTGACTGCTGCATCCAATGATGTAGACTTGCTCTTTTTTTTGGATCAATGTGGCCGTTGTTTAGAGAGTAGGATTGTCCCGGTGCAAAGTATTTCCCTACTATAACAATCCTCGTGCATAAGCATTGCTCGATATGAATTAGATACACTTTTATATCGAGTGATAGCAATGTTCGAATGCGAATTTGCTGCCATCATATATATATATATATATATATATATATATATATATATATGTGTGTGTATATATATATAAATATGTATGTGTGTATATATATATATATGTGTGTGTATATATATATATATATATATATGTGTGTGTGTGTGTATATATATATATATGTGTGTATATATATATATATATATATGTGTGTGTATATATATATATATATGTGTGTGTGTGTGTATATATATATATATATGTGTGTGTGTATATATATATATATATATATATGTGTGTGTGTGTATATATATATATATATGTGTGTATATATATATATATATGTGTGTATATATATATATATATATATATATATATATATATATGTGTGTGTGTATATATATATATATATATATATATATATATACACTTCAAATTAAAGAAATTCAATATATTCCTACTGGTATACAAATGCAGTGATTATCAGTCTTCCAAAATATTATTAGATGTAATATTTTATATAAAACAACCCTCGCTAAATAAAATTGCTCAATATACAAGATATAAGTAAATCAGAATTCAGGTATTAACATATTAAAATGTTATGCTTTGAAAAATTTAATTTTCAAACATAGAATATTTATTGTTTTCAAAGAATACAGTTTACTACACTGCCTTCTTTATTTTCAAACAATAAAAAAACTATATTTGCAAATTAACCTTTTCAAAGCATAAAAACTATATACCTAAAACCTAAATGATGATTAAATATATATGTACAAATATGGTGTTTTTCTTCAAACACCTTGTTATTCCATTGATAAAAACCTATCAAAGAGTTTTATAAGGAACATATATAGCTGTAACTGACGAACGTTTTAGTGGTCTTCACCCATTCAACAAAACACGTGTAAGACCTACTTCGCAAAATAAAGATAAGAAATATATAACTCCCTCAATTGAGAATAATTTCTGTATTCTCTGACGGAGGACACAACTATAAAAAATGTTGATTAAGTATATGTTTTTTGTTGTTAGAATATCAAAACAACGTCAACATAATCTTTCTCGGGTTATATATGATTGTAAATGTTTAACGAAAATTTTTTTTATTATAAATATTATTTTTGTTTCAATCAATAACTTAAGCGACCGTACACGCGAGGACAATTCATAATGGAGTTGTACACGCATTAAGTGCGTTGCTTTTCAGAGGGAAAATAATTCGCGGATGTAAATGCGTTCATCATGCCTGTTAACAGCGGAAAATATCAGTTGCAAGGATCGCAGAAAATATTGATAGTTTTTACTAATCGAGATTTGCACGTAGAGACCTGTCAATTGAACAGTGTGTTACACGATTTTTCTTACATAAAATAAACCTTAGATATCTATAAAACGTATATTCAAACAAACCATTTAGAAATCTTAATCAAAAGTGGTCTAATATCTGCAGAAATATATAATAATATTTAAGAGGATGCCTAAATGTAGATAGTGGAATTTTTCTCATTTGAAGTCTATCTCCAAAAAAAACAAAACAAAAAAAAAACAACAATTCTCTCTTCTGTCCTCTAATATATATATATATATATATATACACACACACCTTTTATATACCTCAATAGATTTATTAAAGATATTAAAAACATATATATATATATATATATATTATATATATATGTGTATGTGTGTGTGTGTTTAAAGGCTTCCTTCAGTCTTGACAGACTATGGATACCCACGGTAAGGGTGCCTGCGCGGGAAATTTTTGTGGCAAGAGTTGCGCAATCTCCAACCACACATCTCCTGAATTGACATTGTTGAATACCAGTGGCAAGTGGAGGTTCAGGACGACTGGAAACAATGCCGAGAGGCTAATACAAAAGTGCTAAACACCGAAGTAGAGCAAGTTACACTTTCAATCTGTTTTTACATAAGCAGTGATGTGTTGCTACACAGTCACGAGCGTGCTTCGGTCTTCTAGTATTTTCAAATTTTTATAATTATTTACCATTTGTTATATTCGAAAGCGGAATTCTTAAGAATTCCGCTTTTGAATATAAGCGTTGTTACCTAAAGGTCTCTAGTTACTAAATACTAGAAGACCGAAATATGGTCAAGACTGTGTAGCAACACATTACTGCTTATGTAAAGACAAATTGAATGTGTGTGTATGTGTGTGTGTGTGTGTGTGTGTGTGTGTGTGTGTGTGTGTGTGTGTGTGTGTAAGTAGTACTAGCGCGGAAATTGTTTTGGTGCCAAATAGATTCATGGAAATGATCGTAGGAGAATTTAAAATTAGAAAGAATCTAAACTAAAATGCCGATTTGTAAAACGTGTCAAACGACCATGTTTCAAAGATAAGAGAGTAACTCGCTTGTTATCGGCGTGGGATTAAGGGCTCCATCATAAAACAAACACGATACCAACCAAACAAATCGAGATTATGAAGTCAGCTCCTTGGTCTTAGAGGAATTTGTTAGGCGTGCTGGAAAAAAATGTATTTAGTTACTCAGACGAGAACGCACGAATTTCTTTTTTTATTGCAGAAGTGTAATATCTATCGATACAATTGTACATATTAGCGGAGCTAAACAGCGTGGACAAGGTACTGAAAACTCTTGAATAGTGAATGTTTCAATAACAATTTTCTTTTTAAAACTTTAAAAACTTTAAAATAAATATTTTACTCTGAACAGTTCTCATTAATTGTGCAAACATAAGCATCTACTTCAATATAAGAAGAAGCAAGATGATTTGGAATTGAAGGCTTAATCTAATTCACGATATGTTTAAACTAGGCACCGCTAAAACTGGGGCAGGCAAGTACTTTTTGACGGACCGTCTTTTTAAAAATCTACTAAAAATCAGGTAATTATCCAATCAATAAGAAATTTTCAGCGATTATTAAGAGAAGAATGAACTTTACAACAATGTACTTATTTTTCATAAACAATATTTTTATATATATATTTTTTGCTTACAACCCCCCTTGTTTTGAGGGGGTTCCAAATATGCTTAAAATAATCATCTGAAACTGAACAAAACATTGTATTGTGGTAAAGGACGGGATTATAGATTAAAAAAATTGTTTGCATACCTTATTTTGATGTCTGAATATCAGAACTTCGATTGTGTTTAATTATCCGGCTTATGAGTTTTGACGTGTGAAATTCGGTGAATACGTTAAGTAAAATAATTAATTTAAGTTAAGCAAAACAAAAACAAATTTTTTTTAAATATTTATACGAAAAACGCCATTTTAAAATCTTTGATTAATAAATTAACAATTTTTTGCAGCGAGCCGAATAATGGATGACCATTATTAAACAGGGCATGCTTTGAATAATCGATACAAAAAAAATCGATAAATATTGTGCCCTTTCTGTTAAAAATTTAATTTTTTCGATCCAGTTTAGAAACGTTTGCTGCCTTTCGACTACGGTGGACCAAACCGCTGAAATAATTTTTTAATTCTGCTTTAAATTGCCCCCCTCCCCATTTTTGAGAGCCTGACCCCCACACACATACACATTAAAAACCAAACTCATACAAATGGTCACCCATCTGGTACTGGCCAGCCTCAGCGTTAGTAATACATTGAAATTTTCGTCACTGAAAAATAAGTTTTTTTTTAGGCTTTTTGGTCTTCCGTAGTTTGCTTTTTATCAAGAACAAATGTAAAGTTTGTAAACAGAGTAATTAAATCGACTCGAAGTAACTGGTTGCCTATATGAATAAGTGGAGTTATTTGAAATCCAGGTACTTATTATATTTTCGCATATTCTCATAGAAAATCACCCTAAATCTTAGTTGGACAAGAAATAAACGAATTAATTCTTTCAAAAACCTTTTTCTTAACTATTTATATACGTTTTTTGTGCAAAACAAAAAACGCCAATTGGTAACTTTTGGAGAAAATTTAACATTTAAAATTAAATTAAAAATAGAAAAGTTTAACATTATTCTGCTTTCTATATGATAAAATTCAGGGTTTTATCTTTCTGGAAAAAAAGTTACTCAGAAATAATGGATTTTAATAAATGTAATTCCGTTTTAAAAAACAACTTGATTTTTCGGCCATTTTTGGCGGTGCCTAGTTTAAACCTATATTCCAGTGAACAGTAACGTATTATTCGTACGTCATATACATTATATAAGCTTGTAAAAATCACAAATGAAAGGGGTTTTAGCACTTTGCACCCTAAAATTGAATAAAATATTTTGCGAACTATTAAATAAAAAAACAAAGTTTTATTATTTACTGGAAGGCCGCCCAGTAAAACACGCTTAAATATGGTATTTTAATTTATATAAACTTAGTATTTATTACTATTATTATTATTATTATTATTATTATTATTATTGAGCCCATTCTCTGTAGATTAGTATATTATATTCAATATGTGGTAGTGGTTACAAATGTTTAAACTAATATATTACTTGGGTGTCCTCAACTAGAACCGAAACTAAAATATATAGCTCTCCAGACTTCTGTTACCATCTGTACTATAGCCTTACTCATCTAAACATTTTAAAATTAACGCTCTTAATAGATTAAAGGTATATTTGCGCATACGTAGAAAGGCAGTATACTTGACGTACGTTTGCCAACTTTTGTTTTCAATTTTGACCCCTTCGCATGTATTTTCTATTTTCTAAATCAAATTAAATTTGTTCCACAGATTCGAATCCCTTACATGACAAATTTCAAGTCTGTAGACAAAAAAACAAAAAAAAACAAAAGACACAGTACTTTAGTAAAGACTTACGAACATACAAAGACAATGATTTTACATTACGATTCCATTCAAGAAAATACAATATGTCGTTCTAGGTTCCTCTGAGAATCACGCACCTATGTTTCCTCTGTCTCTTTATCTCTGTGGTAAGCTTCACGAGTAAAATTTGTGTTTATGAATTGATGATATTGCATCTATGTTATTTAGTAAGCTGAACAAAACATAGGAACACATTAGATGCAATCAATGTTTTTAATTTCTCATACAGTTAATACAGCCGACAACACGAAATCAAGTCAAATATGCAAATCATTTCACTGCTTTCAGGAAACATAAGTTTAAAATTCGATACTATAAAACAACACACGTGCACATTATATACAATATATGACTATAATAATTTTAAAATACTTACAGACACTAATGTTTCATCTTTTCAGGAATCACTAGTACAGGGTGCCACGATTACCGCCGGTCGGGAGATTCGAATTCGTACATATATATAACATTGTATAATAAATGCCAGTTTTTATTAGCCCTAAAAGAGATGATAGTGTACACCCGAAAGTTATCGCAAACTATAGACAAACAAAATTATATAGAAATCAGTTAGCTAAAACATTTCCGAAAGTTTTATAAAAATCCAAGGCATCCATTTTTTTTAATCAGCACAAAGTGTCAATTTTACCCATATTAACCCAAAAGGCAGTCTTAGGGGAGCAACCGAAGTTTTTCCGGAAAATCCGCTCTGTTACTTTTTACTTATATAATGTTTAATGTTTGTGCAACATTTTTTAAAAAAATTCCAAGGCGTAGTTATTGAGAAAGGTGTGGACAGACGAACGGACAAGGGTAAATTTACAGTTCCACTCTCCTTTTTTCGGGGGACCAAAAATGAAAATTCAACCTGCCCTATTATTGATCCAATTTACACTTCGTGTCAGTTATGCAAATAAGATAAACATCTATATTAGACTTGTTGAAAAATTGCACCTTGTTTCGAAGAAAACTGCACGACTATCGGACATCAGCTAGGAGAAAATCGATTTATATTTCGAAGACAATCAGTATTGTGTCATTTATTTTAGTCATTGTCTTGTGCATATTGAACTGGATCCCCTTCACGAAAATAATATTGTATCACGTATTATATGTGTGTGTGTATCATACGATATATATTTCCTATTAAGGTGCTGAATCTATTTGTCATGCATTGCACACATTTTAGGCTTGTAGATTACTTTGCGCACTCAACTCAGACAATAGCTTGTAGGGCTTTTCTCGGATTTGAAGTTAAAAATGATTTCATCTACATACTTGAGAATTCATGTAATCTGCTAACATCCTTGATGCTTTTAGACATTGACGTCATTACTGTAATATCTATAGCATAGTTTCGCGATCTTGCAATAATTAAAGAATGAAAATACTAATAAATACAATGTAATCGACTATTTCTTAGGCTCTCCTAATTACTTCTCAGATCGATATATAAATTAAAAATAAAAAAAACATTTACAAAACATGTTGGAAAAAAGCAAACAGCAAGTCAAAAAAACACGCGCCTTCTATAATTAATTTAGAAAATATTTTACTTTTAAAAGTCAGCAGTAAGTGTTTTTCTTCCTTTAGGAAAGCAGAAATAATAGATTATATATAATTCTTTTTTTAAAATTTTGGTGAAACGCTAAAAAACGATATTTTAATGAGTATTTATAAACTTTAGTACATTGAGGATTTTATTAGTCTTAGCAAAGAAGCAAAATTGCACAGAGAGTTGACTTAATCTGAGAATCAACAAAACCACGTCTTCGCAGAGAAAAAGGAAAATAATTTAAAAATCCAAATCTTCTACCAAGATAAATTTTCACTGTATCGAATCAATGTTTTATCAATTCCAGTATATGGATATATCAGCTGAATTTTTACTAAAACACTTTGAAAAACAATAATAAAAGCTGCTGTTAACATTTCCTGAGAGTATCACTTCACGGACGAAAACAACTGTACATACATCTTCAAATTCACCCTGGTCAAAAAACAAAGTACCAGATTTGCTGGTCATTGCTGGACAGATAATGATTAAGTCGTGAGTAATATTCTTTTCTAGATGCAAATAAAAGATAACACTTAATTTGTGCGACCATACAGAACCAATATCAAGCAACAAGCTAATGAACATACGAAAACGGGTTTGCTGTGATTGAGGAGAGGATGAGAGCAAGACAAGTGGGGCTACCACGATAAATGATGACGTATTACTATGGCGGCGCGCCAACGGCTTCTGACCTTTGTAACGCAATGCCTGTATATATATATATTTTTTTTTTTTTCGTTTTCAGTTGCTGACAGTATCAATTCTATTTTGCCAATTTTCAATTAAGCACAATGCATAATTAACATTTTGTATTTAAAGTAACAGTACACACGAACATATAGGCGTTGCGAAAAATGAACCTAATGAATATATATGCCGTGAAACCCCCATCATTACATTCACGCATGCGTGCTAAGCAGCCCATCTCTCAAGTCCAGGAGTTCAGCTAAAACCCAACTTTGGGTTTTTATTATAAATCTCCCGAAACACTCCGTCAGCCGTCTCTACGAACAGTAACTTATATCGATCTTAACTTCGTCTGTATAGAGAGTTCGTACCTCTCATCTCACATATAGATTCCGTTTAACTTAACCGACGTTGTATTTTTAATCATACATCTAGATCGTTCCCCGACTAATTGTTTGTGGCTTTACGTTGTCAATATAATGCGATGCATCTCTCGATCTCATTGATATTTGCTTTCATATAACTGTCGTATTATCCTCCACTTTTTCATTATTTTCTGTGCATCATATATACAGTCATATAACTTGTTGATAGAACACTAACATGAAAATATGTTCATCGCATTTTGAATACACGCATTCCGTATTTAACCAAAGAATATCCAATCAAGTTAAATGCAAAAACCTCACGTGCTGATTTGACAACTATAAAGTAAGATGAGGACAAACCAAAGATTTAATGAAGTCTGTCTGAATCTGATTCATTTCCAAACACGTTCGATTGATACAATCGAAAATTAACTAGGGGCTGTTATATATTTGATATATCGATACATATATTTGATGTTGGGATTTTTACAAGTAATTTTGCCATTATGACTATCACTCTCTGGGCATCAAAATATATAAGTTAAAGATAAAACACTAACGTGAAAATATGGCCAATGGATTTTTAATACAGCAAATTTGGAATATACAAGCGATCATCAGATACAAACTTCTGGTTGGAAAATTGATTTAATTCCGGAAAAACAGATATTATAAGCAAAATAGTATATATATCTCAGTAACAAGTGATATATATATATATATATATATGTATATATATATATATATATCAGTAATAGGTAATATATATGCATCTCAGTAATATGTATATATATCAATATTACGTAATATGTGTATATATATATATCAGTATTACGTAATATATATATATATCACTAATACGTAATATATATATATATATATATATATATATATCAGGAATACGTAATATATCATTAATACGTAATATATATATATATCAGTAATACGTAATATATATATATATCAGTAACACGTAATATACATATATAAATATATATTTCAGTAACACGTAATATACATATATCAGAAACACGTAATATACATATATATATAAGTAACACGTAATATACATATATATATATATATATATATATATATATATATATATATATCAGTAACACGTAATATATATATATATCAGTAACACGTAATATATATATATATCAGTAAAACGTAATATACATATATATATCAGTAAAACGTAATATACATATATATATATGTATATATTAGTAACACGTAATATACATATATATATATATATCTCTCAGTAACACGTAATATATATACATATATCAGTAACACGTAATATATATATACATATCAGTAACTCGTAATATATATACATATATCAGTAACACGTAATAAATATATATCAGTAACACGTAATATATATACATATATCAGTAACACGTAATAAATATATATCAGTAACACGTTATATATATATATATATACATATATCAGTAACACGTAATATATATATCAGTAACACGTAATATATATATTAGTAACACGTAATATATATATATATACATATATATACAAGTAACACGTAATATATATATATATAAATAACAAGTAATATATATGTAAGTAACACGTAATATATATATAAGTAACACGTAATATATATATAAGTAACACGTAATATATATATAAGTAACACGTAATATATATATAAGTAACACGTAATATGTATATGTATATATATATAAGAAAAACATAATATATATATAACAGTAACACATAATATATATATCTATAACAGTAACACGTAATATATATATCTATAACAGTACCACGTAATATATATATCTATAACAGTAACACGTAATATATATATCTATAACAGTAACACGTAATATATATATCTATAACAGTAACACGTAATATATATATATAACAGTAACACGTAATATATATATAACAGTATAACGTCATATATATAAGAGTAACACGTGATATATATATATATCATTAACACGTAATATATATATATATCATTAACACGCAATATATATGTATCATAACACGCAATATATATGTATCATAACACGTAATATATATATATATATATATCATAACACGTAATATATATATATATATCATAACACGTAATATATATATATATATATATATATATCATTAACACGTTATATATATATATCATTAACACGTTATATATATATATATATCATTAACACGTTATATATATATATATATAACAGTAACGCGTAATATATATATATATATCATTAACACGCAATATATATATATATATATATATATATCAATAACACGTAATATATATACAATTAAAACGTAATATATATATATATATATATATATATATATATATATATATATCATTAGCACGTAATATATATATATATCAGTAACACGTAATATATATATATCAGTAACACGTAATATATATATATCAGTCACACGTAATATATATATATATATCAGTCACACGTAATATATATATATATATATCAGTAACACGTAATATATATATATATATATCAGTAACACGTAATATATATATATATATCAGTAAAACGTAATATATATATGTATATATATATATCAGTAACACGTAATGTATATATATATATCAGTAACACGTAATATATATATATCAGTAACACGTAATATATATATCAGTAACACGTAATATATATATATATATATATATATATCAGTAACACGTGATATATATATATCAGTTACACGTGATGTATATACCAGTAACACATGATATATATATATATATATATATATATATATCAGTAACACGTAATATATATAT
>NC_136504.1:92304481-92309481 GCF_053919585.1 Euprymna scolopes
TATTTCAGTAACAGGATATATATATATATTTCAGTAACAGTATATATTTATATATATATATATATATATATATATATATATATATATTTCAGTAGCGGGTAATATATATATATATTTCAGGTAATACATATATATCAGTAACAAGTAATATATATATATATCAGAAACAATTAATATATATATATATCAGTAACAAGTAATATATATATATATATCAGTAACAAGTAATATATATATATATCAGTAACAATAATATATATATATATATATCAGTAACAATATATATATATATCAGTAACAATATATATATATAGATCAGTAACAAGTAATATTTATATAGATCTGTAACAAGTAATATATATATAGATCGTAACAAGTAATATATATATAGATCAGTAACAAGTAATATATATATAGATCAGTAACAAGTAATATATGTATAGATCAGTAACAAGTAATATATATATAGATCAGTAACAAGAAATATATATATATATAGATCAGTAACAACTAATATATATATATATAGATCAGTAACAACTAATATATATATATATATATATATATATATATATATATAGATCAGTAACAAGTAATATATATATAGATCAGTAAAAAGTAATATATATATATATCAGTAACAAGTAATATATATATATCTGTAACAAGTAATATATATATATATATGTAACAAGTAATATATATATATATGTCACAAGTAATATATATATATGTAACAAGATATATATATATATATATCTGTAACAAATATATATATATCTGTAACAAATAATATATATATATATATCTGTCACAAGTAATATACATATATCTGTAACAAGTAATATATATATATATATCTGTAACAAGTAACATATATATATCTTTAACAATATTTATATATATCAGTAACAGGTAATATATATATATATCAGTAACTAGTAATATATATATATATCAGTAACAATAATATATATATATATATCTAATTAACAAGTAATATATATATATCAGTAACAAGTAATATATATATATATATCAGTAACAAGTAATATATATATATATATCAGTAACAAGTAATATATATATATCAGTAACAAGTAATATATATATATATCAGTAACAATAATATATATATATATATATATCAGTAACAATATATATATATCAGTAACAATATATATATATAGATCAGTAACAAGTAATATTTATATAGATCTGTAACAAGTAATATATATATAGATCGTAACAAGTAATATATATATATAGATCAGTAACAAGTAATATATATATAGATCAGTAACAAGTAATATATATATAGATCAGTAACAAGTAATATATATATAGATCAGTAACAACTAATATATATATATAGATCAGTAACAACTAATATATATATATATAGATCAGTAACAACTAATATATATATATATAGATCAGTAACAAGTAATATATATATAGATCAGTAAAAAGTAATATATATATATATCAGTAACAAGTAATATATATATATCTGTAACAAGTAATATATATATATATATGTAACAAGTAATATATATATATGTCACAAGTAATATATATATATGTAACAAGATATATATATATATATATATCTGTAACAAATATATATATATATCTGTAACAAATAATATATATATATATCTGTCACAAGTAATATACATATATCTGTAACAAGTAATATATATATATATATATATCTGTAACAAGTAACATATATATATCTTTAACAATATTTATATATATCAGTAACAGGTAATATATATATATATCAGTAACTAGTAATATATATATATCAGTAACAATAATATATATATATATCAAATTAACAAGTAATATATATATATCAGTAACAAGTAATATATATATATATATCAGTAACAAGTAATATATATATCAGTAACAAGTAATATATATATATATCAGTAACAAGTAATATATATATATATCAGTAACAAGTAATATATATATATCAGTAACAAGTAATATATATATATCAGTAACAAGTAATATATATATATATATATCAGTAACAAGTAATATATATATATATATCAGTAACAAGTAATATATATATATATATCAGTAACAAGTAATATATATATCAGTAACAAGTAATATATATATATCAGTAACAAATAATGTATATATATATATATATATATATATATATATCAGTAACATGTATATATATATCAGTAACAACTAATGTATATATATATATCAGTAACAAGTAATATATATATCTATCTATCAGTAACAACTAATATATATATATATATATATATTTAAGTAAGAACTAATATACATATATATATATTTCAGAAACAACTAATATATATATTTCAGTAACAAGTAATATATATATATATATATATTTCAGTAACAACTACTATAAATATATATTCGGTAACAACTGGTATATATATATATATTTCAGTAACAACTATTATATATATATATATATATTTCAGTAACATCTATTATATATATATTTTTTTTCAGTAACAACTAATATATATATATATTTTTTTCAGTAACAATTAATATATATATATTTTTTCAGTAACAACTAATATATATATATATATTTTTCAGTAACAACTAATATATATATATATTTTTCAGGAACAACTAATATATATATATATTTTTCAGTAACAACTAATATATATATATATTTCAGTAACAACTAATATATATATATATTTCAGTAACAACTAATATATATATATATATATCAGTAACAACTAATATATATATATATATATTTCAATAACAACTAATATATATATATAAATATTTCAGTAACAACTAATTTATATATATATATATATATTTCAGTAACAACTAATATATATATATATATATATATATTTCAGTAACAACTAATATATATATATTTCAGTAACAACTAATATATATATATATATTTCAGTAACAACTAATATATATATATATCAGTAACAACTAATATATATATCAGTAACAACTAATATATATATATATCAGTAACAACTAATATATATATATCAGTAACAACTAATATATATATCAGTAACAACTAATATATATATATATATATATATCAGTAACAACTAATATATATATATCAGTAACAACTAATATATATATATCAGTAACAACTAATATATATATCAGTAACAACTAATATATATATCAGTAACAACTAATATATATATATATCAGTAACAACTAATATATATATATCAGTAACAACTAATATATATATATTTCAGTAAAAACTAATATATATATATATCAGTAACAACTAATATATATATATTTCAGTAAAAACTAATATATATATAGATATATATCAGTAACAACTAATATATATATTTCAGTAACAATACATATATATTTCAGTAAATACTAATATATATATATATATATATATATATATATATTTCAGTAAAAACTAATATATATATATTTCAGTAAAAACTAATATATATACACTTGTGCCCGATATTATTCATACCCCCCTTGAAAATTGAGGTTATTACGTGTAACTTTGTAAGAATTTATTGTTTACGTCCATATTGATACATATTCTTAATAAACCTCTTCTGATCATTTTCCTCATTTTAAAATCTCGGGATACTTGTAATAAAAGAACTATACAGCTATTTATAAAATCTGCAATGTTCAAAAATAATCATACCCCCTTATTTTTTCAGTATTAATCGAGTTTCTGACTGTTTGTTTCCTGTTTGATTCTTATTTTGAATGCTTTTATACAACCTTTGATTAATTTCATTTCGTTTTTTTGCATTTTTCAGAAATTAAAATGATATCAACTGAAAACCAATAAAAGAATAAAAATTATTAGAATGGGGAAGAAAAAAGAGCTTAGTAATGATCTTAGGACTAAAATTGTGAATTCACATAAGGATGGTTTAGGTTACAAGTCAATTTCCAAGAAATTTAGGTCCCTACAGCAACAGTACAGAGCATCATCAAAAAATTCCAGAGCCACCACACAACAAACAACTTGATTGGTAGAGGAAGGAAAAGGAAACTGTCTGCTAGAGCCACCAGGAATATTGTAAGAAGTGTTAATGCAAATCCAACCACCACTACTAAGGACATTTTAGAAAATCTGGAGTCTTCTGGCATAAAAATATCAAGGCAAACATTGCAAAGGACTCTGCATGAAAATGGTCTGAAAGGAAGAAGACCAAGAAGAACTCCATTGCACACCGGAAAATACCTTGCAGCAGTCTAAAGTTTGCTAGGACCCATGTGAATTCTCCAGAGTCCGTTTTCTCAAGTATTTTGTGGACTGACGAAACAAAAATTAAATTGTTTGGCCATATGGATGCTTCTTACGTTTGGAGGAAGAAAGGAGAAGCTTACAACCCAAAGAACACCATACCCACGGTGAAACATGGTGGTGGTAGCCTAATGTTTTGAGGCTCCTTTTCGGCTAGTGGTCCAGGTAGTTTGGTCAAGATAGATGGAACCATGAAGAAGGAGCAATATTTGGAGATACTCCAGAAAAAAATTAGACAGGATGCGGAGAAGCTCTATTTAGGACCAAACTGAGTCTTTCAACAGGATAATGATCCAAAACATACTTCCAAAATAGTCAAGAAATGGTTTGAGGATAATCAAATTAATGTTTTGGAATGGTCTAGCCAGAGTTCCGACCTGAACCCTATCGAAAACCTCTGGCACATATTGAAAACTGAGGTTTAAAAGCGGAAACCTAGAAATTTGAGGGATTTGGAGAACTACTGCATTGAAGAATGGTCAAAAATCATTGTTGATGCTTGTAAAAATCTTGTTGATAAATATCCAAAACGGTTACAGGCAGTTATTAAGAATAAAGGGCATGCTATTGACTATTAGTAAGAGAGGTATGAATAATTTTGAACTAGTGCCATTATTGTTTTTCTTTGTATAATGTTTCAAACTTGCATAATTTATTTATTTGTTGAGTTTAAATTAAATGC
>NC_136504.1:92329481-92429481 GCF_053919585.1 Euprymna scolopes
CAGGTAGGGCATTTATTTAATGTTAAAATACTAAACACTATGAACAAGGTAAGCATTATACATACAACGTATTCTTATAATGTATTATAACTTAAACTAAACAACAAATATAAACGGGAATAAGACTGATAATTTCCAAATGCAAACACGTTTTTTATTTTCGGTTTGTAAAATTAATGTAAGTTGTGCACCTTCATATGTAATGTGTTACGATTTCTAGGCAGTCAAAAAAAGTATATTTTAATTTAATGCAATATATTTCTTACTATAAAATCACCATTTATCAAGGTTTTAAGATAACTACAGTATAAGTGTTAATGAATGTAAGGTGGTCACTGAGACAATAGCTTAGTGATCGGTAGTTGTTGCAATTGATTTGGTTATTTTAGGGGCGGTTCACCAATAACTTCTTTACACTGGAATTGAAGACGACGATGTTATATCAGCTGGAAAGCAAACCTGCGGTACAGAGTTCCACAGGCAGTCAATTTAAGGAAAAATACTCTGTTCATGGAATATGCGTTTAGATGTAGACAGAATAAGGACGATTATTGAGAGTGGTTGTTGTTTGACGAGTGTTACGTGCGTTTATACTAGCTTTCTATTCGGTCTATTTGATTAGATGTAATTTTAGAATAGTTTAATGTTAAAACACGTTTCCAGACGTGTTACATTTATTTACAGTAGAATTTACCTCAATTATGTTTTCTTTTTTTAATATCGAGATTAAAATGAAATTAGGGCGTTTTTTTGTTTTGTTTTTTAAACAAAATTATGCACTTGGTATTTTACATTTATGTCTTGTTTTTATTGTTTTATTTTCTATGTTTATCATTTCGTAAAATAATTTTCGGTTCTTTTATGTTTTTCTTTAATTGTGCATTTTATTCCATTTTTTAAGGATACCTTTTTTTCTCAAACAGTAAATATGATACTTTCTCAAGTTTTGGAATAATAACGAAGATAACACATGTAAGTCATATAAATATTTCTTTTTAACGTATTCCTCAACGGCTGTGTATGTTGAAAATAACTTACCTTAGAAAAAATATATTCATCTTTTTCTTTCTTTGTACTTATTTTTTAAAAATATTTTTACCCACATCTTATATATATATATATATATATATATATATATATATATATATATATATATATATATATATATATATATATATATATATTTCTTTGCTATGTAAATATACGGAGCTAATATATATTTCTTTTTTTTTCACTTTTTAGATAATCTTCATTTTTTACAAAATTTTGATTTTTTGTCTATTTTTTTTTTAAACTGTGTATATAATTTTCACGTTTGAAAATATTTTTTTCTGAATATCAACAAAAGATATTTCTTTAATCTGGGTGCATGTCACGCTCATAAATATATGTAACAAATAAAATTAGAATACATTTCGCAGATAAAAATGTTTTCTTTCTGTTTTGGTTAATTTTTTCTCTTTTCTTTTTCCTCGTTATTATTCTCTTTAGATTATTGATTTTTTTTTTTATTATATCCTTTCTTTTTACCCCCTCTTCACATTCTGCTACCCGGTTCGAATATTGAATCAAACGTATCCATCACATTATCCCATGTGTAAAGCTGCTCCCTCCTTCTGCAATCCAGAAATAGCGTTGCAAATTACCCGTGAAATCATAGTATTTTTAAAAATTCTACTGAGCTTATAAAATCGGAAAAGTTTCCACTTATGTTCAAGCAATTTCTTTAAAGTATTTCTTTAAAAACAAAATAACACTTTTTACAAACAGATACCGTAAGCAGTTGTGTGCCGGAAAATAAGCCGGTTTTTACCATATATTTTTTTAGCTCCTTTTTTGCTAGGCGCAAATTATAGCATCTGTTTTAATTCTACGTTTCAATTTTGTTCTTGATCGGCTTAGTAGAAATCTTTTAAACTGAGGCAATTTTTGTTTTTGTCCCAATTTAGAGTGCCTTGGTTTTAGAAGTTAGATTCCATCATATAAAAAGGATTTTGTGTCTCACTTTGCCCTTTTGGGGAGCAAGTAAATAGAAACGATAATTTAATTATTTGTGTGTTATACATAATACTCTTGGTATTATTACCGATTATCTAGACGGTAATAATAATGATGCTGATGATTATATAGTCACTGTTTTTTTGTGTATCCAACGATGCGCGTTGGCGTCGTGCTGTCAACAAATCGCGCTCCCGTAAGGAAATCTAGTTAGTAGTAAATACACCTGACGAAGTGTCACCATCTACTTGTATACACCATTCTTTATTTCCTCAAACGTTGTTACTGCCATGTTTTGTTTTGTTTTTTTTCTTTAACATTTTTTACGGATTGTTTTTGAAACGTTAATCGCAACAGCGTGACGTAGTGTTGCTTTCTTTGCAATCCTCCGTGTTCCAGTCTCCGTTTAAGTCGCGCCTACTTTGCGAGAACGAACTGAATTCTTCCACTGGAGTTTCGCTAAATTCTTCGCTCATTCCGCTGGTTCGATCTTCCTGCTATTCGAAATGTTTACGCGCATTTTCGTCCGATTTTCGCCACTTTAATTTTTCAATCAAGAACTGATCACATTTCTTACGGATTAGCGTGAGATATTATTTTAAGAGATATAATCTATTCTAACGAGTAAATCACATAAGGCCATTTTCAGTACGAATAAAGAAAATGTTATTTTATTACATACAGTCATAGACACGTGAGATGCACATCCGCACACAAACATATATGCAAAAATCACACGCGCATTTAAACCCGCATACACTTAAACATTACATGCATATTATATACTAATATTACATAAATCCGAAACTATATATATATATATATATATATATATATATATATATTGCACACTCGCACACCCTTACACACAATATGCATATTACATATCTACGCACATAAAAGTACTCATTTACTCAATAAATTCAGTAAATGTGTACACATTTATATATATATATATATATATATATATATATATATATATATATATATATATATCAATTTATATATACTTGTTATAGTTTACGCGTATATTCTTTCAACTCTCGTCTCTTTATTAGTCAAAATTCCTAATAAATTTACGGAGTAACGTTAGATATTTAATTAAATATAAAAATAAAAATATTTGTTTCATTTATGTTATTACGTAGAGCCACAAACGCGTACATACATATACCAAATGCACAGCCGACACACACATATTTTAGAAATATACATACATATAAATACACACGTCACATCCATATAATTTTTGTATATGCATAATACACACATGTTAATCCGTACCCATTACATACAAATAGCACATATAAGCACACTCATTTAACTACAGATTCCACATTATATAGATATTACGTGCATGTATTACATACATCCGCATATCATATAGACCTTCTGTATACGCAAATACATAGCCATATGTGCATTTGAGTTCCATATATTATGCACACGCACTCATAAACACACATATTACATATTTTCGCATGCTACATATAGGCATATAAACAGACAAAGAAACACACACATAATTGTACGCATATACCAGTATATGCACATATATCAATATATACGAACATATACATATATACAGACAGATACATAGTGCATACATATATACGAAAATGTTATTTATTAGTTTCTCTTTTAGCGATGTTTTGAATGAATTCAATTATTTATATGAAAGTGCATTTTTAGTCTAATATAAGTTAGGAATAATATTCCCTTTTACCAATTTGATACCAACAAATATGTAGCGGCATATTAAATATAACTATCCACGTTTATATGCAAAGATGTGTAATATGTATAGTCTGTAAGGACTGTAAGCACGTATATATATATATATATATATATATATATATATATATATGTGTGTGTGTGTGTGTGTTTCTGTATTTATGTAATATTTGTGTATAATATGTATGTCATGTATAAGTGTATTCTAAAAACTATATATATATATATATATATATACATACACACACACAGATATAACCATTAAAAGTGGTGATCCGTTGGTATATCCATTGAGTTTGTTACCAACTGTTAATAATGAATAATTATGAAACAAAAGCTAATCTAAAGAAAAAACTATACTAATGCAGAGAGTGATCCGTGCTGAAATAATAAGTTATTTACAAAGCCATTCTTACCATGTGGACGGAAGGGTGTTTTATACTTTAACCTTACAATTGAATAAAGAACATATAAAACTTAAATTAAACTTGAAAATACGATTTAAAATATAGCGCAGATCACTCTCTGCATTAGCACCGAAAAAACGACTTCAAAAAAAAAGTTGCTTACCTCACAATAAGTATAATTATTTATGTAACTTTTGTTTTCGGTTATATAACATCCGATTATTATTTTTATTTTACTTTCCTTATAAAACAAAGTAGTAATATTTGGGAGGATAGCCATATGCCAACAAAACTTATACGACATTATCACTCCAAAAAAAAAAAAATAAAACTTAAAATTCATGGGAATACGCTATCGTATTTAATGAACATATCCTACTCTTTTCACATTAAAAGCTTGAAATAATGCCTGACAGAATTATATGAAGAGCATATGCTACACTATACTCTGAAAACAAAGCAACGAGTAGAATTATGGTCTTAGTATACTACACTACCCACTCCTCCTTATTAAAACATTAAAATGTAATGCATTCAATAGAAGCAGTGGTATGGGTTCGATTTCAGGAAAAAATTAAATCGCCATATTTTTTTTTATTGATCCTTTATAAATTCTCGATTAATTTTCAAGTTTCCAGGTGGAACTAACAGGCGTATCAACCGCACACGTCATGCACACTAGTACATTCTGTTTAACTAGGAACAATCTTCAAAATATTAAACGCATTTTTAGATGTAATCATTAATTGGAATTAAATTTATTAATTGTTGATGTTTTACTTTTCATGTATAGACTTAGTTTATTTCATATTCAAATACAGCTGCCTATGAGAATTCTTATAAGTTGAAACCAGGCAGAGGAATGATTAACTTTGAGATACTGGGGGCGGGTTTCAGATAGGTGCATAATGACACATCTCACGAATAATATAACCATACTAAAACCAATCGAATGCTTATCGGAATAAAAGCATAAAACATTTAACAATACATGTTATTTTTTTTTTTTAGATATTCATCTGCATGTTCCAGATGGACACAATTTATCAGGTATTCGGAAAGGATTAATAAAACATATGTACACAAGTCATCTCTTATGCCCACATATACACACGTGTGCGTGTGTGTGTGAGAGAGAGAGAGGCATTGTATCAAGGCATATCGGTTACACAGCTAGACGCTGGGTTGAGTGTTCGCGGTTCGAGTTCTGTCGTAGATACTGCCTATTTGTCAATATTATACTTAAATAAAACTAGACCAGTCATGTTATATCTGCAAATAAGCTTTTCATCAGTTTTCCCGGCTCTAGTACTAGTCGCCTCGGTCTATAATGGATTTAATAAATTTCAAGATCAAGACAGATAGTGAAAACTGTTCTTCTGTACACACTTCTATCACTGAAAATATTCACCGTCTTTTTAAATTTAAAGCTAGTCTATATATATATATATGTATATATGTATGTATATATATTATATATATATATATATATATAAAATCAATATTCAAGTTGAACTCAAGTCCACCTACCTTAGAAAAAAAAAGAATCGATAGTGTAAGATCTACATATATCGATAAGATATTTTGCTGATTAATTTACTGCAGATTTACGGCATTATCGATGTACATAGGGTAAACCAGTTATTATTTTTGTTTTTTTTTTTTTTTGGAAGATAGGTAACACTATGAAACTGCAGTAGGCAATGATAAACTTGAACAATCGTACAAAAATGGCGGAGTGTCAATCTCAGCCTGTTTACCCACACTGAATATCTCTGATATAGGGAAAGTTTTTTTTGTGTTTTGTAGATAACTATATATGCCCTCATACACTACTCTGGGCGTATGCTTGAATATGGCATCGACAAATGTAATTATTGATTATTCACTTTTATTCGGAAAAAAAACGAGCACGTACTTTTAACCCTTTATATTGTTTTAATAAGCCGTAAAATGTTCAGTTATCGTTATTTTGATAAAAAAGTAGATCAACGCTAGATATAAAATATGGCGGGATTACAATCCCAGACTAAACCAATTGTATATCTAGCGACGCTGAAGGACTGTGTTGTAAAGAAAACGTTTGTTTAGGATGGCATACACACATGTATTTATTTATTTATTTTTTTAAATTAAAGTAGGAATAACAGCAATTACGCTTGCAACGGCCAAGTTATTTTCTGGGTAGTTGAAATTGTTTTTATATTTCCTTGAAAGATAGGAGAAAAATAAAGCAACCTGAAATTGATTCAATTAAAAAAAAACAGGCAGAATTGTTTTTTTGTTGTTTTTTTTACAATACTTTCAAATAATTTTTGTTTGAATCTAATTATTTTTACTGTGCAATAATTTGTATCAGTTTAGAAAATATAACACTTGATGACTATATACTACTTTAATCATATTTCTAAAATACTGCCCAGTCGTGAAAAATTTCTTTTTACGGTAAAAAATGTGCAGACATTTAATATCTGCCGACTGCAACAAATTTGGTAAAAAATGTATCAAGTTGTTACGATTAACAATTTAAAAATTAAAAAAAAATGATTTTTGGGTGCTAGTGCATTTACAGATCCGCGCTATTTTTTAAATCGTATTTCCAAGTTTAATTAAAGCTTTATATATTTTTTTATTCAATTGTAAGGTTAAAGTATAGAATAGGTACAAAACACCCTCCCCTCCCCATGTTAAGAATGGGATTTTTAAATGATAACGTTATTATTTCAGCACGGAGCAATAAGTACACTAGTACCGATTTTTGTTTGAATTTAATTAACCGTCGATAAAAAAAATACCAAGTAAATAAGTACAAAACAAAAATATTTAAAAACTTTTTTTAACTATGTTTAAAAACAGACGCTTGCCAAAATAAACGTTTTAAAAATATGTTAAAAATAAAAACAAACTTCCACCGTTAGGTGGATTCGAACACAAAAATAATGGTTGTAGGCTAGCCATCGATTCTATTCAGCTACAGCGATTAACATAACGACGTTGCAAATTTATCATTGTAACCCATATAAGATATGAACTGTTAACACATGCGCAGATGTTAAAATCGTTAAGGAGACGGTTTCGTGACCTACATCCAATTTTGCAGTCGTTAGAATAGTAAAATTAATTTTTCTTCGGAATTTATATTACATATCCGAAGGATTGATGGCTTTGACAATTCATGGTGGTTGCTTTTCTATTTTTACTGTCCATACAAACACTTAAACACACAGATGACCGAGACTATCGCGTGTTGCCCGGTCATAAATTACGATTAAATATATTTTAATTTATAGAGATTTCATAGATATTATAAGAAAAAAAAACGGTGCCATATTATCGTTTTTGTAGAAGAAAACGTGTCGCGTGGTGAGCGTGCGTAAGAAAGTTGAGAATTTAAAAAGATAGAGAGAAAACGTTATTAAAAAAAAATGCCGCGTGCTGGGCGCCAATTTGCAAGAATTAAGTTCTTAAGCGAAAATGTTAAGGATTGGACCAAGACGACACACATGTGCCATCTTTAGCTTTTTAAAATGAAGCAACGAATCGACCGTTCGCGCATGCGTGATTAATAAACAGCGTCGAAACCAAGATTTTTACCTAAACCCTCTTCTAAGAAAACAGCATTCCTACATAATTGACGATTTTTATTAATCCTTCGATAATATGTGCCCAAGAGCTCGCTGTTTCTAACGATAGCCGGTTCATGCCAGTTCGATTCAGATGGCACTAAAGTTATAAGGACATAAAAATACACAAACGACTGAGGCTTATATAATAGATTAGCAGAGCTACCCGGCGTTGCTCAGATATTGGATATTATTCATTGAGTAACGTATACCACAACAGAATAAAAGAAAGTCATTCTTCATCCTATTTACAAATGTTTAAAAACGTCATTAGAGTCAAAATCAAATTCTAATCTACAGCAACAAGATTGCAAAAGGTTGTCAGATGCCAAAATAACTAAAAATCTAAAGATAGTTCATCAATTACTCCGAAAAAGAAAAAAAAATTGTTAAAAGTTAATACAAATAAAAAGCAACAATATATGCTGTGCAACAAGTCAAAGAACTAAACTTCATTTCATAATACCTTTAATAACTGATATACATACACATATTACATACCTATAATATACACACACATCATATATATTGATATTAGTGTGTCTGAATTGATGCATTTTGTATTGCGATGGTGTTAAACAGAAATGCGTTCGTCGCAAATATGTTAAATGAAATAAAGAGCTACATTTAGCATTGTGCAATTCTGAGTCTTCAGTGTAAACATTAGCTGCTACAAACAAAATCTCAATTCAATTAAGTTGATAATATTATCGTATATTCCTTATAGCTTACAAAAGAGAAAAAAAACGATTTGCAAACAAAGCCAAAATGTGACGATAACATTTTTTCGGTACTCATGCAGAGAGTGATCCGTGCTGAAATAATAACGTTATTATTTAAAGTTTTTTTTTTTTATTCAATTGTAAGGTTAAAGTATAGAATAGGTACAAAAATCACCCATCCCTCCCCATGTTAAGAATGGCTTTTTAAATGACGTTATTATTTCAGCAGGGATCAATAAGTGCACTAGTACGATCTAAACTTATTCTCTTCTCGCTAACTTTTTTTATTCTTAAACTAGCATGGATGCCAGGCGCTGCCCGGGTGTTTGGAGATGGGTTTTGAGCAAAAATATGTTCTTCTTAAGTGATAGTAGGAAGGCAGGCTCAAACCCGTACCGCGAAGGAGGAAAAGAACGTGAAAAAAGTGACGTCTTTGCTGTTACGACCACGGCAGGCAAAGAGATAAGGGATCAAATACTCTTGCCGATTCCGAAAGAATTTGCTTCTTAGTAGATGCACTCGCATCGCACTTAACAGGAACAGTCCAGAGAGCTTTCTGAAATAGGATCGTACCGGTACCTGATCACCATCTCCCATCCGACCTCGTGAATACTCAATGTACCATCTTTTCTCATCTCATCCCTAAGGATGTCGCAGTTTGAGTTACATGACTGCACCACAAATCCGCCTTCCGGCAAACGTTTCCTAACTTGAGAATACAGCCTTACAAGCTTTGCTGGGTCAGACCACCAGGTTTTCAACACAAAATTGGTTCTCCATCGCAACTCGACATTCCTCAAAAGGATACTGGGCTGCATGAAAGTTCAGGATACTCCCCAATATAAAGGGATGCGAACTAAATCCGAAAATCAGTAGCATAGCAGAAACATCGAAGGCAATCAGCATCCTTAACAAAAAGCAGAACTTGTTCTTGTCTGCCTCTAGTGCAAGACGAACCACCAAGAAAGCTTTCCTGATATCCGCAAGCAAGACAAATTTATTCGATCTAAAAGACATCAACAAGTCCAACATATCTCCTGTCATATTCACACCAAAGTAGGCCGCCTCGTTAAAAGAAGCAGAGCCACCAATCTTCAAGCTACAATTAAATAAGGGCTGATATTAGTAGTAGCTGCTGGGTCTGTCTTGAAAATGGGCTGATGAGGTATCCAGACATAATCCGCAAAATTTTGAGGATCCACCTGTATCTCCTCAATGATGCCCTCCCGTTGCTGCTTAAGAAACACATTTACATACTCTTGATACAGTCCCTTTTGCTCCAGGCTCTTAAGCACATGAATTGTTTCGATGGATATCAGAAGCTGTCCTTAAATAAGCGTGTGTTTGCCTCACTTGTGTCTAGCAACAAAACTGACAGAAGGAATTCTAGTGCCGCATACCTGAATAAGCTCTCTCTTCAATGCTCTCGGAAATTTCAAAAAAAATATTTTGGCAATTAATCGGGACCCCGCAGAACCATCCTCAGAGAAATCGCAATCGATGGATGGAAGCTGTTCTGCTGATGAAACTCCCCATATCCTCTTAAGAACCCTCCCCTTTGGGGGAGAAATCTATAATATCTTATCAATGACGTCACTAACCTCTAGATATTCCCTTTTAATACTGCAAGTGCTTGCTGATAATTTCTATTGACGCAACTCAAGTGACTAATCAGCAGCAGAGGTCTCCCTGAAAGCGAGCATAATAAAAAGTTCAATTTTTCTGCATCATTTGCCATGCCTGCTGCACAATTTTCAAATTTTGATAAGAAATTGTAAAAACTCATTCTATCGTTTTCCATTTCACAACAACTGAGCGTTGGTCCAATGATCTGAACCTGAGGAAATCTGACAGCGAATGACGAATGAGCTCTATCCATAGAAGTTCCAGGCGTATAAGGCAGGGAAGGTCGCTTCAAATAACCACTAGCCTCTGGAGGATGTAACTGGAGAGAGGGATCCTTTAATTCCTTCCGTATATTCCGCTGGTAATTTAGCCAATCGGACTCCATAAGCTCTCTTTCCTCTTCTGAGACACAGGAAAGATGCATCTTGCAGATGGAGATTTCAATTTCGTTGATATACTCCAAAATTTTTGTGGAATACAGAAAATATAGCAGGAGTAATCTCTGTGCCACGGGACATACGAAGCCTACAATCTTCATCTTCAGAACGGAAATCCGGTTAAGGTGTCGCTCCCTGAAATCTGCCACGGTTGAAGTATCAGGTTTCCATATCCTTGTAAGGGTAATTGAACAATTTCCAGAATTGTCACTAATTGCTGTTACTAATGAAGTGCAACATTCCGTTAGGAAATTGTGTTGAACTTTGTATTTTTTTCACAAATTGTTGAAAAAAAATCATAACTTAGAATAGCTAACCTTAAGTGAGGTTGCGGAAAAAAAATACAATCTTCTTCGCAACCTTCTTCTCAGGTCTTGTAACCACAGTAACATAAAAAATATGAAGTACTCTTCACAAAGGAGGAAGTTTTTTTATAACAATTACCTTACTCTATTAGGCTATTGTTCTTCTTGGCTGTTGGAAGAGCATCCTCACCTCAGGCAGCTACACCCAGGTAAATTATGTAATTTTTTCTACACAATGTAAGCCCTGATTTTAAAGTGAATTTTGTCGAATTTTAAAACGTCCACGAAGTATTGAACTAGACCGGTTCAAATCCACGGGGTTAGATTTTTCCATAGGCCTTTTGAGTGCGTAGCAAGTAGAAGTCTGAAGAGTTTCATAATACTTCTAGACATGCTTACGCAATGTGAGCAATCCACCAATGTGTGAACTAATGATTTTTTTTTTGTTTACAGATAAAGTATTTGAAACACCAGAAAAAAGTCGCAGGTTATATCGACCGGAATGTAATGCAAATAACACTCAAGATTAAAACAGTATTTCTAATAATTCAAATTGCTGTTAATTAGAAAAAAGTTATGTCTATACAGTCAAATTCATACGATGCGTCTTCTCTCCGAATTTATTATTTAAAAATAATCTGCAAATTGTTTCCAAATAAAACAAGTGAAGCATGCATGGTCCTCCACGAGTGCGCAGTGAACGAGGCATAAAAAATGACTAAGTTCTGCATTTAGACCCCAAAATTCCCAGGGGACGTCAAATCCTGATGAAAATGAACAAACTATGCAGTTAAGACCTTAACATATGAACATTTGGAGTCTGCACCATGAAAAAAAAAAGGAAAAAAAAAAAGAAATGACTAAGTCCCTCATTTGCCACCCTAACCCCCATTTAGCCCCCAAAGTCCCCAAGGCCTTAACTAGATGAGTCGCACAACTTTCCCTAGCCGACGAGGAATGGGCGAAGATACATATTTAAAATTGAGTTCAGTACCATGCAAAACTGCTAAATAGACATACACAGAAAATGTTGGCCAACTATGGTAAAATAGTCCCAAAAATCGAATGTTTTCATTAGTCCTAAACGCACCCCCCGGGGCACACCCAAGAGTTATCGCAAAGTATTGACAAACAAAATTATATAGAAATCACTTAGTTACAACTTTTCAGAAGGTTTTATAAAAATCCAAGACATCAATTTTTTAATAAGCAAAAAAGGGTACTCATGCACTTATTGATCCGGGCAGAAATAATAACATTTAAAGAGTCATTCTTTACATGGGAAGAGTGTTTTGTACCTATTCTGTACATTAACCTTACACTTGAATGTAAAAACGTATAAAACTTTAATTAAACTTGGAAATACGATTAACAAATAGAGCGGATCAGTAAGTGCATTAGCACCCCAAAAAAGTGTTAATTTTAGCCATTTTAATCCGAAAAGCATCTCTAGGAGGTAACCGGAGTTTTTCCGGATAATCCGTTCTGTTACTTTTTTATTCATATCATGTTTAATGTTTGTGCAAAATTTCCAAAAATTACAAGGTGTAGTCATTGAGAAAAGTGCGGACGAACGAACGGACAAGGGTGAATTTACAGGTCCACCCTCCTTTTGCCGGAGGAACAAAAGAACATTTTAGATTAGCACATTTTCTGTCGATTTGTTTTTGTTTTTTTAGACGGTTGGCTTAGTTTGATATCTAAATCATTTTTAATATTTTTGGTGTGGATATTTCACTAGAAATTCTATGACGGAACTTTTTAGACAGAATCGAAATAAAAATAAACGATGAAATATTTTGCCATACAAACTAATACATTTTCATTAATAACCTCTGAAAGCAATGCATAATAACGCGATCTCAATGAATACGTATTCAAAATGCTGAAATAATTTTCTAGGTTAAAAGTGGGGATTTGTTTGCTAAGAAATTTTTTTTTTTTACATGGAGGTCACTATTTATCAAGGCTTATTGAATGTACAGTAATCAACGAGATAGTATTGTAGCAATCGGTAGTTCGGATATTTGATAGAGTGTCTTAAGAGGGCGGTTTGTCAGGAATTTGTTTATGTTGGACTTGAATACATCAAAGTTGTAATCAGGTGGAAAACAGGCAAATGGAAGAGAGTTCCACAGTCGTGCATTTCTGAGAAAGAAGTTCTGCTCATGGAATCTACGTTTGGATTTGGGCACAGATAAAAAGTGGGGAAAATTATTGACAGTAGTTTCAGCCAGACGGGTGTTTTTTTGTGAAAGATTGGCGAGAGGGGACGAGAGATTGGAGCTCAGACGAACACTTGCCATAGAAATAACGATAAAAAGACAGTGGGAGAGAGGTTGCAGGGAAGATAAAAGGGCATCCCCCACTAATCTACTAATATGATGCCCTCTGTCAAGGCAGGATAGGCTGTTTTGGGCAGTTCCTGCCCAGATGTGGCAGCAGTACTCCATCCTTGGACGTACTTGGCTTTTATACAGATAGAGAATTGCATCAGTAGTGAGATATCTTCTGGAGCGGGAGAAGGATCTCACCATTTTCCCAGCGTCCTTGGAAACAGACCTGATGCACGTGTTTCATTTCAGATCAAAGGTAAAGGCTTGTCAAAACATGGAGACTCCCGAATACGAGAGCCATCCATTTCAAGTGATGCCAGGTGGGGACCAGATCGTTGATGATGTAAAGATAGAAGCTTGGTTTTGGATGCATTAAAAGTAACCAGC
Source organism: Euprymna scolopes (assembly GCF_053919585.1). Lineage (NCBI taxonomy): Eukaryota > Metazoa > Mollusca > Cephalopoda > Sepiida > Sepiolidae > Euprymna > Euprymna scolopes. The sequence goes on from NC_136504.1 coordinate 92,343,057, forward strand.
CACCTCTTCCTCTACTGTACCACACGTCCAGATCAGAAGAGAGAGAATTAGAGAGAACTTTTGTCATTTACGGCCTTTGATGCGTTGCCATAGGTAGTCGTGTCATCAACATAGATGTCAACGAATGATTTAAGTATGTGTTTTGGGAGATCATTGATGTAGATCAGGAAGAGTGTTGGGCCCAGGGTGGACCCCTGAGGGACTACAGCATTAACACTGTGGGCCTCTGATTTCTGCCCATCAACCACTACTCTTTCATATACAATTTTCTTTCGATTGGCACCGTGCAAGCTAGCATGTTACGGGCTACTTAAATGGGAAGGATATGGCGCTCTGTGTGTATCTGTATGCTTTTGCTGTGAGAGTATGTCTGAACTTATGGCAAAACAAAGATGACGTTACTAACTTTACTTGTTTGTAACAATCATCATAAATGCTACGTTCAGAAAAAATTTAATCCTAAACAACTTGGACTAAATTATGACTCTGGAAGAAAATACTCCAAAAAGAAAAATTTTAACGATCGAGATTTGCCTTTGCACTTATTCTTCCGTGCTGAAATAACGTTATTTAAAAAGTCATTCTTAACATGGGGAGGGGAGGATGTTTTGTACCTATTCTGTACTTTAACCTTACAATTGAATAAAAAAAAAACTTAAATTAAACTTGAAAATATGATTTTAAAAAAAGCGCGGATCAGTAAGTGCATTAGCACCGAAATTGGTTATATAAATATTTAGTAATTCAAAAGTCGATAAGTAAAAAACTTAGGCTACTTCTTCCAACAGTCTAAAGCTTACTTAATGGCTTTGAAAAATTAATTCGGTGCTAATGCACACTGATCCGCGCTATTTTTTATATCGTCTTCAAAGTTTAAAGTTTTGTGGGGGGTTTTATTCAGTTGTAAAGTTAAAGTACAGAATGAGTACAAAACTCCCCATGTTAAGAATGGCTTTTTAAATAACATTATTTTAGCACGGATCAGTAAGTGCATGAACACCATTAATTCTTGCGATTGCACAGTTGATTATACCCAGATCAAAGTAATACACATTAGTAAAGATTAAATTTATAGATATTTTCTATGTGTTATAATGAAGTAAACTGCACCTTTCATCCCTTGCCCCCCATCCACGAAAGTCATTTTGAAACAAGATTTTATGAAAGAACTAACATTAAGTCGAATAGCGAATATTATGTGTTAAACTGTGTAAACTAAATAGATAAAATTAAACTTTTCCTAAATATTTACCAATTCATTCAACAAAAGACTGAAATTGAAAATATGGCGCTTAATCGATGATAAAATAATATTTTATATACAGAGTGGGATTTACATAAGATAGGGGCTCGACGTTTTTTGCCTTGTCAAATTTAGTTTTGAATTCTTAGAGTAATTAACTGCTAATCATTCAGTTTCTTCTCAGTGTTTAATAGTTTGTTTGTTTTTTTTTTTACGGAAGTGTTAAGCGCCTATAAAGAAAAATGCATCACTTATTAAAATGTGTTTACCTCCACAGCCTATTGGTACTTATGCACTTATGTTACCGTGCTGAAATAATAAAGTTACGGGTACTCATGCACTTATTGCTATGTGCTGAAATAACATTTAAAAAGCCATTATTAACACGAGGAGGGGAGGGTGTTTTTTACCTATTCTGTACTTTAACCTTACAATTGAATAAAAAAAAATAATGAAACTTGGAAATACGATATAAAAAATAGCGCGGATCATTAAGTGCATTAACACCAAGTTATGGTTTAGAAGCTATTTCAACATGAGAAGGGAGATATTTTTTATTCTGTACTTTAATCTTACAATTTAATTTTAAAAAAAAAAGCGTATAATAAAATTTGAATTTAACTTGAAAATATTTTAAAATTAACAGAGTAACATAAGTGCATCATCACCACCGTATATTTCGCATTGATTATAACTTTGATGATCTTCTCTAAACAGGTTCTAATTAATTTGTACTATCTGGATTATTCTGATTACTATTTTTATTGTCTTTATTTTCACAACGAATTGACTAATATAATTTCTAAATTTTCGAACACAAACCAATGCGAAATTTTGATCTGTACTATTTAATCCAAATTGATCAGTAAACTAACGGTGAATGGTGTTTGGTAAGCAGTAACGTAACAAGTGGACAAACAAATACAACGGATTAGAAATAAATAAAAATCCAGGTCGGCATTATTCCCCTTTTTAACAAAAACATTTCGGCACGTTTAAGATAGTCTATTGCTGACACATGTTTATTTACTTGATGCGTTTCTCCTTATTCTGACCTCACGCCGGCCGCAGCCAGCCACTTCTCGCCTTCGTTTTACACGTTCATTCTCTTCGACGCGGACTTTATTTCTGGTCCGAGCACGTACTATATTTTTCTCTCATTTTTCCTATTTCTCGCGCACACTTCCCAATTTACATATGCGCGTTTCATCGGCTACCGATGCTGCTTATAATCTCCGCGCAAGCTAGCCACCCTTCGCTGCCGCCGACATCTTCCCATGCGCTCATATACACCATGTTAGAAAACCATCAGAATTAAGTAAAATAGTTCTGGAGTTGAACGACTAATAGTTACTTCAAGCAATTTACAAGTGGGAAACTTGGTCTATTTTCGGCTTACCAAGCTGGAAGGAGTTTCAACTTTTTCAAAAGTTTATTTGGGTATTTAGCAGAGAAGCCAGCAAACGACTACAACGAAATATGAGAAATAAATGTTACTTTAGCCAATGAAAGAATTTTATTTCAAACCGACTCATTTGTTTACGTTTTCAAGTAGTTTTTATTGTTCTTTATTTAATCTAAAAAAAATCAGTTTTCCCGGGCGGATTTGAAAAAAAAAATGGCGGCATCTTATTCTTTGGAAAGCAAATCTGGTTTTGACTTCAAGATTTACAGGGTTTTTTGCATTTTTGGGGGGTATTTTTTACGAGAGTACCCTGCGTAGTATAAACAACTCAACCTCCACATGTAAAGAACGGCTTTCGGTACTAGTGCACTTATTGATCAGTGTTGAATAATAAAGTTATTAAAAAAATATTCTTAACATGAACAGAAGAGGGGGTTTTGTACCTATTCTATACTTTAACCTTACAATTGAATAAAAAAAAACCCATAAAACTTTAATTAAACTTGGAAATACGATTTAAAAAATAGCGCGGATCAGTAAGAGCACTAGCCCCCGGCTTTCAGAATAAACACCCCAACCTCCTCATTAAGAACGGCTTTCGGCATAAAACCACCCAACCTCGAAAGCCGTTCTTAACATGGAAGATTGGTGGGGGTTATACTACGCTGGGTAATCTCGTAAAAAAAAAAAAAATCGGGACTTATGCGTGCTGATCCGTGCTGTAAAAATAACATTTAAAAAGCCATTCTTAACGCAGGGAGGGGGTGTTTTGTACCTATTCTGTACTTTAAGCTTACAATTGAATAAAAAACAAAACTTCCATTAAACTTGGAAATACCATTTAAAAGTAGCGCGGATCAGTAAGTGCATTAGCGCCAAAAAAAAAAAAAAATTAAAACGAGGCTTGCTTTCCAAAGAAAAAAGATGCCGCCATTTTTTTTTTTTTTTTTGTAAATCCGCTCGAAAAAGGAAGAAAACCAGCTTGAAAAGCAAAACAAATTAGCCAATTAGGAATAAAATTAACCTTTTATTGGCTACAGTAACATTTATTTATTTATTTTATTTCTTATATATATATATTTTTTACGTATAGTTTTTTATTGGCTTCTCTGCTAAATTACCGTTCATTTACTTTTTTATTAGCTTTTAAGTTTAGATATTATATACATGTTTTACAAAAATTCAACCATGTACTTATTTGATTACAGGTTTCAAGAAGATGAAAAAATTAAAATGAGGATTGCTTACGTGATGGCTGCCAGACTCGATGGCGGGAATCCAATCTGAGCGTTTAAGAGGACGAGTCTTATATAGACTTGGAGGAGTAGTTGGAGGCACGAATCTTTTGTTATAAAGAACGTATCTCTGACTAGTGGCCAGTTGTGTTCATGAAATACTGGCGAATGGTTGGTACAACCTTTGTTGCTCTCCGTGTTCACTTTGTTACTAGACCCCAGGGAGGAAGTCGCATAGGGCATCCTTTGCAATCACTTGGTGATTTCCGTTACCCTCAGAATAGTTTTTCCCCTATTTATTTTCTTATTTCTAAGTTAAACAGTAGTAAAACAAACAATTATTCGCATGAATTAACAAGTTGAAATTCTGTAAAAGTCCCTGCGTTTTACATGTAGTTTTACAATTTTTAAAAAGGTTCACCTAGAAAGTTTAAAGATTATATTTTCAAACTTAGCAATATAAAATTAGTAGTTTGAATAATCCGATTAATCATTTCTCACCGAAAAATAATTAAAAAAAAAAATGTTTAATTAAATTTGGTTGCGGCATATTTTCGAGACTCTCCAGTTTCCAAATTACTAAAATTTAAAACTATGGTAATTTCTAAGAATCCACCTTTCCTGGCATTAAAATTCACCCTAAGTAATATCTCGATACATTGATAAAAGACCGTGTTTCATGTCAAAATAATACCTGGTTACTATTCAGCAATTATAATGTTAAACCAAATAGTTATGACCTTAAGATTGTTATATTTATTAACTTATAAAAGTTCGTATTTATAATTGAAAGATCAAATATTGAAAAAAAAAATGCGAACGATTGTTAAAAAATGTCACCAACAAGACCATTTCTCGGGTTTCGTCTTAAAACAGGTCCTTTACGAATATATAAGAACTTATGAAAAAAGGTTACGATTAATATACTGTTGGTATTAATTGTGCATTATCGATTTTCATGGTAAAATCTTTAATTGCAACAATTATCTTTTATTAGTCCCCCGAAAAAAGAAGGGTGGACCTCTAAGTTCACCTTTGTCCGATTGACCGTTCGTTTGTAAGCACTTTTCTCAATAAATACGCTTTGGATTTTTTTTTTATTTTGCACAAACGTTAAACATGATATGAGTAAAAAAAAAGTAACGGAACGGGTTTCTCGGGAAAACTGCGGTTGCTCCCTTAGGGATGCTTTTCTGGTTAAAGTGGCTAAAATTTAAACTTTTTGTGGTTATTAAAAAAATTGATGCCTTGGACTTTTATAAAACTTTCTGAAACTGATTTCTATATAATTTTGTTTGTCTATACTTCGCGATAACTCTTGGGTGTGCCCCAGGGGCTCTTTTAGGGTAAATAAAATCTCTCCATTTTGGGGATTATTTTATAATATTTTGTCCCAGATTTTCTGTGTATGTCTATTTAGAAGTTTTGCATGGTGCTGAACTCAATTTTATAATATGTTAAGGCCTTGGGGACTTTTGGGGCTAAATGAGGGGGGGGATTATTGACTTAGTCATTTCTTTTTTTTTCATGGTGCAGAACTTAAATTTACATATGTTAATGCCTAAAACTGCACCGTTTGTTCATTTTTATCAAGATTTGACGTCCGTTGGGGACTAAATGGAGGGTGGAATGCTGAACTTAGTCATTTCTTATGGCTCGTTCACCGTGCACCCACGAGGGACCATGCATGCTTCACTTGTTTATTTTATTAACAAAACCCCCAAATAAGATTAATGTAATTGAGAGTTTATTATAAGGTTATAAAATTGTCTGTAATTTGCTCGCATTTTCTTTCTCTCTCAGTTATGATGTTGGTAGTGTGATTCTTTTCTTTAGAACTATTATGGGGTACAATGTGACTGGAATATAAGAGACTTTTTATCTGGTCCCTACAGCTCTTTTATGTCCGGGATACATTTATATCCGGGTCTCTTATTTCCAGGTTTCTTATATCCGGGTTACACTGTACATTAACACAGGCTCTAATTTGGGGCAAGAGAAAATATATCTCCGCTTTCCTTATACTTCGGGTCTCTTATATATGGGTTACACCGTGTTTTTAAAAATAGACGTGTCATTTTTGTGTTTCATTTGATAATATTTGATTCCTTTTTCTCGTATCTCGTTACAATACAGCTTCCTAAGCGTGTGGCTCCTATACAAATCCACAGGCTTGTAAGACGCATTTGCCGCTGGCTGGTTTTCCTCCTACTTATAGCCGCGGTATTTTAAAGATTAAGGTCAATAGGCATCTTCTATCTTCGCAATCGTTAAATTTAATTTTTTAGCTGCGTTTATTAAGTGCATTCTTGCCTTCTCCGGAGTGACTTTCATAGAAACATATTTTTAAAAATCGTCTTTTCTGCTGAAAAGATTTAAGAAGTAATTCAATCATGATAATTATTATTCAACCGTGCTGTTGATTGAATGGGATCTTCCACAAGAATAATACCGTCTAAATGTATTAATATCCGAGTTATATTTTAATTCATAAATATGTAATAAAAACAGTATTTCCTAATGTTTCGAGAATTATAGGAAAATCTTAAACTATTCTGCACGTCCATATAATCCAAACAACTATTAACTATATACGCATAAAGTATTATAAAACCACTGCTGCTAAGAAAATAATAATAATACAATTATTTGTATATTCTTAGTCGAGTAGTACTCTCTAGACTTGTATTAGCAATAAATAATGTCTCATCTATAAATTTCAATGGTATTTTTCAAGGAGGACATAAAATTTCCGGTAGACCCTCTAAATTATAAAAATAAAATGAAAATAAATAATGGGTCCACTCTACCTCACTTGATACCATAGAATATATTTTTCATAATTCATAATTGCAAGCTATAAATGTTAGTTTATTTACAACGCACATGCAGCATCTTGACATTCATGCGTGCGCAGAGATCCTTTTAAAATCAAGTACATTCGATGTATACTTTTTTATGTATTTTTTTTTATTTAACTCATATGTAGATATTTTAGATGGAGAAACGGAAAAAATCTACGGTAGATAATTTGCCTATTTTACTAAAATTATATATCTAAAATATGTATTGTATGATAATAATAATTCATTTATATAGCTTCGTAGGTTGATCGGTGTGTATATATATATATATATATATATATATATATATATATATATACAGAGTGGGCCAAAATAAGGGTCCTATCTAAATATAATCATATATATAGGACCCTTATTTTGGCCCACCCTTTATATATATATATATATGTGTGTGTGTGTGAATACTGATATCTTTAACTAAGTAAAACTACGGTTTGTTCTTTGTTCCGTTTTCTATTAATTTTCTCCTGTTCAAAAATTGTTTACACGATTTTCATTGTAATATATCGTCTATTCTTATACGCCCTTCTCTCTAATTATATGTATAATACATAAAACTGAGCATTATTAGCTAACTAGTAAATAATAACAGAAAACGCTAATTACAAATGTTATTGGCAGTAATTTTTTAAAGTATAATTTTCAGCCGCATATCTGATCTAATGAAGTTATCTTATTAATTGTGTTCACAAACACATGAAATCATTTATCATCCTCGCATTCTTTAAGATTCGCACTTTCGAGAGTAAATCCAAATAAATAGCTAATATTTTCCTAAATGTAAACTATAGAGCTTAAGTTAAAAAAAAAAAGTTATCTTGGCCATTGATAAGCGGGTAGATACTTGAATACAAATATTTCTTTAAATTAAAAAAAAAAAATGAATAAGAATTTAACCAAAAATCATAAGAGAATAATCTCCAATCAAAATAATATAGAATGGATGTCCTTGTTTTGTTTAAATTACACATTAAATTTAATCATTTTAATTTTATGAATTGTTTTGCATTCCCATTTTTATTTTGCAGTTTTTATTATGTCCGTTCTATTCATATTTTACCTTTATTGTATTGTTTTCTTGAATTATTGTTGGCCTAATTTTTTTTTAAATATATGTATTCCTGGTGTAAATATGTTAGAATAAGATTCCTTGTACATTCGCCTAGGAAATGTGTCAGGAAGAATAAATGATACGTTTAATCAGATTAACTTCTGTTGTTACGCTTTTAGCTGTGTTTGGAGAATACTTTTTTATTACTAGAATTATTTTAGAGTTTTTCCGTGAAGCGTTAACGCGGAAAGCGTAGATGACCGACCTAGATTCTTCTTGATTTGTAGAAAAGTCTAGTTGTAAAATTTCTACTCACATATAAAGCACTTTGAAAAAAATAGTGTTCCTTTAATACATGTTATCAATATAAAACGCAAATGATGTCTTATGTTTTATTTATTTTTTATTTTTTACTATACCATGAAAACGCGTGAAAGTGAAAGAAATGTTTTACGCGAAAATAATTAATCTCCAAGTCACCGCAACTCTGAAACCAAAGGAAAGGCAAGTCATTGGAACCAAAAGTATCAGAGTTGGCGTAAAATAAAGTTAATATTTTTTCGGGATATTTTACGGCACCCACAGGCAGTAAAATTATTTAGAGAATCCTTTTTACTAACGCTTCCTGATACCACCTGAACTCGAGTTTTTTTTTCTTTTAATTTATACGGTGGCAATTTGATGTTTTGTTAAAAATGAATCAGATTCTTGTCTATGTTGTTCCTATTTACTTTGCCTCCCCACGAGGGCAGAGTTAGACACCAGGGTCGTTTTTTTTAATGTGGGGAAAAGTAACAATAATTAAAAATTGTCTCAGTTGTAAAATATTTCTCCTCCACTAACCGAGAACAAAAAAAATTGAAGTGTAATATCAGAACAGATATTACACTTTGAGGTATTTACTTGCTCCCTCACTCAGCAAATTAAGCACAAGGCCGATTTTTAAAGTGAGGAGTGAAGGGGAAATGGGGACCAACTCCCCGGGGAGTAGGGAAGCTGGATAGTGACAATTGGTATGAAGAGTTGCCCCTACATTGACAAAGGTCTTATCTGTGGGGTCGCCCCCACATAGGGTCTTTGCTTGCAGTATCTGCCGGAACAGATACTACATTTTGATGTGGGCCCGAAGGACGTTGTTTATAATTATGAAAAAAAAAAACAGACATGCTTGATTAGGCCGCACGCAGCCGTCCGTTGGCGCACACATTCTTCTGTTTCTTTCACCTTTTCCCCTCTTCCATTTTCCAATGGCGTCCGCGCGTAAAAATATTTCTTTGTTGCACATCAATTCATCCAATGCAAAACAAATGTCGACAAGTGACTTCCTCGAAAGACGCGCAGATATTGCTAGATCGGCAATCGACGTGGCAAGTTGAACACACAAACACACGAGCGTATTACACGCGTATCGATTCGATTATCAAAATTAATTTACCCAGACTCGCAGCTATCTGGGTTCGAATGGAGGCATAGGTGCTAAAGTTTAATAGAAGTCCCATGAAAGGAGCGAGAGTAGGCATTACACCGCTTTGTTCTTCAAAAGAAAACATAATCTCTAAGTTGCATAGATTTACACCATCAATTAAGATGTGCCACTAATTTTCGGTCAATTAAAATCATGTTCCGGACAATGTAAGCTTAATTATTGAACAAAAATACTCTATAACAATTCAAAATTTTAAAAGTAATTTCTGGCGTTCAAATTATTAGTACATCTTTATGGTTTAATTAATGCAAATAGGAGATATATGAATTAAAAATGATACTTTAGACACCGCAAAATCAAATAATTGATTTTATATATATACTAGCATGGGTGTCCGGCGTTGCCCGGGTGTTTGGAGGTGTATGCTCAGCAAAAAAAGAAAAAAAAAAAAAAGAAAAAAACGATCAATTTTTTTTTAAATTTGACCCCTATTATGGCCTCTTAACATTTATTGTTTTGGGCTCAGATCAAGTTATTAAGTTAGATCCATGTCAATGGAACCTATATCTAAAATTGTAAGTGTTTAGACCAAAAAAGGAGTTTAGTAGAGTTTTCAAAGACCAAATCGTTGAACTTTAACCCATTAATCGCCAAATTTCTGACCGAAAACAAATAACATCGATTTTCCCAAAATCTTAATACTCTGTATATAAAATTTCGAGTCTTTAGACTAAAAATTGACAGAATTATTGCGTAGGGAAATGCATACAGACAGACAGACAGACACAGACCCACACACACACACACACACACTTAACTTTTATAGAAATACGAGCGTGGGTGCCCGGCGTTGCCCGGGCGTTTGGAGGTGTGTGGTGAACAAAAGCAAAACAAAAAAAGTCATTTTTTTTTATTTTGACCCCTATTATGACTCCTTAACATTTATAGTTTTGGGCTCAAATCAAGTTATTTAGTTAGATCCATGTCCAATGAACCTATATCCCAAATTCCAAGTGTTTAGATCCAAAATTGTCGGAGGAATTCGGTCGAGTTTTCAAAGGTCAAATCGTTGAACTTTGACCCCTTAACAGCCAAATTTCTGGTCTAATACAAATCACATAGATTTTCCCAAATCTCTGTACCCTGTATATAAAATTTCGAGTCTGTAGATTGAAAATTGACAGAGTTATTGCGTAGGGAAGTGTACACAGACACAGACACACACGTTCACTTTATATATATATATATATATCCATGTTCTTTGTGTAAACAAATTGAGCTTAGGTATTTGGACAATGTCAAGACACTGTTAATTCACTGCCTGAATAGTAGCAGACGAATAGCGTAATGGTTAGAAGCTCCGACTGTCATGTACGCTTGAGGTAGTTGCTTGTCTAGCCACACTGATGAGCTGTGAAACAGCGAAACAGTACTGTAAGTGTATGACTATACATATACACATATATATATATATACATACACATATATATATATACATACATATATATATATATATATATATATATATATTAGTGTGTGTGTGTGTGTGTGAGAGTGTAAGTCACGGAAAACGGATGTTTTTAGAACGCCCATCGCTTTCTAAATATTATATAATGGTATAGTTAAATAAATGTTTTTACGTACATCATAAAATTTTTGTTGAAATATTCGCAAGAGTTTTGTTCTTAAAAGCATCGGTGTCCCGTGACTAATCCTGTACATATATACACACAAACACATGCATAGTCATAATCTTATTTATTTGTTTTTACGAAACAAACGTTATCTATTATATAAACAGGACATGTTAATGCGCATGTTTGTGTGTGTGTGTGTGTGTCCGCTATAAACCTTTCTTTTGCTTAGAAAACTTAACTTTTTGTTTCGCTGATTGCACCAGATTTTTGCCCCCCCCCATCTCCTACTCTCATTTTCTTTTTCACGATTTGGAGCCCCAGTTAATCGAATATATTTGAAAAGCTATATTAGGTATTTCTGCATGTCAAGACACCGTGGTATTTTTATATAGGATTTTCAATAAAAAATTTTTACACTATGGTCTATTAAATTGTTAGGTGAAAGTCAAGAATAGTTAACAAAGTGGCTCCATCACATGTGAAGAACGGTATCTAAGCAATGTGTTATCGGGCCCTGTCGGTGGGGCATAAGAATACGCCGACTGTCCCCCTGCAGAGGGTAAAATCCCTCAATGGGGGTCCTGGATATGACCTTAAACTATATCCAGTGGTGAGGCCCCAGCTTGTGGGCTTTGGGGAGTGTGGAGCCATCCTTTAATTACCATTGCTCCCAGGTCCACTCTGACCCGGAGTGGTAGTACCTGTTAGGGTCCCAACTATGGGTTAAATAGAAACCGACGTAAAAACAACAAATATATTCTATTAAAAATATTTTTCTTCAAAATCTTTGGAGTCGGCATTAAATAACCCGAAAAGGGTTGATATGCCGTAAAACAGCAACAACCAACCAACCAACATCATGTGTTATAGATATATCTATGAAAGTAACGGATATTTTACCTTTACTAATTCACTGATATGAAAGTAGGATTGTGGTAAATTGAAGCGAGTGGACCGAGTTTTTTTTTGTTTGTTTTTTTTTGCGTTGATTTTAATATCAAAAACTCTCGAATTATTTTTCTTTGTCTTTAACTAATTAAGTTAACATTCTTACATTTCTCTAAATTAAAGAGAAATAAGATTTTACAAATATTCAAGGAAATCACAACTATTACTTATTATTGATGCTTAATAATGAGTTTTTTTTTTCTTTCAGCAGGCCATTTCACAGCGCCGAATAAAGTGCCGTGCTTATAAAATGCCGGCCCTGATTGGCTTATGAACCAACTGAAAGAAAATATCTATTAGGCAACGAAATTATCGCTTCCAGAAAAGAGGAGATATTCTAACACTAGAACTGTATGAATGCCGATGTGGCTTTATTTTAATTATCGATCTGAAGATTAGAAAAATATATTATTAATGGCGTCCCTGCATTACTATGTCATTTGTCAGTCATTCGAACGTTCTTCAGTTATAAATAGGTAATAAAATGGCTTAATGCACAGAGTGAGTCGGCGCAGCTGTTATTATACTTGAACGAAATTAAATTGAACTTTGGTTCCAAAAGACTTTTGATTGTGTGTTTTAATCATACAAGGTAGAGGTTAACATATTCCTTACGATTGGGATTGGGTTTTAAGCAAAAATTTAGTTTAATTAATATAATGAACTATGCATTACCAACTAATTCAGTCATCTATTATGAAAGTTCTGACTATAATTATCTTTCCATGTAGTTTGGCATAACTTTCCTTATTCTATACTGCATCTATCTACTCTCGCTTCCGTATCGTGTTCTCTCAGAGTTAATAAAATTAAAATGGTAAACAGCCGTTAGTAATACTTTTATAACAAAAGGAAATATCACTACAATAATAATATTACTTATCTCTACCTAGTTAATGATAGACATGGAGAGATGGAAAACAGAAGTAGACTAAATTTTGCCTTGCAAACATATTTTGCTGATTCAAGCATGAGAATCATATGGGTAACATTTTTTCTAGTATCATTTTTAATCTGTCGTAGCATTAATTTAAAGGCGTCTTCCATAGACTTGGACTTACGAACTCTTATGTTCTGCAACGTGAGAAACATCGAAAGTATGCGATCTTTATCGATCTGAATCTATATACACAGCATATCTTCAGCTTCTTTCCTGAATTTGAAAAATTATTTTCGCATATCATTGCACTCAAGTTTTAAATAGTATTTTTATCGCTTACGTTGCAAGTAGGTATCTAAAACTACATACTGTTTGAATAGCAAGGGGTTAATTTATTGTTTTCAATGTTTCTTAAACATTTTTGTGCCAAATGTATTGTTTAAATATGTTTTTATCGAACTATTTTTGTTTTATACGATCATGAATTTTAAAGTTTCACCAAAAAAGGCGTAATGATAATTTCAGAAATGTCATTTGTGATCTGTATGAAAAAATACTTCCATTCATTAATACAATAGATTCCATTAAGCTTTACATGCATCAGCGCGTGCAACCACACACTGTTTGGTATATTCTGAAAGTTTACAAAATAGTACGAAAAAACAATAAAAACATACTACATTTATGCAGACGCCTGAGAACTTATTTTGCAAAATTAGTTACATGCAACATTATATTTTGATCTAATTTAAATCTAACCGTCGCTGGTGCATACAACCTCTTCAAGGCAGTTGCAAAATAGGTCAACCATTTTGGGAAACATAACCTTTTCTCTTATTGCGAACGCCTTCATATTAGTATCCTTCATAGACTTACCCGTGTTGTAAGCGGGTTAGTTGATCTTGGTCCCAGAGGAAACAGTCGAGAGGATAGTGAAGTATGGCTATCGGTCGTGGGGAATCACGGATGAGTCGTCTTGGCTTTGGATGTAGGTGCGGAGTTCTGTTGAAAGACGTAGGACGTTCCGCAGCGATTTCGTGCATACAGTGTTTCACTACATTCCTCAGCACCCCATGAGATTTCGATTTCTTTTTTTTATCAAGTATCAGGTTTTACTGCAACGCTCTTAATATCCATGCCGTTCTTAATTCTAGTTATTCGCTAATGAGTATTTTCCGCTATTGCTTATTAGTTTTTTTGTTGATCATCATCCTCGATGATGATTTAGTTAGCATTATATATATATATTACACTAGCCTGGGTACCCGACGTTTCCCGGGTGTTTAGAGGTGTGTGTTGAGCAAAAAAACAAAATTTTAGTACGCAGGTACGAACCTATACGGCGAAGAAGAAAAAGAACGTGAAAAAAACATGACGTATTTACTGTTGCGCCCATCGCAACACCGGAAGTGATGAACATCGAAATTAAGGCTAGTCAATCGGCGAAAAACCCACCCCTCTTTGTAGAACAGTACCCTGTTAAGGGTGAAGCAAGAAATGTTTTTGGCCAATTATTCGATATTGGTCGTCCGAAAATTCGAGGTTTTAAATGATACCGGTTTCCTCACGTTCCGACGTATTTGTCAAAAATTTTAGGCAAATATATAAACATGCATACATACATTTAAACAGGTTTTTGCTCTTTATATTATAGATATTCCTATTAAGAATTATTTCTAGATGGATATTGAGTACTATCTGGGGGGACCACGTGAGGGTTGCCGTTGTTGCTTAAATTTCTTAGAAATCTATTAACTAAGAGAATATCGAAATCAAAAGTTCGATAATAAAATCCAAAATCAATATTAGCAAACCCTTACATTTGCGTTCCCAAAATTAAGATGGTAGAAATGGATACATTTGACGCAAAATTACTCAGATTTTTGATGATATTCAGTTTCCACATCTTCCGCACTGGTCTTTTCAGTAATTAAGTTGCTGTTACGGATAGAGCTTAACCTTGAAAACGAACTCGATATACTAGCTATAAATAAGAATTCAATGAACTGGCAACTTCGATGCCGGCTGACTGCGTCTAAGAGACATTAATTAGAAGCGATGTAGAATATAAATATACGGCCGTTATAGCAGCGACTGTAAAAAAAAAAAAGCTTTCAACTTCTGCGGGCCGATCGCGCATGATTTGAATTAAGTATATATAATAATACAAAGAACAGCCTCTCACAATCTGGACAGAACTTAATTAGGGAATAAAATAACGCAAATAAAGGGAAATATATCATATCCGAAAAAAGATCTACATGTTTTAAATTAAAAAAAAAAATTATGAAAGTCGTAAGAAAGTTTGTAAGAATCTTAAATAACCACGGATGCTGCTCTAAACAAACAAAAAAAAAACTGCCTACTGATTTTAAGCATGGAAAGACCAAGCCTGTTTAGATGAGAAAAACAGTCAGCGAGAAAAGAGTTGCACAAGTTCTTGAAAGGACATTAATGCACTTAGTTAAAAATGTTGCTGAAGTTTCCTGGCATCATTGATCTGCCGCTTTCTTTCAAGGCTTACATATCAAATAACGCATTCATTTTACAAATATGAAATTGCATATTAAAATTAATAATGTTCAAGAATTATAAAAAAAATACTATTTTAAAATCAATATTATATAGTGGAATAATTTAATCCGTGAAATGTGATTTTGTTGTCAACCTTTATCTCTATAATTATATAACAGGAACTGTGTGTGAGTTAATTCGTTTCTTATGGACTCGAAAACGGTTGGACCGATTTTATGAAATTGTACATAAATGTACTTTGTATGTCTGGCAGTGTTATCAGGTAAGTTTTGTATTGGAATGTCATCGATAAGTACCGGTTATCGAAAAAATTCGACGCAAAATGGAACAGACAATTTTAACACCTTACACTTTTTTATGATCATTCACTACCGGACAACGTCGGATTACCATGCTTATTACCAATGTACATGGACTATTGGTAATCATGCAGCAACAGCTATACTAACAATATTCCTCAATGCTTAATTCAGGGGTGTAGTATAGTAATTGTGGTGTAATTATCATGGCTAGGAGTAATTTATAATCGGGACACACTGATTTATTCTATTATTGAGTTTTTATTTAATTGCATTAATATTCTATTTTAATAAAATCCTATTCCTGTGTGTTTGTTTATTCCTAATTTGATTAATATGTGCAATATATACACTGGTTCATAAATTAATTTTGATACTGATAACGGACGTTCACAGAGTTTCATTCAAGCATGATTTCTATATATACTATTTATTCAAAATAAATACACATTCGATAAGAAACCTCGTTTTCAGATTACATTAAAGCATATATATTTTAATAATTAGTTCCATGTTTTTGTCCTCAAAAGTTCGTAAACACTTGCGAAAATTTGAATTTTTTATGCAATTATTATTATTATTATTATTATTATTATTATTATTGTGTTTATATTAGTATAGTGATCTTCTTTCTATTCCAGGTGGTAATCGATAAAATTACTGAAAGCTGCGTTTGATGCAGGTAGGACATTGTCAAGCCACACATCGTTAGGAAGACCAAATACAAGTTTGAAGAGCTGGGCGGTATTGAGATTCCACCACATTCAGCCTACACACCTGATGACACTCCATCAAATTACGGTCTTTTCCGCTCAATGCCACACTTTCGCGAGGGCTGCCGATTCGACTCATTTGATGAAGTTGGGGAAGCGAGTCAAACGTTTTTTATTCAAAATTGGCAAAATGCTGCTTTGACCAGATCCGAAAACTTGCAGATCGATGGCAAAAAGTCTTGGAAAATAATAGTCTTTATCCTGAGAGTTATTTTTTTTTGTTATTACTTGATGAGTAAAATTTACATTTTTTGAAACAACCTAATAATTGTTTGTAATAAAATTGATTTAATTGTTCTATTTATAAACATTATTTAATGCTGATTTATTTAATTAAATAATATCTTAATTATGTTATTTTCAATTATTAATATCAAACTCCAGTTTTCTTAAAAACATAAGTTCATTTACTTGAGCTGTGGTAGTTATTTCCCTTTAAAGCTATGAAGATTATTTAACGTTTAATTTTCATAGACGAAAGTATATGTGGTTAATGCTTTCATAACTCCAAGAAGTGATTAGGAAAATCGTAAGAAATTAGGATATTCGGTTTATCTTAAATAGTATGTGACTAAACCCGCGACCAACCAATGTTTCAACCTTGCAACGTCGGGTACAAACTGCTAGTATATATTATTTTTATTTTGAAGTTATATAAACTTTCCGACTAATAGATGTGCCTTTATTAAACTTTTATTCACCTCAACCAAGGTGTATTGTCAATTAAATGTAAAGGACTTCTGTTGTAGAAGAAAACTGCGTGGGGAGTTGGGTAGCAATATGTTGGATAACATGATATTTAAATCTCTGCATATGGTAATGTTGAAGGAAAGGGAACTTACGAGTCACCATTTTGTCTTAGGTTTCTATAACATTATATTAAAGTATTATATTAGTGCTACCGCAAATAAAATTGTTACCTGCCACCTGTAATATGAATCTCACTTGTCTGTTTAAATGTATTTATGTATGTTCGTATGCCTGCCTATAACTTTTAACAGAGACGACTGATTTTCATGAGATAGGTATCGTTTTGAAGCTCTACCCTTCGGACGACAAATATCGAAAAATTGGCTAAAAACATTAATTCTTTCACCTTCAACTGGACACTTTTCTACAGAAAGGGATCGCTTTCTTCGCCAATATTTTCCAAGGTTATCCCTTTTTTCGATTGACTAGCCTTAATTTTAACCTTCATCACTTCCGGTTTGGCGATGGATGCTACAGCAAAGACGTCACGTTTTGTTCACGTTCTTTTTCTCCTTTGCGCTGCGAGTTTGAGCCTGCCTTCCTACTACAAAATTTTATTTTTGCTCAGCACACATTTCCAAACACCCGGACTACGCCGGGCACCCAGGCCAATCCATAAAGATGTTCAGATATGTGAAGTGTATAAGCAGTTTCAGTGTCTATAGTTTATCGTATGTATTAGATTATTTAGAGTTTTTAATTGCTTATCAGTTATACAAATACAGTGCAGTAAGTGAAAGGGAAACGTTTAGTTAAAATGAAACCTCGTCCCTTCAAATTTTACTTTCTGTAACACCTTTTAGTATTTTTTAACAGAAACTCATACAGAGCTAACATTTAACAAATTTCAATGCTTAAAGACGTTTCCTAGTGGTAATGTAAGTATTTTCCTGAACTAATGACTAGGGTTAGGACAACAGCATATTCTTTTCGTAGTTTGACTCTCGAGTGTGTATCCGTTGATATCGTCCATGTTTTTTTTATATATAGGGTGATGTGGTTCTCGGTTGATTACCTGTGTCTAACTATGTCGGATATATACTCGAGTGTAAAAACAACGAAAAGAATATTGTGTTGTCACGGCCCTACTAATAACAAACAAAATCCTTAATTTGAAGCCATTTGTATATTGTTTTCCTGATTGTTCAGGAGTAAACAGTGTCTTAAGTTGTTTGGCTTATTTCTTATCTTTTCATTATTTTTGGAGGGAGGACCAACACCAACTTTGTCCATTAAATGGATACCTTCTTATATTTTTATAATTTAAGTTATTTTGGAGTAAAGGGTGTTTTTGCGACTAGAACTTTGGATTAATAGTAAGGTTTTCATTAGGGTTTTTGTTTTTTTTTATTCGCAGGGTATTTTCAACAATATACTCGATCCATAGGAAGATTTTTCCTTGATAGAAACTGTCGTAATATGCTCCGAAAAACGAAATAATACAAATTGACTATGTTAGTTTCGTTACCGATATCATTTTTAAGTAGTTGAACAGAATTGATTTTTCAATCAGATACGCCACTTTCTCAGCTCCATATCTCAACAAAGTCTTGAATATAGAATCTCCGTTAAGTACTACTTTTAAATACAAATAAATATAAAGAGGAAAATCAGTTAACTTTCAGAAATTACTAATTTATACCCGTTTTTGTTTGATTCTAAAATATCCTTATTCATTTTCTTTGTAATTATCTAAAAATTATTTTGTAAATAGGTCTAATTCCAATTTATCGGTTTCCGTCAATCTATAGTCTTCTTTTCCCACCAGGCAACACGCATTAGAAGCCTTGGACTAATTTTAAGTCCAAGTGGCAGTAAACTTCTATTTCTGAAATAAACTGAATGAATATGACAAAAAATCAATTGATTACCGTTCTAAGGTAATGAAAACATCGTACTCTCCTGCACAATAAGAGCTATTGTGAGAACAGGCAGAGTCGGAAACAAACACTTAGGTCTCCAGCTGTGTCTCCTTCAGATATAGCTTCCGTATTACAGGTAAGAAAGTTTTAATATTTGCAGAGATTAATTGAATTTGTGCATGCGCAGAAAGAAGTAAAATATATCGACAAGTTGAAAAATTTTAAATATCAACTTGCTGATATATACCTGAACACGTTATTCATCTATCCAAACAAAGATTTTACTCGTTATAAATCATCTCTGGTGTATGATTAATATTTCCTGTTAATTCAAGTGTTATGTGAGGAATAATTAAAACGTTTATCGCTTGAATATTAAAAAAAAAACAGGCAGGCACACATACATCTAGCGTTTTTTGAAACAGATTTTAGCTATCTTTAAAATTTCTTTTGTCTGCTATTCGTTCATTATCCAGAGATGTGTTCCTTTTTCACCCTACCGCTTGATTTCACAAAATACTTGTTTATTCTCAAAAGAGAGTTGGTATAAAGAATAGTCATGTCCGCAACTGTTAAGCCTTCCTTGCTTAGGAGATTAAAGATACAAATGAATCGAAATTAGGAGACAAAGAATATGGGGATGGCATTCTTACCAAGAATTTCAAACTGTAACTGAACGCGTTGTATTATTGTATTTTTTCTGTTTTACGAAACATTTTCAGTAAAAAACAGTAAATTCTTCCTATTTTTAAAGACAACTTATTTATTTAGAACAGTTCATTTTAATACGTTTAAATACCTCTGCAATGCATATCTTACCTTATATCAATGATTCATTAGATTGATTTTTCATTGTAGTTGTTTAAGTTATTGTACCCAACACAAATATTTTGAGTCCGAATAACACTGTGGGAAATATTTATTTTATTTCCTCTATTTTTATCCAGACATAACCCGGTGTTAAAATGATTTGCATACGCTTTTCTAGTGAACTGACAAGGGATCGATTAAGTATCCATTTGCATTTTCTTTGTCAAAAAAGACACATAACATTTTTGAAAATAATATTTGCATTTGACACGAGGTCAACGACACATGTAAACGTAAATATTGATCGTAGAGTTATTTTATTCTTCAAACTTCCGAGAAAAGAATGCTGACATATTTTTGCATGGTTTTACTTTATTATGTATTAATTCAGACTTCCTTCTACGCCATCATGACAAACATATGCACATGGTTTTACTTCTGATAATATTTAAAAAATACCCCCTATCAATCAAATACACACATACACACACACAAACCTATATATATATATATATACTTGTACTTTTTGTAGTAAAAGAAATCCCATAAAGTGCTCTATTATTAGGGAAAAAACCTTTCTCGAAATAAGAGCAATATATTTTTTTTTGTATATTATATACAGGAATTTACATCGGTAGTCGGTACCGTCGGTTTCAAGCCCGGTAGTTGAGGACTGCTCTTAATGTCCGTTAATTAAGAGCAGTCCTCAACTACCGGGCTTGAAACCGACGGTACCGACTACCGATGTAAATTCCTGTATATAATATACAAAAAAAATATATATATATATATATATATATATATATATATATATATATATATTCTTTGACGCGAATATACAAATGTATTGGAAAATTTAAGAAATTCCTCATACAGGGTGGCCCCCCCCCCAACAAAAAAGCTAAATAGAGGCCATCTAGAACATATGCTGTAGAACGGAGAAAAAAGGCCAAAGATCCCAGTGTTTGCTATGATGTTTTGAATATAATAAACTAGTTCTGGCCAAAGTTTCATTTCATCCGGTCAAAACACTAAGAAACGCGGCCTAATTAGAGTTGGGGCTCGTTATTTGGTGGTCACCCTGTATCAATGCCAAAATTGATTAATTAAAACAAAGTAAATGGCAATACTAGAAATATGTTTAAACGTGCAAATATCCATACTAAAAATATTTATTCGCGTAATACTAGAAAGGTAGAGTTACGCAAAGTTTAAATCAGCGTAATTAAAAGAAGTTATAATATACAAATCAAGTAATTTGAAAATTAGTTTCGTAGAAAATAAACATAAATACATTGTCGATTTGACCGTTATCAATATCATTTAAGTAAATTAATATATTCGGATTATTACAGTTCGTTGGACTACTGTTCTCATCTTGTATGGTATTTTCATAAGATTTCGGCCGATGTATCCCCCGGCCTTCTTTACGTGTATCTTGTTGAACTCGGGAATTAAGAGTTTCGATCGGAAACCTTTATTTACTTCACTCTTGTTCCGTCAGCCATGACTGGATAGAAGTCCTAAATAATTTGCATTTGTATTGTTCGATCGCCCAAATTGAGAATTGAAACTTAAACATTCAGAAGAATTCAACAGAAACATTCCTGAGATCGAAAATATCCACCTGAAGTAGGCCAGTTTTTATATGTAACGAAATGTTGTGAAAATGACACTCAAGTTGAGAAGAGTAGTCCTATGAATGCAAAAAATACGAATAAACAATCCTCCTCTTCAAAATTCAAACACGTCACAAATAAATATGAACTAATTATAAATAATACATAATTAAAACATTAAAGAACTTTTTTTGTTGTTAATTATAAAAATATGAATATAATTTATTAATACGTGGACTTACCGGTGGTGACTACATTAAAATTCAAAGATAGGATAGCTAACAGAAATCATAACCGTTACTTCTCTTTCAGATTTTGGGATTTTTAATCATGCCCATATTACTTTATTTTCTTTTAAAGTTGATGAGTTCCCTTTTTTTCTGATGAGTTAAGGGTGGAATAAATTAAACATAATTGGCATAATGATTTCATGAATGATTCTGCGCTACGAAATTGGTGTTGTTAAGAATTGAACAGTTCAATCAACCGTAAGATGATCAACATTTTAGAAATTTGGAATATAGACTTTTTTTATATTTATTTATACATACATACATATGTGTGTGTATATAAGATAAGCTGTTCCATGACTGGTAAAATAGATTCACCAAATATAAGTTTTGCACATGTTCCGTTACAAATATTTGATTAAATAAACTTTGTTCGTAGAATCCTTATTTCAATTCGTATCAAGATATTTTATGTAATTTGGATTCTGAAAAGAATGTCTTAAATTAAAGTTTTAAGCGTTTAAATTATTAGATTTGTACAAAATAATATATTTTTATCTTATTAATTCTCCTAATGTCTGTATGTGTGACGCGGTTTATCTCAGCCTACAGGCAACCCACCCAGGCAAGTAAGGTACCGAAATGCAGCTTATGACCCAGCGGATTTTTTAGGGATATTTATATCCATGTTTGTAAAATGCAAAAAAATGCAAAAAAAATAACGATTTACTAAACAACGTTTTATTTACTCGATATTTTCCGGTACAAGGACTCAGGTTTGCCCAGCTGGGCAAACTTGGGTTCTTGTGTTAAAAGAAAACGACATTATTTTTGCACTAACCTAATATAAAGAAAAAAATCAAAATCAAAGTATCTTGATTTATTGGTTCCTTATGACTACGGATCAGATGCAATGCTAATTTGTAAAATTTTAAATGGTATATTCTGCCAATTTGTATATACCACTGTTATAGACCCGTTTAGCTATTCCCACAAAAAAATAGGAAATATTAATGGATTTTGAAGGCAAAAAAACCGGATGAACAATATAAAGAAGAGCTTCTATCCTGATGTTTATTCTTTTGCATGAAGTTATACATAGGCATCTTTACCATAGGAATGGTGTTCTAAAATATATAATGTGAGATTAGTTTAGGAGTAAATCCTGTAATACAACTATATAAAGATAAGCACATACCCAACTGTAATGTATAATATATAATTCTGCGCAGAGAAGGGGACAATTTGAAAGAATAAGTAGGCACGAATGAACTTCGCCATTACGGTTTAATTTTTTATGTGTCTTATTTTTTTTTTAGAAACTGAGTATTAGAAATTGATTCTTAATGTCTTTTTTGATAGCAAAGATATATTTCTCTCACTGGAACTATGATACATCGCTGAAATATGTAATGTATAATTTTCAATAAATAATGTCATTATGTTTACATATATATATATATATATATATATATATATATATATATATATTAATATAGTAGTAAGTTATAAAAAACTATAACAATTATATCTTTCGCGTTTTATTGCTGTAGCACATCGTCAGACTACAATTCATTAGTTTCCTGTTTCCTGGTCTTTGTATATATACACGTGATATTTAGTTTAGCTACTTAACCAATCAAAATCATTTTGATCCTATCCTGCGCGACAAAATTTTGATCATTAAATCGTAGGTCTTAAATCTGACAAGGTCCGGATGACTTGTTTTTCTATTCTCTTGTTCTGTTTAGTATAGGGTGGAGCGTTGGCATTTGTTGTTATATCTATATGGTTTTTAAACTCGGTGATTTTCTTCATTGCTTGTTTGTTTGTATTCGTGCATATTGGATTACGTAATCTGTTTTAGCAACGAGCGAAAAGATATGTTTATGATGTTATGAATAATGACATTCCGTGGTAGAGATATAGATATCGTTTAGTATTGTGTGTAGCGATTAAATTGTGATTTAATGTAGAAGTAGTTGAAAGAGAAGAGGTGAAGATGCAGGAGGACTGTACTAGGAGAATTTGATAAAGGGCGAGCAAACATAAAATTATTATTAGAGATAATAACATCGTCACCCTAGAAAATCAGAATGATCACATTTCCTTTTGATGAAAACCGGTTTTCTATTTTGTTACATACCTTCTATTCTTCGGTTAGTTGTGTACAAATCCCAAGAGCTACAGGAACCTTCTATCATGTCTGAAAGTGCCACAATATTCAACGAGCAAGATCGAAGTACTTGTCGCTGTACAACTCATGCTTTCTACCGATCAAAGTTATGACAACAGTACCATCGCTGGCACTCTCAAAATGCATCGCCAGATTGCCATGGATAATAGACATGACTAGGTTGATGAAAACAAAGTTTCCCGCTACACTTATTGTTTTTGGTGTGGTTTTAAGTAAAGGCCACATTATGCCACCTCACATCTTCAACCTTGGCTTAAAAGTCAACATCAAAGTGTATATGGATTGCTGAAGAGTGTGTTTATCCGCTGGTGCAATCAGGTGGCTGTTGGCAGACTTTAAGCTTGGCAGCACGATTCGGCAGCAGCCCACAAGTAAAAAAAGACTCAGACTTGGCATAGGAAGGAGTGCTACGACTTTCTACGCTTCTCTCGCATTGGCCGCCTCTTCCTTCGAACTGAGCCCGCTGGACTACTTCGTTTGGTCATACGTCGAGAACATCACAAACATGACTCCAACAACACCCAAGCCAGCCTGATCACCGCTATCTGCAGAGTATTTGCCGAGCTCCCGCTAAAGCTTGTTAAAAAGACATGCTCCTAGTTCCGGACCTGTATCGATGCGGTGATGTAGGGTGAAAGCGGCTACATGAATAGATGTCAGCTCTACTACATATTCAAGCTACTTGAATTGATTTTTTCAATAAAAGTTTTAAACTAATTCTGTAGTGTTGTTTTCTTTAGGGCGACACTTTTTTCGTTCAAAACTGCACAAAGAATTATTTACATAACTAGCCTGGGTACCCAGCGTTGCCCAGGTGTTTAGAGGTGTATGTTGAGCAAAAAAAAGTAGTAGTAGGCAGGTAGGCTCAGACCCTACCGCAAACGCGAAAAAGAACGTGAAAAAAACATCTTTGCTGTTGCGCCCATCGCCAAACCGAAAGTGACGAATGTTTAAATTAAGTCTAGTCAATAGAAAAGGGGAGATGACTTTCGAAAAAATCGGCGAGAAAAAAGAGACTACTCCCTGTAGAAAAGTGTCCGAGGTGAGTGTGAAGGAATTAATGTTTTTTGCCGATTTTTCGATATTTGTCGCGCGAAGAGTCGAACTTTAAATTAGACCGATCTTGTAAAAATCCGTTGCCTTTGTCGAAAGTTTTTGGCAGACATACAAACATACATACATACATCTGAACTAACAGGTGAGATTTATATTATAGAGGGTAACTTCAAACTGAATTACATCATAAAGAATAATATCTCGACAATTTTATTGAAGTAATACAGGGATAACAGAACTGAAGATAGTGGAAAATACATACATCTACAAAATCGGTCATGTATTTTATCATATAATTTTAAAAAAATGGAGATGATGTAACCGGCGATCTGAAAACTGCAACTATTTTATTTAAGACTATTTTACGAAAACGGTTAATATTCTTGAATAGACGGAGATATTATGAGGACACTGACAGCACTCTCCGCCTTTTTCGGTTCTTTTCATACATAATGGCCACCGATCAGACAAAGAAAACTCACCAGTGCGATGATAGTGTTCTGAATCATATTTACCTGCTTGTTTAGGATAGCCTCGCATGTCAACAAGGTCGGGGTTTAATAGAGTGTAAAAGGCTTGTGCCACTATTATTGACCACCACAAGAATGCTCATACATTGATAGCATTCAGTAATGACCACTTATCGAATCAAAGATCTCTCAATATGAAGTCAGCATTTGGACGATTTCTCATTGAGAGCTCATTGGTCCGATCAACGGGCATTACATTTAGTTCGTTATAATGATCATGTAACTCATGATAAATGTTATATATATATATATATATATATATATATATATATATATATATATGTATATATATATGTGTGTGTGTGTTTGTGTGTGTGTACATTTCTCTACCAAATAATTCTATCAATTTTCAGTCTAGAGACTCAACATTTGACATAAGGCGTATGAAATTTGGGAAAAGCTTTTTACTCAGTTTTTGGCCATTTATTTGGCTGTCAAAGGGGTCAAAGTTCAACGGTTTGACCTTTGAAAACTCTACCGAACTCCTCCGCTAATTTTGGGTCTAAACACTTGAAATTTAAAATGTAGGTTACTTGGACATGGGTGAAACCTTTTCATTTGATTTGAGCCCAAGAAAATGAATGGTAAATAATCAAAAGTTGGGGAAAAGTTAAAACAAAATTGACCTCTACGATCTCTACCAAATTACCCAGCCAAGTTCTGGTTTAAACATTTGAAATGTTACATAAATGGTATTCAGAGTAAGTGTAAGTTTTTTAATCAGTTTTAAGGCTGCTAAGGGATTAAAGTTCAAAAGATTTGACGTTTCTTGTCTAGCAAACTACTAAGCTAATTTGTTGGTCTAAACATTAAAACAATTATACATAACGGGTATTCAGACATGCGGCAAGCATTGTAATCAGTTTTGATGCGCAAATATGGCTGCTATAAAAGATTGAAGTTGAAAGATTGGTCTTTGAAGATTCTACCAAATTTCTCCGCCAATTTTGTGTCTAAACACTTGAAATTTTAGATGTAGGTAACTTAGACAAACGTAAAACGTTTTAAATTTGATTTGAGACTAAAATAATAAATGGTAAGGGGCCAAAATTGGTGTCCAATTCATAAAAATATTACCTCTGCGGTCTCTACGAAATTACTCAGAAAGTGTTTGGTCTAGACATTTGAAATCTTATATAACGTGTATTCACACGTAGGGCAATTTATGAACAGTACATAGGCCTGAGCAAAGCCATTTGAATAGCAGCGAGTGCCGTACAATTATGAATTTTTTAGGGTTTTTTTTATAGTTTATCTATAAATTCTTAAATAAGAATTTTAACAAAGAATGAAAAACCAAATTACACTTTTATAATATATATTTCTCCATAGCTCTAATTTATGTTTAAAAATATAAATTAGACAAAACGGGGTGAATAATGGGTGGGGTAGAAAAATAAACTCTATCGAGACATCATTCAGCCGACACTTTTCAGAATGAACGTCGACAACAGGGGGAAAATCATTTATAAACGTTGGCAAAATACCATAAATTACTATCGAGGATAGAAAAAAAAAATTGTATGGGGAAAAAAGGAAACAACGAATACCCATGAGTTTCAAATTATGCGTGTTTTCTTTGTTTTAATAGAAAAAGTTGGTGCAAAGTCATAGATACCGCTTCGAGAAATTTTAAGACAGAGAAAGTTTCATCAATGTATCCTCCAGTTCACCGATGGCTGACTTATGAGCCTGTAAACGCCCAGATGTTGGTCAATTTTTGTGCCTACATATCGCTAATAATTTATGGTCTCTTGACCACGTTTTTAACCGATGTACCCCCGGCCGTTGCCGACGGTCATTTTGAAAAGTGTCAACTGAAAGACGTCTCGATAGAATTTTGTATTCTAGCCCACCCCTTATTTACCCCCTTTTGTCTAATTTATATTTTTAAACATACAATTATAGCTAAGGAGAAAAATTATATTAACGTTTAAGTAAAATAAATAAAATCATATCTTTTTATACCTCGATATGAGCACTTTTAATTTAACCTCGTTAAAACTTCATTGGTTGTTTCACAGATGAAAAGCTTAAACCTGGAATTATATATATATATATTTATATATATATATATATATATATATATATATATATATATATATATATATACTAGCAAAAGTACCCATCGTTGACTGGGTTCAAAAACAGCCTACAGAAAATGCAATCTGATTTATGAAAGTATGACAGCTTATGAAAAGGAAGGGTTGTAAAGAGATAGCTTCGAATTTGTGGGTATCAAAACCAAAGCAAGCTATGATAAACGTAAAAATAAAATAGATAAACCCCATAATTTATTATACCATAGCTGTTCACACTGAAACACTTATCACAATATTTAGTGGATCTATATTAAAACACCTTGATAACTTAATGACATATTTCCATTCTATGGAGGTCAGGCGCGAACGAACACCCCATAATTTTATTATACCATATTTCTTCAAACTGAAACATAATTATCAAAGTATACTTACGCAGATAGATATGAAAAGTCTTTAAAGTTTGTGCCTATTTCCATTCTATGGAGGCCAGGCGCCAACGCAGACCCCACAATTTTATTATACCATCTCTATTTAAGTTAAAACATATTTATCAAAGTATTCATATGTACATCTATATCAAAAACACTTGTAAACGTTTTTTTTTTTAATTTTAAAATTTATTTCCATACTTTGTGGACCAGGCGCGAACGCAGGTCCCACAATTTTAATGAAACACCGTTCTGCCAGATCAACATACCCATTCCTGTGTTCCGATACATCTTCTATCATTATATGTAATCATTTTCTTAAAATAGTCAACCATATAGGAGCCTATTCCTGACCAGACACAGACACACACACATTCAGATATATATATATACATATATATATATATACATATATACATATATTTATATATATATATATTACATTTTAGCCGTTAGACATTGTTGGTTTAATATGGTAAGATTTGTGCTAATTTATCATTCTCTATTAATTCCTGACTGCGATTCGAAATAAGTTTAAAGTTTATTTTAAATGTTGTTGCATAACAAATGTGATATATAAAGCTACTCAGAAATAGATAACAACAGTGGCGTGAATAAATTTTGGATGGAAGTATCATTTCAACTGATCAGTCATACTAAACTGTGGTGATGATAAGGCTGTCGTTCTATTTGCTATCTTGAAAGAAATACGCATGTTATGGCAAAAATTTAAGGGCTGTCTTATATAGATACATGATTATTCCGTAATATTTTATATTACAAGAGATACAACATACGGTATACCCTAACAGAATTTTCTTTCTTAATAGATATTTCAAAAACATGTTGCAGCGAAATTTGTTTGCACTTTACAGGAAGATGAAGCAGGGTGTATTACCCCTTAACAAATAACATTACAGAAAACTATGAAAAATCAAAGCAGAAAATTCTATCGACCTAAGAGGAGTAATTGATTCAGTTGTAAAATACTTTTATAAATAATCATATATTGCTGATATCTATAGGATCGTTTTATGTATCTGATTCATTCACTTTTATGTCTTTCCAAAATCACTTTCACTTATCACCAATGGTGAAAGCAAATATCACGTCCATTAGCGAAATAACAGTACGAGATTCATTGCATATCACAGCGATACATTTTTTACTGATTCTATGCTTATTTTCAGGTCTTTTTTGTCAGTGTTTTAATCATGATGCAATGCTGATCAAGTCCATTTGATGTGTAAATCAAGTTATGTTTAAGTCCATTGTGCTATTCGTAATATTTGAATTGCCAGTCCAATCGTTATTACATTTCTTTTTCGTAAGTACACGATGTGATACTTGTTCAGTGTAATGTGCTGATATTATCAGAAATTTACGAATCCTAAACGCTCCCTGCAGGTAAAGAATTACCTTACTTAAATATTCGCATAAAATTGCTTAATAAATAAGTAGTTTCTCACACTAATGAAACCACCTTACGAAGCAGTCACATATTTCGTGCAATTTCTAGGATTTAATGTCAGGAAAGATCACATCCTAGGAGAAAAGATAAAATCTGTAGTCACAATCCATTTAATTTTTACCATAGAATTTTAAATGGACCCAGTAAAATAGTTGCCTGTTCTTGTCCAGTTTTAAATTATGCGTTTGGTAGAATAGAGTACTCAGAAATAATACCGATCACTAGCATTCATAAATACTCACTTAAAGTTACCTCACCAACACTTTCCTTATATGCTTCTTGGATTGCTACCAATGACGATCATTCCGCGATTTTTGTTATATCAGTCGAAGTTCGACTTGCCATCAAGCTAGCTAATACAAACAGCCGAACTATTAAGCAGAAATGTTCCTTTGTTAGAATGAAATACCTTTCCACAAGATTTTATCACCTCGTGAAGGGATTTTAAACACGAAATGGAACATCCTTCACTCCTTCCAATGCACTGAGTAACCGTCTGTCTTGCAATATCACCTGTTTAGCGTCTGAACAGCCAAAGCTCTCTCCCCACACCTCCAAGCGACCTGCTTTATATTACATTCACCCACGCGAATCTCGCGAAATCAAATGGGTGCTTATCTGTTAAATATCGCAGACACCATCTTGGTTTTCTTTTTCATGTCCAATGTGCATGACAGACAGACACGTGGGCGCTTCACAAGTAAGCCGTTTGTATGTCTGTTTCTATTTTCCCACACGATTTTGCCCATCCTAGCAAAGCGAGTCAGATTTAATGCAAAACTAACACTATAACATGATTTTGTTTCCAAACTTAAACTATGGTAGAAATTAAGTGAACATAGCGCAGATTACGTCAGGCATATTGTTCTAAAGTAACACGTCCGCTTTAGCATCACTCCAGCAATTCGGGAGTGTCACGTTGATAACTTTACTTTTGTCAGAATAAGATCTGGTTTGGCATATTCGCACAAGATGTGTCCTCCAGGGGATTAACTCACTTTTTCAAAGTGGGGGTTTGCTTATTATTGATCGCCTGAGTTGTCCATGCTTGGAAGTGTAGTCGTGTAGGGTTTCGTCAGTCTTCGTATTAGACCTAAGTTTTCCCTTGAAACCTGTGTTCTGTTTTATTTTCTGGCCTTGTTCTACACTTTGCTGACAGAGAAAGCAAGTAAAGGAATACGCGTAATCGTCTATTTATTATTGTAACTTTGTGTAATCGCATGCAACCTCTACAGCGATTTCCCACTAATCAACGAACGTGAGATTCACAAGAAGCTAAGAAACCATGATTATTTTTAATGTTTACACAATTTCGGTTCTATTCAATTTGTGTTATCCCTCAACGGGCTGTCCATTCTGCTTGAATATAAACGGCTAATTTATGTGCGACCAAACAAAGTCGGTGCAATTGCGTCTTTTAAAAACTTCCATTTATCTTTTCGTTCCTTATTGTTCTTACTACATATTATTTCTTCAATACAAGCTTTTGTATTTCCAATAGCAAACCTCCATTCAAATGTGCTTAACTTCGAGATCGAAATTGTGAGTTGCATGCAAATGTTTATTAGAATATGTGTTTACTTTTTTCTATGCGGGATATTCCCGTCGAATGAATGACGCAAAAGAAAAGTCTCATGGAAACGTGTGATTTATGAACATGCATAAATTGGTTTATATATCATTGTATATTATCCATACATGCTACACACACACACACACACACACATATATATATATATAAAAGAGGAGAAAAGGGCAGCAGGATAGGAATACATCTATGTAGATATAAACAATGTTATCTATATATTTACATATGTTTTTCTTACGTGCCTAATATATATGTATAAAGAAAAAGCGATGACAATAAATCTATGTAAATATTATCATGCTCTCTCAAGATATATATTTATATATCTAACACCCGCAAATATAGGGTGAAGAGATAAAGTTGTCGCCTAAAAAACATTACAGCTTTATTTTAAAACGTTTTAGAAAAGATCAATTCAGTTTACTTGATTATGTAGTAGGTCTAATATCTAGCCAATGTAGCCGTATTCAACCTCAATCAACGCCATGATACGGGTGCGGAACTTGGACCATGCCTTTTCCATAAGCACCGGCGGGAGCTCGGCAAACACTCGGCGGATGGCAGTGATCACGCTGGCTTTGTTGTTGTGGTGAGTAACGTTGGTGATGTTCTCGACATATGACCAAACGAAGCAGTTCAGCGGGTTCAGATTGAAGATGGAGTGGGGCAGTAAAAGAAGAGTAAAAGAGTCGTAACACTCTTTCTGAAATCAAGCCTACATATCTTTAAACTTGTGGACCGACGCCGAGTTGTACTGCCGCACCCAGGGTCTGCCAGCGGACACCTGATTGTATTAGGAAATCATCACACTTTTCTGTACATCACGGTACACTTTAGTGTTGACTTCAAGCCGACTTCGAAGGTGGCCCTCACTTGAAACCACACCAAAGACCATAACCTTATGTCGTCCGATGCATTGAGTAGTGCCCTCAAGCGTTGGAAGTTCAGGTTTTGATTTTGACGGTGCTAGCAAGGGTCCTGTTG
Organism: Euprymna scolopes; assembly: GCF_053919585.1. Taxonomy (NCBI): domain Eukaryota; kingdom Metazoa; phylum Mollusca; class Cephalopoda; order Sepiida; family Sepiolidae; genus Euprymna; species Euprymna scolopes. The sequence continues at coordinate 92,374,923 of NC_136504.1, forward strand.
TCATAACATTGATCGGTAGAGAGCATGAGTTGTACAGTGGCGCATCTCCTATCTTTCCCGTTGAACATTGTGTCACTTTCAGACATGAGAGAAGGGCACTATCGCTCCTGGCAAACTAGTAGATCGTCTGCAACAAAAAAGAAAACTGATTTCTCTTAAATGGAAATAGAACTATGCCGCCTTTTCTAGAGCGGCAATTGTCTCGTTCCACCCTCTATGTACCATTTGTAAATCATTTAAATACCACAATAATATTTAAATTTATTACATTTTATTTAATATATGGTACGTCTTACACGTATTTTGTTGAATGGTATACAAACATCTCATCAGAGATCAATATAAACCCATAAAAAAACTTTTTAAGGTATAGGAAACTTACAGTTATTAAAGTTTATTTTAAGAAAAATTTTTACTCTTTTATTCTTTTACTTTGAAACAATTTCGTTTCTTCTTCCACCTTTGATTTTTTTCTCATGGATTTATATGGGTTTCTGATTAGTTGGTTGGTATATAATTTAACGAAACACGTATCAGGCGGAATATATATTTAATAGAATGACATGAATGTGATTTAAATACACTTGTAGTATCTGAATTGTTTACAAATAATACGTATTCTCTGAAAATGCAATCAATTTTTATAAAGCTTAATTGGATCTGGCAGGTTAAAAACACATCTTTATTGTATATATATATATATATATATATATATATATATATATATATATATATACATACATTAAAAGTATATCTACATCTAAGGAACCTTGTCTGTGTGTCTGTAAGCTCGTTGCCCATAGATGAGAAAACGGTTTTACAGATTTTTTTTATGAACATTAACACGAAGGTACTTTATCTGCCTGTAAAGGTTATTAAGTAAGTTTTGTGTCGGAATGTCTTCGATAAACATCGATAATCGAAATAATCCGATGAAAGAATGAACAGTCAATTTTTACCAAAATAAACAGACTAAAATTACAAGTGCATTTGTGAAGGTTTATTACAACATAAATTGAAATACAATACATAAAATCAACAGTAGTCTTTATTTTTTGATATGACAGAATTACTTCGTAATAAATGTTTCTGTTTAAAGCACAATTTTACAATGAAACTTAATTTTTCATAAACTTAAATTCAAGTCATAATTACCGCACAGCCAGTAGTGACAGGTATATAAAATCAACAAGACGATCCTTGATATGACAAATGCGTGTTCGTAATGAATGTTTCTGTTTAGAGCGCAATTGAAGCAAGATACTTAACATTTGTATTTTAAACTTTTATGCCAGTCATTATATATATATATATAATTTATTTTAAGAAATCAACAGTATGTCCTCTATAGTGCAATATAGACTACAATATATTGTGAACTTCATCACCGTGAGAGGCATGTGAATCTTCCTCCAGATTCCTCGCGATGTGTCCCGAATTAGAGCCAATCAATAGATTTGATTGAAAAGCGAGTTATTTCATCATATTCGATGGCATTAAAGGTATGAAAGCGAAATACATCCCTTGATCTATATCCAGTCTCAGGCAACGTTGAGTTACCCCGCCAGTATATATTATATATATATATATATATATATATATATATATATAAGCTACGGTGCCATAGATTTACTGGTTGTTGTTGCTTAAAATATCATAAATAAACACACACACATATAGGCTATATATATATAAGCTGTACGAATAAATATGAACAATGTTCTTATGAATATATATATATATATATATATATATATATATATATACAAAATAAAATTCATTACATTTTATTTAATATATGGTACGTCTTACACGTATGTTGTTGAATGGTATACCAAACATCTCATCAGAGATCAATATAAACCCATAAAAAAACTGTTTAACGTATAGGCAACTTACAGTTATTAAAGTTTATTTTAAGAAAATCTTTTACTCTTATGACTTTGAAACAATTTCGTTTCTTCTTCCACCTTTGATTTTTTTTCTCATGGATTTATATGGGTCTCTGATTAGTTGGTTGGTATATAATTTAACGAAACACGTATAAGGCGGAATATATATTTAACAGAATGACATGGATGTGATTTAAATATACTTGTAGTATCTGAATTGTTTACAAATATATATATATATATATATATATATATATATATATATATATATATATATATATATATATAAGCTAAGGTGCCATAGATTTACTGTTTGTTGTTGCTTAAAATATGATAAATAAATAAACACACACATATATAGGCTATATATATATATATATATATATATATATAAGCTTTACGAATAAATCTGAACAATGTTCTTATGAATATATATATATATATATATATATATATATATATAATTACACAAAATAAAAGCACACATACGAGCTCTACGTTACAATCATGTTTAAACATGCAGAGTTTAAGTGCACTATTTCATTTTTATATTAAAGAAATACAGCGAGTGAAACATCTTTGCCGGAAGTTCTATCTATCACTTTTATTCTTTACACTTTTCACTGCACTTATTCTATTATTTTATGTAACGTTTAGATTCATAAACACATATGCACGCCCTCTCTTTCTCTTTTTTCTTTATTCTCCAGTGTCAACCACACACGGTAATAGACGTGCAAAACACAAAACAGAAATAATATATCGCTTACATCTAAAAGTGGATATTTCTTCAGTAATAGTAATATTAATTAGCTTGCAGTCCGTAGTTTTTTTTAGAAATAGCAAGAAGGAAACATTCCCCCGAAATACGATGATTTTATCTTGCGATGTTTATTGTTTTACAAGATTTGACGTGTTTTACAAACGTTTTATAATTACAGGGTGTCGAAAATATCACTGAAGTGTTTAGAACTAAAATAGATTGTGTATATTTATGATATCGTTTTGTAATTTTAACATACTCTTACTACGATGTTAGGACATTTTTGAAAAAAAATGCAAATTTAAACGAGTTGATTTCTAAAAAAAGTCTTTGAAATGGTGGCTATTTTCAGCTTCGCATGTTTGTGCTCTTTCCAAAACATTATTCATGAAAGATTACAGCATCCACGGATTACGATTTAACTCCCTTATTTCGTTCCTTGTTTTAGGTTTGACGTTTTCAGGTCTGATAGCTTGCAGAACGAAATAAGGTAGTAAAATCGCAATCCGGGGATCCTGCAATTTGTCAAGAATAATGTTTTGGAAAGAGAAAATGGGCAACATTTATAAGACATTATTTGTTCATTAATAAAAATTGTTTTACTTTTGTCCTCTTTTAAAAGAAACATTTCCCAATGTGTCAGCCAGATTGTGCTTAAATTATATAGAGAAAACGTATTTAAGTGTAAAACCTTTCAGTTACTTTTTGGACACCTCATACAAGCAATCGAATTTTAAATAGTTTATTTCATAGCTCAAACATATTCTAACATACACCCACACACACACACACACACACACACATATATATATATATATGCATGTAGATATGTTCATTTACATATTACGCATTTAAAAATCGATTGAATGCATCCCGAGGTTTTGGATTTTCTGACAATTAAAAAAGCAAAGGAATAGTATATGCATTCAAGCAACGTTTCAAAATAAATAAATAAATAAATAAAACAGAATCGCCCCTTTTATTTGTTACGGTTTCATTCACCGTTAGCATATTGGAAAACAATAAAACAAGTGCCGTTCAATGGATTCTTAAATGTAATGTACGTAAAATAAAAATACGAATGTCCTTATTTTTACAAGCACGAGCTACAGCGCTATATACTCATATATGACGTTCCTTACATAAATAAACCCTTGTATTTTCTTATTACGTCCGAATGGATCAGAAGGTTATTTTTCTTTAAATTGCATTGTTATGATGACTGAAATTATGCATTCATAACCCGAATGTTTTATCTTTCTTGCAGATATTGACAATATGAAACTCCAAGCTTAGATGCATTATTGCATTTCTCTATGCAAAAAGAAAGAAAGAAAGAAAACTGAGCCGATAAATGTTCATCGGCGCCTATTAAACGTTTATGAAGATGATGGAATGATAACTTTTAAGATATCGGGTCGTTGTTCTCAGCGGAATAATTGAGAGGAGAGTAACAAAACGCGCTCCGGACTTCTATGACCGGAGCATCTAAAGAGGCTGGCAAATTTGCATTGAAGATGTAGGAAAATAAGTTCTCAAGGACAAACGGTCTCTCCTATTACCATCTTGAGGGAGATTTTCACAACATTTCAGACGACGTAGCCTCCGATCTTCTTCAAGTGTATCTTGTCGAACTCGGGAAGAGGTAGCTGTTTTTGTTCCGTCAGCCAAATAGAGGTCCTAAATAATTCACAATTGTATTTTTCGGGCGCCCACACTGAGGATTGAGCCTCCAACCTTCAGGAGAATATAACTTTGACGGTTGATTTTTCTAAGTACTCTAACCGCTGTGCCAGCCACGGGTCCTTGCTGATAATTCTGGTACGAATTTTAGCAGCCTTACATTGAAAACTAAATTTTAGGAGCCTTAAAAAGTCAGAAACGGTTTCTCGTTTTTATGGTAATACATCCAGTTTCGTAGATCTTCAACTTTTTAGTTTGTTTTATTAAAGGCTTTACTTTTAGAACCACTCTCATATATTTGTGTGTAAGCCATTTTACTTCGCTAAAGCGCGCAAAATTTAAAGCCCGTTGATTTATGATGAGTGTTTATGCCAAATGTTTGGTTGCATATTGTTAAATTTTTGGTCATTTTTTGCATTTAATACTTGGTCAATGTGCTCCATTACGCCAACTGAAGAGGCCTACAAATTTTTCGATAAATCGACGACTTTTATAAGTTTTCGGGTATCCTTAAACGGAATATCGCAGGAAAAATTAGCAAAATTGTTTTCGAGATATAAATCCTGCATTTTGAAAAGTAACTCAATGTTTTCAGCGCAAAGGCATTTATTCAGAAAGCCGTTCTGAACATGGAGAGGGGGTGTTTATTCCAAAAGGCATTTTCTTATTTTCAACCACACCATGCTTAAAATGGCTTCCGAAATTAACTGGGTGGAGAACCAGTGCACATTGACCCAATTTGCTTGAATTTGAATTTTCCAAGTAATTTTTGTTGAATAAGCTAAAAATGACGGTGAATAAACGTTTGCATTTCGTAGATTTAACTTCACAGTTCGTCTGCAAATTCATGGCGGTCAATTCAAACTAATAAAAATAACACTGCATAATACAGATATTTGTATCTCGAAAATTATTTATCTGCACTAATTTTCCCTGCGATATTCATTTTTAGCATACCATTTTTTAAAGAAAAGGTTGAGGCGTTTTTAGTTGGCATAACGGAGCACATTGACCAAATACGTATTCCCATTAAGATTTAATTGTGCATCAAATCTGTATAAGATCTGTCCAGTAATTTCGGAGAAAAAGACACACGCATACATACACACACACAACAGCAGATATAAGTATGTGTGTGTGTAAATATTTAAGCGATAATCTCGTAAAACTGATCACATAATATTGAGACTAAAAGGTAATAATAACCATACACAAAGGATGGTTTACATCGAGTAAAATCTCCGTGTGTATGAATAATTAACGCGTATAGAAGTCGACAAAATTGAAATGCAAAATGTCTATTTCAACTTGCAAATATATCTGTAGTAGTTTGCGCATGCGTTAAAACTATCTATATATCTATAAAAGTGAACGTGTCTGTATATATGTGTGTCTGTGTGCCTGTGTGTGTACATTTCCCTAGGCAAAAACTCTGTCAATTTTCAGTCTACAGACGCAAAATTTTATATACAGGGTACTGAAATTTGGGAAAATCTTGGTAATCCGTTTTCGGCTAGTAATTTTGCTGTTCAGGGGTCAGAGTCCAACGATTTGACATTTGAAAACTCTACCAAACTCCTCCGACAATTTTGGGTATAAACAATTGAAATTTTAGTTATAGGTTCCTTAGACATGGATCTAACTTAATAACTTGATTTGACGCCCCCCCCTAAAAATAAAATGTTAAGAGGTCATAATATGGGTCAAAGTTCAAGCAAATTTTACCTCTGCAGTCTTTACCAAATTACTCAGACAATTTCTGGTCTAAACATTTGAAATTTTACATAAAGGGTATTCAGAGATAGGGCAAGCTTTTTAATCGGTTTGAGTCGAAAATGTTTAGTTACCAATATATAAATGTATGTATGTATATTTGCATGTCTACCTAAAACTTTCGATAGAGGCGACAGATTTTACCACGATCAGTATCGTTTTGAAGTTCGACTTTTCAGACGACAAATATCGAAAAACTGGCTGAAAACATTAATACCTTCACCCTTAACGGGGCACTTTTCTAAAGGGGGTCGCTTTTTCGCCGATATTTTTGAAAGTCATCCTCTTTCGATGGTCTAGCCTTAATTCAAACATAAATCACTTCCGGTTTGGTGGTGGTCGTAACAGCAAAGACATCAGGGGTTTTCCCCTTTCTTTTCCTTCTTCGCGGTACAGGTTCGAGTCTGCCTTTCTACTACCACTTTTTTTGCCTAAAATACACATCCCAACACCCGGGCAACGCCGGGCTGAAATGCTAGTATATCTATAAAAGTGAACGTGTCTGTGTGTGTGTCTGTGTATCTGTTTACATTTCCCTAGGCAATAACTCTGTCAATTTTAAGTCTACAGACTCAACATTTGATATACAGGGTACTGAGATTTGGAAAAAACCTTTGTAATCAATTTTCGAACAGAAATTTGACAGTTAAAGGATAAAAGTGCAACGATTTTACCTTTAAAAACTCTACCAAACTCCTCCGACAATTTTTCGTATAAACAATTTAAATTTAAGCTATAGGTTCCTTGGACATGGATCTAACATTAACTTGATTTGAGCCCAAAATAATAAATGTTAAGGGGTCATAATTGGGGTCAAAGTAAAATAAAATTGACCTTTTTTTCCATACACCTCTAAACAGCAGAGCAACACCGGGCTGAAATGCTACTCATGGCTAAAAATGGTTTAATTTTAAGACATTATTATATGTAAGTCGGGTTAGCTGCAACAGTATGAAACACGGCTGTAAAAAAGCGGATAGCAGTGAAGTCAGTTCTTCTTACTTTTGAATTTAATGCTTTATATTCGATAATATTCAATAGACAAACAGACTGTGGAATAATAAATCTGCATAGATTAAAATATATTTAAGTCTATTTACGATGGGAAACGTCGGGCACCTCTCCTTTTTTATCTGTCCCTCTTTTTATATATATATATATATATATATATATATATATTTATATATATATATATATATATATATATATTGCAATTAGAAAGGGAAAACATTTATGATTCATGATTAAAAGTATATTTGTATATATACATATATATATATATATATATATATATATATATATATATATATATATATATATTCCTTTAATCTTCTCTCCAAAAAGTGGGGGAAAAGGGGGAAGAGGAAAGGAAAGAAAGAGAAATGCGGAGCCAGCTGACACGTTTCGACCCTCGCTTCTCAAAGCTGTATCGAGGGAATTTTTAAAACAAAGAATGAAAAAGCGATTAAAATTGCGTTCTATTCAGTTTACGGGGAGAAAAAAGAAAAAAAGTTGGAAAACGATTAAAATAAAACAACGTTATGGTCGAATACCCTTGAGATTAATCACGTTCAAACTCAGGAAATATTCCCTTTGTTTTTAAAGGGAAGGTTTTCTAAGTCGAAAATGAATAATCTCCAAGATCGTAAGGTGATATAGTGAATGAGCACGACTAAGAATACAAAAGGATTCCGTGCTAAGGTTCGCTGCACAAGACGGGTTTTTTTTAAATAAATGATCAGTAATTGAGGGCCCGTATGTGTTAGTAACAACGTCCGTTGCCCGGTAGGTTCCATTCCTAATTTTACAGGGTACATGTTGTTGGATGCTTCAATCTAATCTAAATGTCGTTCGACCCAAGTAGTTGGCACCGCAACCACATTCCAAATTGTAAATAACGTTACTATTATGGTGGGGGGGGGTAGAACGTCTTTTCAAGAAGATGGTTATAAAGTTCTTTTAGAAAACACATCACGAACATTGGCAGCAAAATAACATCCATAAACTGCTAAATTTATTTATTTGGCAAATTTCTCACTAACCAACCAAGGCAAACGAAGATAATTTGGCTACTAAATTATCTTCAATTCAAGAGAATTCAGCCATTTCTTTTTTAATAACTGACCTAATCACATCTAGTGGGTACCCGTTTTTGGATAAATTATCCGCAATTGTTTCCAATTCCTCATCTAATTTTAACATGGAACAAATCATAAGGGCACGATGTGTTAGGGTCCAAATTAGATTGATCTTACGTTTTTAGAGCAAAATGAACCCCAACGAGTGTACAAACCTACATGTTGGTTTGCGGTATATAGATGGCGTTTTTGTTACCAATACATCAAGGAAAGCTATGGATGAATTGCACTCTCCCTCATGGGTGTACTTAAACGCGGGATGCATTCTATTGAGTAAGGAGAAAAGGGTGTTTGCTTCCATTTGGCTATTAAATAAACAGAATGTGTCGTAAACATATCGGAAGTACACTAATGGTTTTATGCTTCCAGATAGTAAGCGCGCTTCATATCGAACGACATTAAGATTAGAGGAAATGATCCAACAACATGTACCCTGCAAAATTAAGAATAGAACCTACCGGGAAACGCACGTTGTTACTTACATATACGGGCCCTCAATTACTGAACATTTACTTAAAACCCCGTCTTGTGCAGCGAACTTTAGCAAGGACTTTTTTTGTATTCTTAGTCGTGCTTATTTAATGTATCAACTTAAGATCTTGGAGATTATTCACTTTTGACTTAGAAAACCTTCCCTTTTCAAGCAAAGCGAATCCCTCCAGGGTTTCAACGTGATTAATCTCTAGGGTATTTTACTTAACGCTGTTTTATTTTAATCGTTTTCCCACTTTCATTTTTCTCTCCGTAAACTGAATAGAACGCAATTTTAATTGCTTTTTCATTCTTTGTTTTAAAAATTCCCTCGATACAGCTTTGAGAAGCGAGCGTCGAAACCGCTCAGCTGGCTCCGCATTTCTCTTTCTTTTCTCTCCTGTTTCCCCTTCCCCCCCTTTTTGGAGAGAAGATTAAAGGAATATATATATATATATATATATATATATATATATATATACTTTTAATCATAAATCATAAAAGTTTTCCCTTTCTAATTGCAATATTTAAATTTTGTATCCCTAAAAACACTATGAAATATATATATACAAAGGATGTAGATTTATTGGTAACAAAAACGTCATCTAGTTACCATACATCTATATACCGCAAACCAACATGTAGGTTTGTACACTCGTTGGGGTTCATTTTGCTCTAAAAACGTAAGATCAACTTGCCCTGAACTATGTTCAGTTTCTGTTTTGTCGCCTCTTGGATCTTCCAACCACTCTGTTGTATCAATTAAGATTAAAATGAAATGTAATAAGTCCCCAGACGTACCTCTCCATCGTACAGTATATCGATACACTAAGGCTGACTGGGATAGCTTCCGTACATTTATATCTGATCTACCTCTGCATTCCATGTTTAAAAAGGATGTGTCCTCTATAGTATTAGACCTGACTGAATGGTTAATTGTAGGTATTGACCATTTCATACCCTCTAGAAAGTGTCAGCAAAAAGCTAACAGCCAGCCATGGTTCTCTTCAGAATGTGCTGCTCCCATTGCGCACAGAAATCACTTTTTCCACTGCTTCAAACGTAACAGATGTATGGAAACTAAAGCCGTTTTCAGGACTGCCAGCAACCATTGTAAGAAAGTAATACGGAACGCAAGAGAGTTGTATGCTCAATCTGTTAAGTCCAAAGTAGCTGAGCAGCGGCTTGGTTCCCACCAGTTTTGGCAAATAGCAAACAGAATCCTGAACAGAAGCGTGTACTCCATCCCAACTATTATCAATGGACCTGAGGTAATCTCGTCAGCATCAGACAAAGCCAAACTCTTTGTCAAGAACTTTGCAGCTAATTATACCCTTTGCGACCAAGGCCGCCAACCCCAATATTTCCTCCTGTATCAGAAAACACGCTATGTGATATACGTATATCTGTACGTGATGTTGCCAAGCTAATCAAAAACCTTGATTCCAGTAAAGCAACTGGCCCTGACGGTATTCCAATTATAGTACTCAAAAAACTTTAACCTGAACTAGCGCCCATACTTACAAAACTGTTTAAACGTTGTCTTAAGGAGAATAGTTTCCCATCTCCCTGGAAAATCTCATCTGTATGTCCTGTATTTAAGAATTCAGGTGATCGCTCATCCCCCTCTCAGTACAGGCCAATAAGTCTCCTGTGCGTCATGAGTAAGTTGCTAGAATCTGTGTTAAATACAGAAGTAATCAACCATCTCAACAAAAATAACAGTGACACTCAATATGGTTTCCGTTCTGCTAGATCTACAGCAGATGTCCTTACAGTTATATCGCATAGGATTAGCAAATCTCTCGACGGTGGCAATCTTTCTAGGGCAATTGCTCTTGACATATCTAAGGCCTTTGATAGGGTATGGCATAAAGGTTTACTTCATAAGATCGCTAGCTATGGTATAGCTGGAAAAGTCTTCTCAATTATTAAATCATTTCTTTCTGATAGGTTCATAAGAGTAGTAGATGAGGGGCAAAAATCAGAAGCTCACAGTATAAATGCCGGTGTCCCTCAGGGGTCGATCCTGGGCCCAACTCTTTTCCTGATCTACATTAATGATCTTCCAAATCACATCCTTACATCATTTGTAGACATTTATGCTGACGACACTACCATTTATGGTAGCACATCTAAGACAGTAAACGACCAAGTTCTCTCCAATTCTCTCTCCTCTGATCTTGATCACGTAGTACAATGGGGAAAGGAGTGGCTGGTTACTTTTAATGCATCTAAAACCAAGCTTCTCTCTTTACATCATACACATTCTAATCCACATTTGGCATCAATTGAAATGAATGGCTCTCGTCTTCAGGAGGCCTCAAGTTTTGACAAGCTTCTGGGTTTGACCATTACTCCTGATCTTAAATGGAACACGTACATCAAATCTGTTGCCAAGGCCGCTGGAAAAATGGTGGGATCTTTCTATCGATCCGGTAGATATCTCACTGCTGATGCTATTCTCTATCTATATAAGAGCCAGGTACGTCCAAGGATGGAATACTGTTGCCACATCTGGGCAGGAGCTGCTAGAAAGGACTTGTCCTGCCTTGATAAAATTCAAAATAGACTTCGTAGCCTCGTAGGAGATGCCCTTTTCTCCTCCTTGCAACCTCTATCTCACAGAAGAGATGTTGCGAGTTTGTCTCTGATGTATCGTTATTTTCATGGAAAGTGTTCCACTGAGCTTCAATCTATGGGCCCCCTTGCAAAACTTTCACAAGAAACACTCGTCTAGCTGTAAACACTATCAATAATTCCCCCCACTCTTTATCTGTGCCTAAACCTAAACGTAGATTCCATGAACAAAGCTTCTTTCTTAGAACTGCACGCCTGTGGAATTGTCTTCCGATTTCCTGCTTTCCGGCTGACTACAATATGGTTGTGTTCAAGTCTAAAGTAAATAAGGTCTTGATGAGCCGTTCTATATAAGTTATCAAATTTACCAAATTTTCATTACTAATGATTACTATATTGTCCAATTTCTACTGTACACTATTTAACCCTTATCCTTGAGTGACCTCTGGGCTTTGATAATGTGGTGATGCCTATGTAAAAAAAATGTATATATATATATATATATATATATATATATATATATATATATATATATATATTAGTGCAAAATTTGGTTGAAAATTCAAAGACTCACGTTTTATTTTTTATAACCTTCGTTTATTTCCTGGATTTTTGCATTACAGCTGTTTTATTAATGAGTTGGCAATTTTACGATTTATGTTTCGGTAAAAATATCCTGTCCTCACCAACTTCTTTAGATGTTTATCCATTAGATTTTTACAACAAATGGTATATTTTTAACATGCTAGACATAGTAATCGGGTAAAAGGATTTCCATAGCCATGCTTCCTCACTTCATCCATGCTTTGGTGTTATGTAAAGATAGTTTTCCGTTTTAACCCGTACTTTCGTATTTTTATTTTTTATTTGATAATTATTTACTTTTGTTTTAATTTTCCCTGTTTTCCTATTTGTTTTTTTTTTCAATTACTATATAATTTTATATAATTTTATTCCTATATTTATGCGTGTTTATTTAATATTGTTTTTTTTTTTTGCTTAGTGTTTGAATTCGTATTATATTACTCTCGTGGTATCATTTTTTATCTAGGATTACCTCCCTTGCATTTTTTCCTTATTTGCTCTAGTGCGTGAAATTAAATATTTGTTTCCGTACTAACACCAGTGGATCATATCTAGGCTTTTTGTTTAATAATTTTTCATTTGCTATTTGTATATGGTAAGATATATAATATACATAGGTTGAATTTTTCGATTTGCTCGGTTTATATTTTCCCCCTTATCAATTATTGACCAGCTTCATTTATATTGAGTTTTTTTCCTTTAATACGTTAATCCATACTTCCAATTAATTCCTTAATGCGTAATGTTAAAGTGGTTGAGTTTTTCTTTGTTTTTTTCCGATTGTTTTCGCTATTACTATTGGTTCTGTTTCTATTTTCGTTATAGTAGTTGCGGTTGTCACTATTGTTATGATCCTTTCTACCGTTGTTTTCATTCTTATTTACATTGTTGTTGTTTTCGTTATTTTTGGTGTTCTTTTCTTTCTCAGTTTCATTTTTAAACGATGCTAGGTGATTAAAATATCTGTCCTTAAAGCAAGTTTCGGTGCTCCCCAGATATACTTTAGTTTCATTATTTGCTATAACTTCACATTTGAATACTATGTTTGAAGTTAAACAGTTCCCCCTCATTGGACATTCATTAGGGTCCCGGAAGTTACATTCTTTTACATTGTTAGATTAATTTTCTTTCCTATCTCTGTTTTTCAAAAAAATTGTTTTATTTTATGTTATTTGATCCAATTATGGTATTTGTTAAGTAAGCAGATGTTGAGAAAGATAGCTTAACAATGTTTTTATTAATTATCTAACTTAGTTTACAATCTTGCGGGATATTTTTGTCTATAATTTAGTAAAATTCCCTTGAACGATTGATTAAACCACGTCTGGCTCTTCCATCTATTTTTCTTTTTAACTTCTCTTTCAGTTTTATTATGGTTTATCTTTTCATTTTTTTTCTTTTTCGTGTTTATTGTATGTTTTATTTTTTCATTTGTTTTTGCTCTTTTTTTCCTTTTTTATATTTCCTCATTGACATGTACGATATTACATTTGCATTGTTTATTGTTCTTTCTGTACCTATCTTATTGTTTTGAGTTTCCTTAACAAATTTAATTTGTTCTTTATATCCTGATCTAGCTAAGGTTTGGTTGTAATATTCCTTGTTTTTATTGAATAATTGTTCATTTTGTAATATTTTGGATATTCTTTTTGAGATGCTAGGTGTAAGTGTTTTTATCATACTATTCAGGTGGTTGGACTTTTGATCTATGTAGAATAGCGTTCGGTTGGGTTTATCGTAGGGTTCATAGGAGTTGTTGTCTTGATTCAGGGTTATGTCTAAGAAGTTTACCCATATATGTATGTATATTCCAGGTTGATAGATATTCAAAAATTAAGAATAATTGAATTTAAACAAGGGTCATCGATAGAGTTCAATCAAAGAGAGCAAATTATAGTTTTTCTTTTTCTTTATGTAAATACATCCATATGTATATATATATATACGCACATATATGCATATATATGCATATATTGTTTTCCTTTCTGTTTTTATGTATATATGTATATATATATACCATATATATATACCATATATATATATATATATATGTATATGCATATACATATAAACACGGAAAAGGCTACGAAAATATATATATATATACATAAGCGCCCAAATCCCTACATAGTACCCCAGTAGTTGTTGCCCCTGATAGTAGCCCCCTACACCAAAGTGGCAATTTGCCTTGTTTGGGGTGAAAATGTAAAAAAAAAAAAGTAACGACGAATAACTTTATATATAGCTCTTATTATGTCTACATAAAGATACACATGTGTGTATTATACAGGTGTTTTATAATATAATAATGAAATCCTCATATATACGGACAGAGATTCGACAAATACACATGCACATAACTTCTATTATTTGAATAAAAATTGAAAAGTTTCGCAATGTACTTTATTAAATTTAATTGGGTTTTATGGCAAAATATTGTTTTCTTTGATATGTATGCATAGAAATACTATTATATTAAAGCATAAAGTTAAATAAGAAATAAAAAATAGATACATAGAGGTGGAGGAAGGTAGAACAGCATAATACAATGAAACTTCGGCATATATTTATCTGAAGGCGGTAAACGAAAATTTTAAATTGTATTGTCGAAAGAAGACGAATGAAAATTGAATTTCGAAATTTCCAATTATTTCCACGGTTAATTTGCTTTATATATATAAGCTAGCGGGAGTCCCCGGTGTTGCTCCGTTGTTTGGAGGTGTGTGTTGAGCAAAAAAAAAGTGGTAGTAGGTAGGCAAGCTCGAACCGGTGACGTAAAGGCGGAAAAGAAAGTGAAATAAAACTGGCGTCTTACCCCTACTCCACGACGCGACCGAAAATGTCAAGCGTTCAAATTTTATGTATTCAATCAAAACGATGACTTTAAGAAATAGCTTTGCTTTTAAACCTCCCACAAAGGTTGTTTTTAATGTGGAGGGAAATCAGCTCCCCTCAAAAAAGGGGCACTCTGGCTGTATCCAAATAAATAATAATTGACTTAGTATGAAGGGATTCCTCATATATTGAGCATGGACGAATTACGGAACAGATATTATCCGACCGGAAGGCCGGAGTTTTCCTTTGCGTTCGATTAGTTTCGTTTTATTTATACGAAAAAAAAAACACTCGAAACTAGGGAATTTTTTAAAACTTGATAAAAAAAAAACATAGAGACGATGTCCGTCTGCGAATGTGATAAGAAAACTTCTCCCGGAATCTAACCGAGGCGAGAACCTCGCGCTAATAAGCCTTTCGTGGGCATACAAACATACGCACCCATATTGCTATTTATATATTAGAAGATAAATATATAAAATCATGTAAAATTATAACCATTGCGAATTATATTAAGATTTAAAACATGACTTCTCTTCTGATGACCGTTTCAGTTCATTTCTCTGGGAACAATTTAGAGTGTCAGCACATAACACGTGACATAACGTCTTATTTTCTAAATATTCAAAGAAATGGTGTGCTATCTCCTCAAGCCATCCAGCACCTCCCCCAGTTTGCAGATGGGGGCACCCCCTTTAGAAATAAAGGGCAGTTTTAAATAAGAAATAAAAAGCCGTGGACAATGGGGAAATAAAAACAATATATGAAACAAAATAAAAACACATACTGGCAGGTCGGCACCCAGGATAAAAAGGGCCCTTCAACCCGTTCATACGCCAGGCGGGAAGATGCAAACAATGGTGTAAACCTTCCGAACTCTTGAAGTGGCTCTCCAACCATGACAGAGGATAACCAGGGTCAGCCATCAGGCCTTGATAACAGAGGTCCTGGCCCCCAAACATCAAATTCAGCAACAAGAAGAAAGAAAAATACAAGAGGCTTAAAAGCTCAGCCGTGGTTTGTTGCAGAAAAGAAGGTGCTATGTTTTGCTACCACTACTCGAAGTTCGAAAAGTGGAGCAAAACATCCACTGACATTCTTACCGAGAAAATAAAAGATACTAACCTACCTGGAGAGAAAAAATCTACACCTATTGCCCGCCTGCGATCACTTATTTCGCAGATAGGAAACTATGTATCAGAGGAAGAGCAAAATGAAATTAAGACTGCAGCCCTAAAGGAGGCAGAAAAAGACTACATTCCTATTATGGAAGAGGAGAACATTCGAAGAATGGAGTCAAGATGGACCTGGGAAGAAAAGTGGATACTGATGTGGGCAATGGAATATGCTCAGGCAAAATATTCCAAACAAAAACAAAGGACAGAGACTTGGAGGGAAATATTCTTCTATTTCTGTCCAGGCAAACGGAATGTCCCATCTCCAAAAATTAGGTCACAAAGATACAATAGCCTAAAGGTGATGAATGAAGAAGAAAAAAGACATCTAAAAACAGAAGTCGCATCCATCATTAAAACAAACCAGAACCCAATTCAAAACCCCATAGAAATACCACCCAATAACCTACCCATATCTACGAATGAAAATGAAAGAACCACAAATAGTCCCACACTGGACCTTGATTCTTCGGCACCAATGCTAACAGGTGAAATACCACAAACACCAGCAACACTCCCTCAGGAAATGCCCGAGGTGGATGATGACCAGTTAGTCTTGGAAGAAGAACTATGTAAGACAATTGAGGTCCAACGGATGGGGCTTCAAGAAAGACAAATGCTGCCTAAAATAACAACCACGAGAGCAACAAAGGTAGCACTAAAAAGGGTTAATGTTGCTCTCAAGAGACTAGTGCCATATAGCACAACCCTGACGGAGGTAAATCAGGTGTCTTATGCCTCAGGACTCTACATTGTAAGGAAAGGAATGCCAACATTCCAAAAACAACGGGAACCAGAGGCAAAATACCAAATACCACGCTGGAAACAAAAGATCCAAAACCAGCTAAACCTGTGCCGAAGGGAATTGTCCCAGATTAAACAATTCCTAGCCGCCCCTGCTGTACAGGGACGACTGAAGAACATCATCGGCAAACTTAGCAGGAAATATGGTACAAACGCAGGACAGCTACAAAACGTAGCTAGAGAATTAGAAGGAAAAATCCCAGCACTTTCCAAACGCATTAAGAAAAGAGAAAGCAAGAATAGGGCAAAGCATGAAAACAAAACATTTAAGCAGAATGCTCGGTTATTTTACCGTAACCTAATAAGGGACACTATAACGGTGAATAACCTGCCCAAAATGCAAGAGCTGGAGGATTATTGGAGGCCTCTCTTTGAGAACGAGATTACCCATAACAAAGAGGCTCAATGGATCCATACCATTGAGAGGAGCCTAGAAAATAAGCCAGAGATGCTGGAGCCAAAGATAACAGCTGGCACTATAAAAACGAAGCTAAATGGCGTCTCAAATTACAAAAAGCCTGGCATAGACAATCTCCCCAATTTCTGGCTGAAACAACTAACATCATTACATGGGCATTATAGCAGTTGTTTCAACAGAATATTGAGCGGAGAAGAAACCACACCAGAATGGCTATTAAGAGGAGATACAACCCTCATAGCAAAGACAAAAGAAACGCAACGCCCTAATAAATACAGGCCCATTTGCTGTCTCACTACCACCTACAAACTCTTCACT
The DNA here is from genome assembly GCF_053919585.1 of Euprymna scolopes. Lineage (NCBI taxonomy): Eukaryota > Metazoa > Mollusca > Cephalopoda > Sepiida > Sepiolidae > Euprymna > Euprymna scolopes. Next base: position 92,392,358 of record NC_136504.1, read on the forward strand.
GGCCTTGTTGCGGACAGTATATACCAACACCTCTCCTGCGCCACATATCTTGAAAAAGAACAAGCAGGCTGTAGGAGGGACTGTCTAGGTACCAAAGACCAGCTCTTAACAAATAAAACTATCTTGGAAGACTGTAGAAAGAGACAGCGAAATTTAAGTATAGCTTCGATTGATTATCAGAAGGCTTATGACAGTGTACCACACACTTGCTTTCTACGCTGTCTAGAGCTATATAAGATACACCCGATAATCAAACAGGCCATAGCTACCCAAATGAAAATGTGGCAAACAAACATGACATTAAGCCACACAAAAGGAAATATAAGGGTCACGGACGTAAACATCAGGCGAGGAATCTTCCAAGGAGATAGTTTATCCCCTTTACTCTTCTGCTTGGCAATAGATCCGTTAAGCAAACTTTTAAACAAAAAGAAATGTGCTTACAATCTAAGCCAGGACCGCCGACAAGACCCAAACAAACGAATTAACCACCTGCTCTTCATGGATGACCTCAAGCTGCATGCCAGTTCTGATGCCGACTTAAATGAACTCTTACAAGTCGTTCATAACTTCTCCAGAGATATTGGCATGAAACTTGGACTGGACAAATGTGCCAAGTGCTCCATCAAATCTGGGAAGAAGATCGAGACTGAAAATATACAGCTTGATGAATATACCACCATCAAGGACCTAGAAGGGCAGGAAGGATACAAATACCTTGTCATAGACGAGAATGATACCATTCAGTATGTCAAGATGCGACACAAAATTGGAAGTAAGTACATACGCCGAGTCAGGATGATATGTAAAACAGAATTCACAGGCAGAAACAAAATAACTGCCATGAACCAATGAGCCATGCCAGTGGTAACATACAGTTTTGGTATTGTCGACTGGCCACAAAAAGACATAAATAGACTAGACACTAAGACACGTAAAATGCTGACAATGTATAAAGTAATATACAGAAACCAGTGTCTGTCTAGAATGTATCTGCCCAGATGGAAAGGAGGTATGGGGCTCTCGGAGATTGACCATCAACATCGTGCAACTATTGTGAGCACCGGACAATATCTGACGAGCTCTAAAACCCCAACTCTCAAGATGGTACACCAACATCAGGAATCAAGAGCCAGTAGAACAACATCCATCACAAAAGTGGCCAAACATTTTGGGAAAGACTGTCTTACAAGTGAGACAGAAACAGAAAAGATACCTGCGACTGAAATAGCCAGAAAAAGTCGCCAGAAATACACTAAAGCTTTCTATGACAAGAAAGTTGAAGAATGGGCCAACCAACAACGGGCCAAGTATTTTCTGGACGAATATAACCAAGACTATATTGATAAGGAAGGGTCTATAAGCTGGCTAAAGGATGGATCGCTCCACTATGACCAGGAGAAGTTTATAATAGCTGCCCAAGATCAAGGCTTGATGACCAATGCGTTTAAAAAGATGAGTGGTCTCAGCAAAGACAACAAATGCAGGTTCTGCCACACAGAAGTAGAGAGTGTGAGCCACCTGATTTCTAGCTGTAAGGTTAGGCTAGGGGACGGCTACTATACAATGCGACACAATGAAGTATGCAAATATCCCCACTGGACGATCTGCAATAAGTTAAATATTGAATGCAGCAAGAAGTCATGGGAACATATACCCGAGAGAACAGTCGGAAACAAGTCATATACCATCCACTATGACTATGCAATCCCTACAGCCACGTACCTAGAAAACGGAGCTATAAAACCCGACATTGTAATATGGGACAAAAAGGATAAGGAAGCAACCTTGGTGGAAGTTAGTGTCCCGAATGATGCTGGGTTAAACAGAGCTGAGAGGGAAAAGATTACCAAATACCAGGGTCTTATGCATGAGATGAAAAGAAACTGGAACCTTAAGAAGATCTCTATCATTCCAGTAATTATAGGAGCAACCGGACTTATGAAAAAAAATTTTACAAACTATCTTACAAATATACCAGGTAAACCAAGTGCAAAGGAGATTCAAACAATTGCACTTAAAGGGACGGTTAGAATCTTAAAAAGATCTCTCGGTTGGAGTGTCTAAAATAGCAGGTGTATGTTTGGCATCTGGTAGGATGCCCCATCCTTGGCTTAAACAAAATGATAAGAAAAATCTTATTTAGCATTAAAATAAGATAAATTGTCACGCAGCAAAAATTTAGCACGGAATTTTAGTAATTTTCTCCATTATTTGTTTTGATTTAGAAAAAAATCAGGCACCTTCCGGAAAAATTCTAAATATGAGAATATAAGCCATCAAAATAGAGGCGTTCTATATTCTACGATTTGCCGAACATGAGCAGAGTGAGATATTAAGTGACAGTCAGAGAAATACAGTTAAAAACATGTAACGTAAATAAATAAATTAAAAAAAAAAAACATCGCTGATCATCATTCTTACTTATAATGAAAAAGGTTTTGTGTGATGTACTTTTATTATGATAAATTTAGCGCCACATAAAAAAAATAATTGGAACTTATCGTTACACAAAACGGAATTCAACCTTAAAATGGCTTCAGGTATTCAAAGGTTCTTTCACTCGGATACTCGAAGTTAATAAAAGAAAGTTCTGTCTGTATTTTTGCAATAATTAATAAATGAGAGCCGAACTTGTTTAATTTGCAAAGTGAGTTTCCATTATTTCTAATAAGAGAAAGCAATCACCTTTGTCCTCGCCCGTATATATATATATACTAGACTACCCGTGACCCGTTGGGTCAGTATGTTATATCGATAAAACTGTTGCCATAAAAAACGACATGATTCCATTTTTTTTATGAAAACATTTTTTTTGTTGCAGACTATCTATTAAATAGCCAGTTGTATACAAATTCGAGGAGCGATGGGAGCGTCCTATCATGTCTAAAATGGCACAATGTTCAACGAGCGTGATCACAGATGCCCTCTACCGACCCAAGTTATGACAACAGGACCATTATCGGTTGAAGGTCAGCACCACAATCTACCTCGATGTGCTGGATCTTGGTGCAATCAGATAGCTGGTGGCAGAAGCTGTTTTTTACAGCAGGACTCGGTACCAAACGTCAAGTCCAAAGATGCCCAGGCTTGGCTTCAGACGGAGTGCTACGATTTTGTATCTTTCCCCTAACTGCCCCCTTCTCCCCAGACCCGCACCCGCTGCAGTACATATCTATATACATATGTATATATATATATATATATATATATATATATATATATACAGGGTTTCCAAATCATCCTGTAGATTATGTAGCAGACTTCGTGGGCACGCTGTATATATATATATATATATATATATATATATATATATATATATATATATATATATATATATATACATACATATATATATATATATATATATTTGTTTATTGTTATATAAACATGCTCACATCCCGCTGCTACAAATAGCCACTTGTTTCAATCAAACAACAGATATCATCAGGCAGCGACTTGACTATTCAAAAGTTCAATGAATAATGGATTTTTATTTTAGGTAGGAACTCTTTAAAAGTTGGAGTTAAAAAACTTAAAACACAGAACTTCAATTATAAAATGTAAAGAGGGAGGGGAAATTTAAATAAAGTGAAAAGATTACAATGGAGAGGGAGTGATTGAGAAGAAAAAAAATGCATTAATTTGTGATTTAATATGACTTTATATCTATACTTAAATAGCTTAAACTTTCAACTTAATAGTATAGTTACACCTTTACCTATGTGCATGTATATATATGTGTATATATGTGTATGTGTATATATATATGTGCGTGTGTGTATGTGTATATATACATATATGTATTGTATTCTTTTTATATACATAAATATTAGTAGATTTTTATTTATAATTATTGGTCCTATTTAATTTATTTAATCCCCTCGTATAGCTAAATATGTTATATTAAAAAGATAATAAATATTAATTTTATTCTGTTTTTATTATTATTATTATTATTATTATTATCATTATTATTATTATTATCATTACTATTATGTTTATTATTACTATTATTATTATTAATAATAATAATTTTAATATTGTTTTATCATTATTTTTTTCTTTTGTTTTATATATTTATCTCATAAAAACGCGAAAACTTTAAACTTATATCATTGAGCATAAAGGGCCTAATTAATTGTAGACGTATGTTTGAACTGCGTTGATCTTACTCGTGGACGTATGTGAGAAGATAAATATGCTGGCTGGATACATTCGCTGTCTTTTTTGAAATGTTCATTTCGGACGCTTGGATTGTATCTTCTGTTTGTATTTGTAATAATATGTTTCATTACTGAATTGTATAATTGTTCATAAATTGGTTGACACGCAGATCCTTTTCTTTTTCCTTTTTCTATATACTGTCAAATTCTTACTTTCTCTCTTTCTCTCTTTAACTAGATCTCACCATTCTTTCCTTTCCTTTCCTTTCCCTTCTAGTCCTTATTCTCTTTATAATAACCATTTATATCTTTTTTCTTTTCTTCTCCATATTATATATATATATATGTATATACATATGTGTGTGTATGTATATATGTGTGTATATATATGTATGTGTGTATATATGGATGTGTGTGTATACATATATTTTTTCTCTCTATTTTCTTTCTCTATTTCTTTCTCTATTCCTTTTTTTTCTTCTCAATCACTCTCTCTCCATTGTAATCTTTTCACTTTATTTAAATTGCCCCCTCCCTCTTTACATTTTATAATTAAAGTTCTGTGTTTTAAGTTTTTTAACTCCAACTTTTAAAGAGTTCCTACCTAAAATAAAAATCCATTATACATTGAACTTTTGAATAGTCAAGTCGCTGCCTGATGATATCTGTTGTTTGATTGAAACAAGTGGCTATTTGTAGCAGCGGGATGTGAGCATGTTTATATAACAATAAACAAGTATTATCAGCTCTTTTTATTGAGCACTATCTAACAACCTCGTTGAATTCATTAGTCCATTACTTTTGAATATAAAAAACCCGAGTATATATATATATATATATATATATATATATATATATATATATATATATATACATGTGTGTGTGTATATATATACAGGGTGCCCACAAAGTCTGGCTAAATAATCTACAGGGTGCTTCCACAAAGTCTGGCGACATAATGTAGCCAGACTTTGTGGACACCCTATATATATATATATATATATATATATATATATATATATATATATATATATATATATATGTATGTATTATTATTATTTTTTTAGTATAAATATTTATATGTATAAGTATATATGTTTACATATGTCTATATATATATTTCTAAATTCATATATAGTATAAACACGGATATACACACATATATTTAAACATATCTGCATCTTTATATATATATATATATATATATATATATATATATATATATATATATATATATATATATATACTGTTTAAACAAAAACCAAGACTACAAAAATGGGTTGATAGCAACAAAAAGTGTATTAAATTGTTAGTTACAATTGTTTCAAGACCATATGGACAAATTCAAACAATATGCCGTTTGAATTTTTTCATAAGATTATATATATATATATATATATATATATATATATATATATATATATATATATATATATGTATGTATATATATAGTTAATTTTGTTATTGTTTTTAGTATAGTAGCATTGCATGAACGTCTAGGTTAAATTCAAATTATATATATATATATAATCATAACACATAAACGTTAAAGCATTATTATTATTATTATTATTATTATTATTATTATTATTATTATTATTATTACTATTACTGCTTCAGTTGTCACATTTTTGCCTGGCTCTTCTTATTGCCGATTTTATACTACTCGGCGGATCATAACAAATGACTATAAGCAAGTAATATCTTTTTACGCAGACCTTCAATACTTTCCGCCAGATTCTGACGGTTTCCAACAAGGCAGTTATCTGCAGAACCTCAACATTGCAATGCATTATAATTTTCTCTATCCGCTTCTCAATTCCCTTTTTTAAAATCAGATGGGCTCCTTCTACAACAGGAAAAACTTCCACTTTCTTCAACTCGCACAATCCTTTTATCTTCCTCTATAAGTCTTGTTTCATTTCGAGCTTCTCCATTTTCTTATTTATTCACATTCCCATCAGATGGCACTTCTATATTTATACCTTGCGCTTTTTCTTTTCTAACAAGATTTAAAGCTGGTCTACTTATTTCAATGACATTTGCATATTGGATATTGATATCTGAGAATAAATTCATTTGATTGCTCTCTAACATCACGTATCATTTTTAACACTTTCTCTCTCTCTCATATATATATATATATATATATATATATGCAACATATATGTATGCATATATATATAGTATATATGCATATATATATATAGTATATATGAGTGTATATATATATATATACATGCATATATTACAATAGACGTTTCTCGAAATATTTTCACGTCTTTTGTACGTCTTTTAAACTAACATCTCACAAAAACGAGAGATGTGTTGTGTATTCTCGCCTTTCTACCTACACAATCGACACAGCAGACTTCCAACTGTTTTATCAATGTGATACTTTCACATAATTTGTCTTGAATAATTGCTCCTGTATCGCACATATAAAGGTATTTTCGTCAACATTCAATTCTCATTACGACAACTATCAATACGGCCTCATGATTGTTTACTGCTTTTGTAGAAAAAGGGTTATTGGCCTTCGGACCAAGATAAAGATGCAGTATCTGCAAATGACTTTTTATAAAATTTTATATTTACAAATTTATTTTATTGCTTATAAATAAATAAATAAAATAAATAACACACACACAATATGATTAGAAAATCATAGGTTGGACGACCCTCGATGTACTTGAGGTATTGTGGGTGAATGAGAACTTCATCTCAGATCAAGCATAGACTAGACAAGGTACAGTGACGAGAATGACCATAGACACCCCTCTCCCCAATTTTTGAGTGACATTTTGTCCAATGTTTTGTTTATTTCCTTTTTTTTTGTAAACTTTCAAAGCGAATAAAAAATATAGAACTCAAAGTGTAGTATCTGTTCTGATGCTGAAGTTTTATTTTTTCCTCACTTTTTGTCCCTCTTAATAGGGGAGAAATCCTATATGACTGATACATTTTTTGTTACTAACAAGAGTGCCCCGTTTGAAAGAGCTGGTTTCCTCCACATTAAAAACCGACTTTGTGTCTAACTCTGCCCTCATGGAGAGCCAAGTAAACAAATTAATAGTCCATGAATTTGTAATCAAACCATTTCTTTTCCGCATGTTGTTCATTTCTCACGCTAAACGCTTTGCTTTATACTAGTTCACTCGCTTGTAATTTTTCAAAGTTTGGCGCCCTTCATATGTCTTTCTTCACAGTTGGCGATGGAATTTTTATGACTAGTTTTATTCATTATTTACGCATCGTTAGACACTTATTAAGCGTTAAAGTCCCTCATTTTCACATATAACCACTCGATATCACTTATTAGGTATAAATTACTATTTACTGTCCTTGTTTTCCTGTCCAAAATTTTAAGCTCGTGTTCCCCATTAAAAATATCCTCCTTATTCAGATATATACATACTTACTATGTGTTTACTGTAAGCCTCCCACCTTGCGTCAGCAGATGACTTTTGACCCTGTTAAAACTGCAATGGCCGTTGATCGTTTTCTCCGGGAGCGCTTAACAAAATTCTCAGCGTCGCAGGCTTCGTGTCGATGTCCGCTGAAAATCATTAGCTTGTCATGCAAATCAAAAAGAAAACAGACTCGAGGGGTCTAGTTTACGGAAAATGTTAATTCACGAAAATTACAGGTGTTTACATATGTACATTTGTTTAGTTCGATTACACCAGAAAAAAACATTCAAGATCTTATTCTTCGTTCTCCACGATGGCGACCGTGATGGAGAGAGGTGGGTGGCGTTTCTTAGAAACGTGTGTTTCCCTCGAGATTCGGCTTCGGTCTGCAAATTTTGGCTTGGCCATTTACTTATATTGGAAGGTGATGGGGTGGAGTAAGCTGTTCTCCACGAATCTTTTGCGTGTGTGTACCCCTGTCAGGCTAGCAAATCTGGGATCAGAACTTGAATCCATTCACACGCCCAAAAGGTCAATATTTTGACCCCTCGTACTCGCACAGATTGCCTGAGCACGGGCACGTCAGGCCAGGGGAATGCTTGACTTCATTTTTCATTAATCTAACATCTCGTGTTATTTTACGCAAACAACAAAATATATGTCTGTTTTACAAAAACACAATAAATTCATCCCGTTTGATAGGTTACTCATCGCTGTCCGGAATCCAATAACCGCTTAATAGACAATCTCAGCATATTTACTCGGCCTTACTTAGGGTTTAAGTGGGTCTAAATCTTCCCAATGAGGAGGAATATCGCTCCTCTAGGCGGTCACGCCATATACTGTCGCCATTTTCCCGATCCAGTCTTTTCTTGCACAATTTTTGCATTATTTCTTTCATTTCAGTTTCTTCTATTTCATCAAATTCTAATATTACTTAAACAAGTATTGTTTTTTTTCTCCAAGCTCTTTTATCATTTCTTCATTCCAAAGTTTTATTCTTTCACTTTGAACAATATTTCTTCTTTTTTTTTTTCAATTTCAGAGTGCCACGCATTTTCATGCCAAATTTCATATTTACATCATTTGGTAATATGTGAAGATTCTTTTCAAGCATACTTAGCTGGTCTTCATTCTTTGCATACAACCTTAAGTGGCCCATAAATTATAAATGATCTCCATAGTATTCCTTTTTTATCACTCGTAAAACGCATTTACCAGTTGGAAATATGACCGAGAAAGGTACGGTACATAAAACGCACAAGAATTACGACAAGATGTCGCACTGAAATAATTCTACTCTTACCAGGAACTTCCCTAATATCCTCCTTATTTGATATTAATGACACCTTCTACTGTTACATAATTCTTTCTAATAAAGTTTGCACATAGTTATGCATATAAACCCGATATACATGTAAATCTTTTTGTGCGTTATATATATGAACCATTACCTATATTTTCTAAATATAGACGGTATGCATGCATATATAATTATGTTACGTACGTACGCATATATATATATATATATATATATATATATATATGATTTTATGCGATATTATGGATATGTATATATACATATGTGAGAAGGCTTTTTATGTATATATATATATATATATATATATATATATATATATATATATGCATATAGAATTATAAACAATATATATGCAACATTAAATACGCATATATGCCTATCCTTTTAAATATACGGCATAATTACGTTCACACACCGGTTCCCGCTGGATCACCGAAATTAAGCAGTACTAAGTGGGTGACCATTTGGGACTTCCAGGTGCTGTATGTGCTCTCCGCTTATCTCGGCATTGTTTCCAGTCGTTCTGGATTTCTCCGTTGCCACTGGACCCAAACACTGCTCCTCCAGGAGAGGTGTGGTTTTGATTGCGCAAACCTTGCCTCACAATTACACGCGCAACTGCCCCTACAATGGGTATTATTTGTCTTTCGAGACTGAACGAAGGTTTGCACGTAAATATATAATTTTCTAAATAAATGATAATTATTTTTACTACTGACGAAACAATGAATGTAAGAAGTGAATATTCGAACACAGTCCCAAAGTAATATTTAACTCTGTAGCCCGGTATTTCGCCCTAAGCCACCAACACTCTAACAGGAAAAGAAAGAGAAAAAGGTCGTTAATATAATATCGACGCAAGCTGGCAGAAGACTACTCGGATAGAGTTAAAAACAGAGGCCAGAACCTTCCATTTATAGATTTTTATAACTCTTTGTAAAGGAGTCAAATTCTTGTTGTAGAGGGGCTTAAGATTCATTTGAAAAATTAGTACTAATAATTTTTAACTATGGACTTCATCATTTTATATTGGCGCTTATCAGTATAGGACGTGATGATTAGTGTAGAGATAAGTAATCGAACTTAATCATAGGGTAAATTTTGCTTCTGATGTCTGACTTTTAAACTCTCGGTAACCAACAATGATCACGAGAAAGAGGAAACGGAATATATGTAATGTCGACGAAAGTAGACATATACAGCGAGCTAGTTAAATAAGGTTCGAGGACAGGTGCCGATAAATTGCATTACATTACATTTTATAGCTTATTATGGCTTATTAAAGTTAATTCTTATTGTAGGTGGCTTATAATAATTATTTCAAAAAGTTATCTTTGGCTCTATAGCCAAGTATTCAATTAACTTGAATTTATATATATATATATATATATATATATATATATATATATATGGGTGTGTGTGTGTAGAGAGAGAGAGAGAGAGAGAGAGAGAGATGACAGAAAATATTAGACACTATAATAAATATTCATCAAAGATTAATATATGCATATTTATATTTAGAGATAAAAATAGTGCTTAAATAACAGAGTTTATCATTAAAATTTCATCTGACAACATTAAAGCAGGCCACAAACCAAGGGAGCATCAGACCTATCAGAATTTCTGTGAGAACAAATCATTGGTCAATATAAAAGTCGTCTTACTCAACGCAAAATAGCAGGAAATATTAAAATACCCATTTCTCCTCTTGACAAAGTGATCGTTCAATTTACGGGAGAAGACAAGAGTGCAAAAACACTCATTCATTCGTGAATTCTGAAAGAACGTTGCGTCTTGTAAAAACAAATATTGAAGACGATCCTTGGGGCAAAGACTTTGATATTGCAACACAAGCTGATGTCAGTTCCAGAACAGCTGTTAGAGCTGCGAGAACTATGACCTTTTGGACCAATTTTATTTTCTTTGATGAGTCACGATTTGTATTATTTACCGACAATGGCAGTGTAGGAGTACGGAGGCTCGCTGAGCAAGATCGGAATCAGTTTGAAGCTCGACATCTCAGACAACAAATATCGAAAAATTGGCCCAAAACACCCATTCCTTAACCCCGAACTTGGCCGTTTTGGACAAGGAGAAATCGATATTTTTCGCCAACATTTTAGCAAGTTATCATCACCGTTAGATTTAATTTCAGCGCTTTCGACTCCCGATCGCGTAATGGAGACATTGGCTAAGACGTCAGATTTTCTTTCACTTTCTTTTCCGCCTTCGGTTCACAGGTTCGAGCTGCCTACCTACTAACACTTTTCGTTTGGGTCAAAACCCACCTCCAAACACCCAGGCAACGCCGTGCACCCAGGTTTGTCTTAAATATGAACTGCTTAGTATTTCATTTTTCAAACACATTGTATACTTTAACTACAATTATATATATATATATATATATATATATATATATATATATATATATTGTTCAATCATCTTGTAAGGTTTTTAAAATTATTTCCTCACTTCATTGGGTTTTGTTTTGTTGTTTTCTGTAGTTACTGACATGAACACGATGTGAAATATGTTCCCAATTCACGACGCGCAACAGAAAATGTACATTCAGCAAGTTACACAGAAGTGAACATTCGAAAGAAAAAAATAGGTATGACTTTTTATCATTTGCGCCTGGCGTAAAATAAAAAAGAAAATCGTGAGAGATTTTCAGATATTCATCATCTTTGCGGAATTCTTCATTTTATTTATTTATTTTCTTTTTAGCTCCACGGAAACGTAAAAATCATGAAAAGGAAAATGGCGTCTGCTTCTACGCAAGAAACGCATAATCTCAACCAGAAAACTGCAACAGTAGATAATCTTTTTTCTAATAATCTTAGTTCGTCAGTTGTTTCCCCAGTTTTGCAATATGAATTACAAAATATCTGATATTTTCCCCAAACCTCTGGCATTGATAAAGGAAGGATTTAAACTTGCTACTACGTTTAAAATGATCAGAAATAACAGCAAGGGGAGATTAAACTCCAAAATATTTTTCATCTGTTATATCTCCCCTCTTTAGTTTTGACTCATAAAAGTAAATTTCACAGTATATAAAGATTATTTGATACTGGAGATATTCATAATTGTACCCTATTTACAAAAAAGGGGAGATCTAAAATATGAGAAATATCTAAAATCAAGTCTCCCCTTGCTGTTATTTCAGTTAATTGAAACCACATATATATATATATATATATATATATATATATATATATATATATATATATATACATTGTATATAAACATATATATATATATATATATATATATATATATATATATATATATATATATATATATATATACAAATTATATATACACACATACCACTGGTCAACAATTTTTTTTTTTTCTTTGGCAGACCATCTAGGAGTGTTTTCTGGGGTTTTGAAGGTCGCTGATTACGAATATAACATTGGTTTTGCCAGATTGGCTCTATTTTAGAAGATACTGATAGACCCAAATAAGCCTAAACTGCTAAAATTCTCCCTGAAATACTTCAATATAGAAGCAGTAAATAATAATTTTCTGATATTATTGAATCATTATAATGATTATGTATATATTGAAGTATTTCAGGGAGAATTTTTATATAATTATTTATATAAGGATGAATTTTTATATAATTATACACTGTAGTTACTTAATAACATGTTCCATAAATATAGTTGCAGTATAAATTAAACAGTAATTAAGAATTTTCTTTTTAATTCCACAGTTGAAAATGAGTTCCAGAGAGAAAATGAGATCTTCTAGAAGATGTTGCAGATATGAACCGGATGTCTTTTGTTACATCTGTGGACAGTATGTGATGGCACAACAAAAGAGGAATATTACAGACTTTGTCAAATGGCCGTACAAGGCATATTCGATATGATACTTGGTGACCAAGACAAGTCTTGGGCCCCACATATGGTGTGAAAAACCTGTGTAGAAAGTCTCCGCGATTGGACCAACGGTAAGCTGAAGTTGAAGTTTGCTGTAGCAATGGTGTGGATAGAGCCCAACAATCATTTTGCTGACTGCTACTTCTGTCTCAATGACATGACGGGGTTCAACAAGCACAAGAAAGCAAATTGGCAGTATCCGAGCCTGGATTCTGCTATCCGTCCTGTTGTGCACTCTGAGGATTTACCTGTGCCTGTTTTCACCAGTTTGCCTGAAATCGATGAAACCGAAGAGATTCCAGCTGATCTTTCAATATCAAGTGATGATAGCTGTAGTGACTATGAAGAACCCTCAAATGGCCCTCAGCTTTTCAATCAATCTGAACTTAATGACCTAGTGCGAGACCTCTGTTTGTCGACGGAGCAGTCTGAAGTTCTTGCATCACGACTCCAAGAGAAAAACATTCTTGATTCTGGCGCAAAAGTAACATACTATAGGACAAGGGAAGGCAGCTTGCTTCGTTTCTTTTTTAAAGAAGACGACCTGGTCTTCTGTAATGACGTTTCTGCACTTCTTAACTGCATGGGGATCTCATCATATGACCCAGCAGATTGGCGTCTCTTCATAGATAGCTCGAAAGCAAGTCTAAAAATTGTACTTTTGCCCAATGGCAATAAGTTTGCTCTTGTACCAATTGGCCATTCTACCAAGATGAAAGAAGAGTATGATGCTATCAAATTTGTTCTTGAAAAGCTGAATTACAACACTCATAAATGGCTGATTTGTGTGGACTTGAAAATGGTGAATTTTCTGCTTGGTCAGCAAAGTGGGTACACAAAGTATCCCTACTTTCTTTGTGTGTGGGATAGCAGAGCAAGAATCCAGCACTGGAGAATGGAGAACTGGCCAGAATGAGAAAGTCTCGAAGTCGGCACAGCCAACGTCATCAATGAGCCTTTGGTACCCAGGGATAGAATCATCTTCCCTCCATTGCACATAAAACTAGGGCTTATGAAGCAGTTTGTTAAGGCGTTGAATAAGGATGGGGATTGCTTCAAGTACATATGCAGGCAATTTCCAGGTCTTTCCATCGAAAAAGCTAAAGGTGGCATCTTCGATGGACCTCAGATTCGAACGCTCATGAGGGATTCTGACTTCACTAATCATATGAACACGGTTGAGTTAAATGCTTGGGTGTCCTTCACAGATGTAGTGACAAACTTTTTGGGAAATCACAAAGCTGACAATTACAAGCAATTGGTCCGTAAAATGCTTACTGCATACGGAAAACTAGGGGCAAATATGAGCATTAAAGTTCATTTCTTGTTTAGCCACCTCAACAGATTTCCTGGTAATCTTGGTGATTACAGTGAGGAGCAGGGAGATAGATTCCATCAAGACATCAAAACAATGGAAGAGAGGTATCAAGGCAAATGGGATGAGCACATGATGGCAGACTACTGCTGGAACCTTTTGAGAGACTGCCCAAAAGTTGCTCACAAGCTAAAATCGTATAAACGTCAATTTTAGTTTTGTGAATAAAATATTGTTTTGTGTGTTCATTGTAACTAACAATCTAGTGTATAATGCTTGCATTAATTTATGATATATAACTGATTATGCAAATGTTTTTTTCACTTGGAGAATTAAAATTCAGCAAATTTTTAGCAAATTTTTTGTATATCCTCGAAATCTATGAAAAGTGTTCAGTTATAGGATAAATGAAATGATGTTATATCTAACTTAACTTGTTAGATTGAGATTTTACACTGTCTTTGTGGTTTAAGATTATCATAAAAATCAATATCTGACATTTATGCACAATTTAGCCGTTTTTGTACGTTTAGCTATGGTCGCAAATGGGTGATTTCAGACAAACGACCCCCCTGTGATATCTCAAAAACTAGAGCTAATTTGAAAAAACTAATGTCAGATTCGGATTCAGCGCCCTTAAAAACCCCAGAAACCAGTCTTACTTTGCCTGCCAAAATATTGTGTTGACCAGTGTAATATATATACACATTATATATACACACATAATATATATATACACACATTATATATACACATTATTTATATACACGCATATATATACATATATATAAACACGTATATATATAGATATATACACACACATATATATACATATATATAATTATATATACACACATTATATATATATACATATAAATATATATACACATTATATATATATAAATATATATACACACATAATATATATACATATAAATATATATACACACATTATATATACATATATATATAAATATATATACACACCTTATATATATACATATATATATAAATATATATATATACATATATATAAATATATATACACACATTATATATATACATATATATATAAATATATATACACACTTTATATATATACATATATATATAAATATATATACACACTTTATATATATACATATATATATATATAAATATATAGACACACATTATATATATACATATATATATAAATATATAGACACACATTATATATACATATATATATATATAATATATAAACACATCATATATTTACATATATATACATATATAAATATATATATTCATATATACACACATTATATATACATATATATATATACATATATATACATATATACACACATTATATATATACATATATATACATATATACACACATTATATATATACATATGTATATACATATATACACACATTATATATACATATATATACACATATATACACACCTTATATATATACATATATATACATATATACACACATTATATATATATACATATATACACACATTATATATATATGCATATATATACATATATATACATATATACACGCATTATATATATACATATATATACATATATACACGCATTATATATATACATATATACATATATATATACATATATACACGCATTATATATATATAATTATGTATATATATACATATATATAATATATAATTATAGATGCAACATATAAAAATTAAATATATATAATATATATATATATATATATCTTAAATATATATTGTATATATAAACATGTAATATATATATAATATGTATATATGTATTCAATGTATAATCAATATTTAATACACATGCATTTAAATACATAATATATATTTAATATCTATACATTTTATACATGTAAATTTTTATATATGCATTATATATATGTATTCTTATATTCATATATACAAGACAAATAAATAAGGAACACTAAGAAATACCCTATATTTATATATAAATTTAACTTCTCTATAGAAAAAAATGTAAGTATCCCAACAGAATAAGGCAAAACGAAATTACCATTAAAAGAAATTAAAATCTAAAAATAAAAATTGAATACAAAAAATGAATTCTAGACAAATCTTACACAAACTATAAGACAGAACATACGTTCGCTAACCAAAACAAAAAAAGAAACCACTGAAATATACACACTCACAAACTCTCCCTCATACACGGACCCAACGCATACAGACACTATTATATTACAAAGCACAAATGCCCCCAACACCTTCATGCAAGTAAGACGCAAAATAAACAAAGAAAAGGAGAAAATAGGAAAAAAACGTAAAACCAAAGGGAGGCGACCCTCAGTGACCGTCTACTGATGGACAAGGGAAGGGAAGAAAAATATTCATAAAAGCATTTAGAAACATTTAAAAATCTTTCCACCACTTGGAATTATCTCTTATCAAAATGCTCAGCAAAAACGCTATTCTACATTTGAAACATTTTTAATATTTAACATTTTGAATATTTTAGACACTTTCTGAAGAGAACGTCTGAAACGAGTTAAAGCTATTCAAAAAATATGTCAATGGTCTTAATTTAAAAATTTCAAATACATAATATATATAGCATTTACTCACTACTTTTATCGAAAATAAGTATAAAAACACTTAGTGCGCATTTGAAGTGTGATTGTCACGATGGTATCGAAGAAAGAAACTTCAGTCCGTGTTATTCGGTTCGGCGGTCCGAATTGTTTGATCGGCGTTACAGTTACGAACATGAAATATATGTTCATGTATATAAGTAATTATATCTATTTTTGGAATATATAATAAGACACAGACACACACATAAACACACACACATATATATATATATATATATATATATATATATATATATATATATATATATATATATATATATATATATATGAGCATAATTCTCCAGATAGGAAAAGATTAATAAAAAACATTTAAAATCTGAAAGTGCAAAAATATAAGTAAAGAAATAGATTTTTAAGGCTGAATATCAGTATAGAGCCACTTTATTCTCTAACTAGATACATATAAGTTCGAAAGTCTAAGAAATATCAGTTTTACTTCCCCACTAATTTTATTTTATAAATTTTAAGAGTTATCTCATACATAGTTATTTTCCCATATTGTCTTTATCTAAAATTTGCCTATCCATGTATATATCTTTTTATACATCTTTCTTAGTCTATTTATCTTTTGCTGTTCTCCTCCTTATTTTAAACTATTTTTCTCTTACAGCAATTAACCTGGCACCTCCTACTTTAGGGTTCTCCTCTCCCTTCTCTTGGCCTTACTCCCCTCTTTCTCTATCCATTCCCCTCTGCCACGTTTATTTCAACTATTAGTATATGCATCTAGAGCGTAATTGTACAACCCACGTCCCCTGTTTTAACTTTATTAACTTTCTAATTTACTTTTTTGCTATTTTCTTATTTACATGGAAGCATATTTTGCCAATCTCGTTCTCTACTTTTTAACTCTTTTTTATTTGAACCCTAATAGGATTTCGTATGCATTTCTGCACAAGATCTATTATTTGAAATAAAAATATTGGATTTTACTGCCGCATTTCGCTACAGAGATTTTTTTTTTCATTCCTTCTCTTACATTCTTTTGAACTTATTAATCGCACCAGCTATTGCAAATCTTTAGATATAACTGGATATTTACAACCATACATAATGGATTTTGCTCAGTAATCCTTTTCATTTTAACTATTAACTTTACTTTTCTTTAAATTTTTTTCTCGACTGTTTTCCAGAATTGAGCAAACCAGCAACAATAGGTAGATATCTTTACTTACCTTTTGCTAACTTTTTTTCCTCTGACGAAAAGAGCCGTTCTTTGATACTCCATGGAATAAGAAACCTTCCACTTTTATTTCGTATTCCTTGTTTAGAATAAAATATTGTAAATTTTTATTCTACAATTTCTTGACTTTTTCTAATATATATATATATATATATATATATATATATATATATATATATATATAATTTTGATTTTCTTTACATAAATAGTAATACCCTGCTACGATCTGCAGACCGTTTCAATCATTATTAATCGTATCAGGCAAGAAAAAAATATTTTTAAGGCTTTTTGAAGTATGTACATCGTAGCAAGATATGAATATATTTTCGTAAAGAAAATAAAATTTATTAATTTGCTCTCTCTCTCTCTCTGATTCAGCACTAACTACGACTCTTGTTGGAATCCAATGATTCTAAGCTTTTTAATGGTTTCAACCTTATATTTATTTGACAAATATAGACATTGAATATTTATAATTAATCTGAAAATATTAAAATTAAAAAATAAAATAAACAACAGTAATGATTTTGGACAGAATCCGTTTATTGTTTCTTGTACGACAACTCACAACTGTTACTCTCTCTCTCTCTCTCTCTCTCTCTCTCTCTTTATATATATATAAATTCTGTACATTCTATTACGTCTCACTACTCATTTTACTTCAACGGAATGAGAATTTTTACATAGGTTACTACCTTTAGATACAAAGAGTTTGAAAACGTACTTCCTTTCTTATAATCCACTTTACGCACACACGCGTACAAACACACACACATGCAGAAAAGGAGAGGGGAAAGAGGGAGTATGATATTGGCGAATATTATATAGTTTTATGAATTTACAAGTTGCATATTTATAAGAGGAGGATGAGCTAAATAGGACATACCCTTTGTGATGACTGATGTATTCGACAGGATGAGATAGCGTCACGTATATTCTTAGCATGGTTTCTGTAATTAATTCATAATCGCAGAAATATTTTCAAATCAATAAAAGCCAGTTTCTTTCAAATCAGAATGGCAGGTAATAAGTACTTTTCAATTGCTAACTGTAAAGTAGTACTTATTTACTTGTACGCGTCTGTCAACACCAGAAAAAGAAACATGTTACGCATTGCATAAACCTCAATAAACAATTAAATATTTTTAATAATAAAATAAACATTTATTTAGATTCAAATAATAAACGTATGGCTTATGCTTTAATACTATTTATATTTGCAGAAGAAAATAAGAATGCACCAATTTCTACAGGGATTTAAATAACAGTCCAGATTATGAGATTGCAGTGTCACTTCTATGGTCTGTCAGAGGAGGCGACACATTTCGCACATGAATTTATTTTCGTTTCTGCTCGCATCGCAAACAAAAAGTTCCTCTCTTTTGATGGAGTGCTTTTCTCCACGATCTACCAGAGAAAGACGTACAGACGCTGTATTCAGACCCCTTCCTTATCTTATTTAAAATCTCGAGTAACATATGACCCACCACGATGCTAGCGTGAGGGAGCAGGTAGCAGCACACTACAGACAGGCCGTTTCCTCATTAATATTACAATCTAGTTACACAAATTGTAACTAGCTTACAAATAATACATTTATTAATCATTCAGCAGTTAATCATATAGATATACAGTGTAAACCGGATATAAGAAAACGTATATTAGAGAGATTTTCTCTGGTCTCAAATTAGAGCCTGTGTATATGTACAGTGGAAGCCGGATATAAGAACCCCAGATATAAGTGTAAACCGGATAGAGGAACGTTTTGGGACCTGAAAAGTAGTCTCATATCCGGTGTACACTGTATAATTGTCATTTCGAAAATGTATAAAAAGTGCAATAAAATGTACATGATATAAAATATATCCAACGTAAGTTTTTAATTCAGTTCAAATTAATTTCGCATATCTTATTTTCTAAAGTTTATAAAAATACACTTTGGAAATTGATAAATCTCAAATTAAATTATGTGCCTGATTTTTTAAGTTTATAAAAACCATATTGTTAAACTACTTATGCGTTTTAAGATTCCAAATTGCAATTAATTTTTAAAATCATACAACTTTAATTTTTAATTCAAATTAAAAAATATGAATATGCTTTTGAATGCCTGTTACAAGGTGAAATATATTTTGTTTCAATATTTTACGTGGATGAAAAAGTAAAGTGACATCTAATTAGAAATAATTAAAATTTAATTAAAAAATTAAATAAAAAATGGAAAACAGAAGAGCATATAAACTTTAATTTACTCTATTGTCTCTCCCCCTATTTTGAAGAGGCCCACAGATCGCTACTGAAAGAACGGGTGAAAATCAATGAGGTTGCTAATGCACAGCTTAAATTATTTGTTAACTACCTTATTTCTCACATAAAAAAAAACTACTTAACGATGCGTCATTTTTTGTCATACAAACCTTTCTTTAAATCACGGGTAAATATATTTGGTAAAATTATGCACAAGTACCTTGTTTATTATTTAAATGTAAAACTTTTTCATGATTTGACGTAGTTTTATAGTTGTACCACCTTTTCTTTCCGTCACGTGTTAAGATTTGTTAGTTTTTCACATGGGTGGAATTACGTACAAGTCACTTATTACTATTTTAAAAAATAAAACTATTCAATAATTTCAATAGAGTTTTCCGAAACGGGTAGGATTTTTTCTATGAAAATAATTCTGCACGAATATCTTATTTAAAAGTAAAAATCTTGCGTATGGTACAAGTAATATGTTGTAAACCACATTTATTTTTTTTTAAGAAAAACACGTTAGAATAAATTTAAACAGGAAATAAACATTTAATTATAAAAACTTATCTTACGTTTGAAACGTAAGTTAGTAATGTTTTGATCGGAAATGTCATTGTTTAAATGATCTTCAATCTACGAGCGCCCTACTTTTCTTGGAATTATTTTAGACTAGATGATTTTCCGTAATTTAAAAAAAAATAATAATTTCAACATGACACGTAAGTACGTAATGCTGTTTTCGCCTGTTTATGTAGCGCTTTCATTAAAATAAAACGAATAACATAAAAAAACCTCATAAGTGAATAGTAAAAAAAAATAATAAAACTTAGGGTTCATAGTGCCACTGCGAACACTAATTAAATTTAATTATACCTCCAATCACTACTAAAACATAGTTTCTAACATGTGTTTAAATAAAATTTACAAGGAATACGTTTTTAAATAACTTTCTCCCAATGCGCGATTCTTAATTCTCTAAAACAGAAAATTGTTAAGAATGAAATGATAGACCGATTTTATATAGGTTTTCTTAACAAATATTAAAAACATAACGAAAGAATAAAAAAATTCATAAAAATTTAAACCTTCTACACTCCAAAGAAATTAAATAGGTGGACAGTTATATCATCGGGGAGCAAAAGCGCCTATTAGATTAGATAGACGAGAATAGTACTAAATCTTTTGATTCCTAGCGCTTTCGTGTGAAGACAATTATAACACCCAGTCCAGAAGTAAACAAGATCAAAATGAAGACACGATCTGTGAGCAATCGGCGAAACAGAATTGTTCAAACTACTTTATATAGAAATAGTGATCGTAACCATAGCAACCACTAATACCATCGAGTCTCTCCGGCCTGGAGACGCCATAGTAATGAAGAACGTTAAGGTCTGTGCAAACAGAATGAAGGAACAACGGAATATAATATTCAATCAAATTACTACATATCTCAAAATAGTTTGCACTATTCTGTCGCGTGCGCTATTTACAAAGATCGGCTTTATTGTTAAATAACATTAAAAATAATTATCGTATGGATATATAGTAAATGTTCATAATAAATATCAATATATGTAAATAACTATACACGTCCATTATGATTGAATGCAACATCATTATTTATAACTTAAACCCCAACTGTCTGTTAAAATGTATTATGTATGTTTGTATGTTGCTTAAAACTTTTGACAGCGGAAATGGATTTTCACGAGATTAGTATCGTTTTGAAGTTCGACCCTTCGGACAACAAATATCGAAAAATTGGCCAAAAACGTTGATTCCTTCATTCTTAACTGGACACATTTCTAGATAGAGGGGCCACTTTTTTACCGATATTTTCGAAGGTCATCCCCTCTTTTCGATTGAATAGCCTTAGTTTAAACCTTCACTACTTCTGGTTTGGCGATGTACGCAATAGCAAAGACATCAGATATTTTTAACGTTCTTCTCCTTTGGGACACGAGTTCGAGCCTGCCTGCCTACTACCATTGTTGTCTTTGCTCAACACACACAAACACACACCCTGGCAACGCCGGGCACCCAGGCTAGTCTTTAATATAAATCTAATTGTCTGTTTAAATGTATGTATGCATGTTTGTGTGTCTTCATAAAGATTTCGATAGAGGTGACGGATTTTGTATGATATGGTATGAATTATGTTGTTTTCTGTTAGACATTAGTATTTATCAACATTCTAAGATTATGTGCGAAGAACTGGATTCGAACTTGAAGCATCCAGGTTATCAGAGCTGATGGTAATCATTTAATTACCGTCACTTCCCTAATAACAAACAATAATTGAAATAAAAATGTTGCTATGAAAATATGTGTTTTATTAAAAGTAATTGTCGATGAACGTGGAGCTAATGGTAATAGATTATAGTTTAAGAGTGAAAATTACTTCGACGTCCCTGATTAATGACAAATAAACTATAGATTTGGATAAAATGTAAGAATTATTGACAGCAAACAAAATGAACGCATATTTTCTGTAAACACTTATCATGTATTGACCTAAATCACCGTTGAATAATATTTGCACACGTGACTTTTGTATGAAAGGCTCTATGCGTCAATAAAATATGGCAAACAACTTTACTTTATTATGAACATTATCACGAGTATTATTAATTTAATACATCTGATATTTCAATCGATTTATATATATATAAACATTTTCATGCAAAAACAGAATATATATATATATATATATATATATATATATATATATATCAATGAATACATATGTATTTTCCTATATATCCATATTTCATATATCATATATTATAGAATTTGTCCATTATCCAATACTAGTCTTGGTGCAGGGCGATGGCAGAGGGATTTTGTAGGTGTGTGTTGAGCAAAAAAAAAAAGTTGTAGTAGGCAGACAGGCTTGAACTTGTACTACGAAGGAGGAAAAGATCATGAAGAAAAAACGTGACGTATTTGCCATTGCGTCCATCGCCAAATTGGAAGTGGCGAAGTTTTCAATTAAGGCTAGTGATTCAAAAAGAGGGGATGACTTCTGAAAATGTCGGCGAAAAAAAGCGACCCCTTCTTGTTGAAAAGTGTCGCGTTGAGAATGAAAGAATAAATTATTTAGAGAAATTTGTGATTGTCGTCCGTAGGGTCGCGCTTAAAACGATACCGTTGCATCTGTCGAAAGTGTTATGCAGTCATACAAACATACATACATGCATTTAAACAGACAGGTGAGATATATATTATAGAAAAACATCTATCATTTTTTTCACAGCCCAATCACTAGCACTTATCAGAAAAAAACCGACTGACTTCTATTGTACCTTTCTATATTTATAGAAAATGGGTAACTCATCACAAAAAAAGAAAAAGAAATCCATGACGAAGATTGTTATATCGACTTGAATTTATATTATACACGTATAAATTTATATATATATTTTAAACCTGCGTTCTACTGTTGTTCTTTTTCATAGATTTATTTCATTTAAATAAGTTTCAAATAGGAAAAACTCTTTAAACATTTTACTCTGCCACGTGATCTCCCCAATATTTGAAATATAATCGTATAGCAACAGCACGCAGATGCTTCACTTTCCTGTTTTCTTGTTAGCAACATAAAGAGCTAAATGGGGAAAAATAAAAACAAAAACGAATCCATGGAGAAGGTCTTACATCCTCGAAAATTTGCATTATAAACAGATAACGGTTTCTATTTAAAAATATTCCGCGTTTTTCTTGTTTTCTAAATTATAGATTATATATGTACGTGTGTGTGTGTGTGTGTATGTGTGTGTGCACGTACTGGTGAGGATTGTGATTAAATATACGCAAAAATTTTTAAACGTTGACATATGTAGCTAATCTCTATCAAGGGGCAACATGGGGCGACAATAGTCAGGTTGATTTGCTGTCTGATCTGAGTAAGTGGGGAACTGGAAATTGACAGCGAAGGCAGTGCATCACAGAAGATCTTGATTCATTTAACAATGTATTTTACGAGAGATAGATATATAATATATAATAACAGCGAACCGAGACGACTTTGCCCAGGTTTATATAATAGCATGTAGTGAAAATAAATATATAAAGACGTATAAGACGAGTATATATTTCGTATAAAGCTGGATCGTAAAATATGTGTTGTTTTAAACCTTGCACAATTATGTATAACATATATATATATATATATATATATATATATATATATATAAAACTATATATATAGCTATATAAATATATATGTGTGTATGTAAGTGTGTTTGTATGAAACTAAGTTTACCAAAGTTTTGTTCACAAATATTTTATAATATAATATAATATACAAAAATATTTTTCAGTTATTTAAGTTGTTAGGTTTAAAGAATCGATTTCTCTCTTTCTCTCTCTCTCTCTCTCTCTCTCTCTCTCTCTCTCTTTCTTACCGATCTGTTATGTAACGTTGCTTTACCATCGTTATTATGTTTTTTGTCATTTATCATGCTCGCATATTTTTTCTTAATTGGCTAATATAATAAAAACTCAAAATAATTAAAATATTTAAATAAGCAAAAGGAATATCACTACATGTAGTAATATTAGTTACCTCACACCTATATATGAGGTTGAAAAGAAAGTTTTTTGCGGTTTTAACTTGTAAATTCAGATGAACATCTCGGCGCAAATAAAAATTTATTGATTAAAATAAGTACCATCCGAATGAACTGTCTCCGACGCAAAACAATTAGATTTATGTCAGTAAGCAATAAATCTTGCATTCTGATGGTGATGAAGTTGCTGAAGGCGTTTCTGATGTTGCTATGGATTTTGAAGCATTTCTCACGCAGAATGTTGTAGAGATGCTTGAGAATGTGGTAGTCGGTAGGTGACAGGTCTTAGGAGAATGGCGAATGAGGTAGAGTTTCATAGCCCAATTCGTACGACATCTACAGGGTCGGTGTAGCAAAGTATGTGGGCATTGTCCTGAAGGAGAATCAGATATTTTTCTGGTGACTAATGCTTGGTGTTGTAGTCGAAGTGTCTGGTGCATTTCATTCATTTGTTGAGAATTCTCCTTCATCATAATTGTTTCGCCTGCATGAAAAAAAGAAACTATAATGGATGAGATCAGTCGAAGATCACCAAACAGACGGCATGACCTTCTTTTGATGCAACCCTGGTTTCGAGAAGTGTCGTGGGGCTTCGTCAGCGTCAAACCATTGACTTGAGCATTGTCCGTTATAAAGAACTCACTTTTCATCGCACATCACAACCTGGTTGAAGAAACGGGTCGTTCTTGTTGCGTAAAAGGAGGGAAAGTGACACTTTATAACGACGTTTCTTTTGGTCGTCTTCAAATTCGTGAGGCATCCATTTATCAGGGTGTTTGTCTTTACACTCCCCCTAGTGGTTGTAAATCGTCGTATATGTTACGGCTTGATTCAGAAGCAAGTTCCCGAACAGTTGTGTGTGGATTGGCTTCGACAGGCTCTTAATTGATCGCCTTCAACATGACTACACTCATGATCTTGTGCTGTGTGTTCAATAGTAGTTCCTGGGCCATTCGCTTCGTTAATATCACGAGTTATTTTAGCAGCAAATATGCCTAGCTTTAATTGAATTTTGTGCAAATTTGCTTGTATTTTACATTCAGAGCAGAAGACATAATTTATTTTAAGTCGATTGTAATTTTCGCGATTAGACAGAGCGAAAACCGCTTTTTAAAATGCTATATAAAGTGAAGGCATTTAACGAAGTATATATATATAGATACACACACGTTATTGAACCCTTCGACCACAAGCAGTTTGAGAACTATAAAAGTGGTGGACATATGTTTGTTTAAATGGATATTTGTTGACGCTATTTACATGCGCCGCTCCCATGGGTCAATGGGTAAAACTGCTGACTGTCAATGAATGATTCTAGGTTCAATCTTCGGCTTTGCAGGGTGTGGATGACTAAATAAATATATATATATATATATATATATATATATATATATTCTATGATGCAAACAAAGTTGAATGCTTACCTAATCATCAATTTATTAAATGACGATCAACACGGAGGAACCCTACAACGAAGCCACATTTGCCCAATTTAGCAAGGACCATACCCCTGCGCCGCTGTTCATAAAAATGACATCAAGGAAAATAGTAACATCAATGTCGCTTTACGTTTTAGAGAGACAATCGTAGAGTTTCAAAGAACAGGAAGTTACCATCGTATACTAATTTAGCTGACCGACTTTTTAAATATATACACGGTACCTTCAATAAGTTTTCACACGTTTTTGTTCAAGCAGTTAACATTGTTCTGGACTCTTGAAAATTCATTATGTTATATCTATATATCTTATGAAATGACTGACTAATTTTTATGATTTCAGGTTCAAAGGAACAGCTCTAGCAGGAATTGGAATACAAACTACTAAAACCGGATTGTAACAGCTAGTGAATTTAAAAATATTATCTGAATGTGAGAACACATTAGAAGAGTGATATGCAATAAAACTCCCTTTTAAACTTGGAAAAATGCCACAGAAACATTTGGAATCGTTCAGACTGCTGTTGGACATCTTCGAGGAAGCGATCATCAGTTTTTGTGTTGCATAAGAGATTCGAGGAAGGCAGAGAATTTGTGATGGATGATGAGAATTGTTGGAGGAATACGGAAGTGAGAACAACAGAGTTGATTAGCCAATAAACGAATTTAATGGATAAGGATCGCCGCGTCCATAAAGACAACAATTGCACAATTTGATGTCAGTGCTGGAACTGTACACACCATTATTCGCGAAGAACTGAAGACGCGGAAGATTTACATGTATGCACCAGTCCAAAATTCCATCCTTGTCACAGTCTATTTGACCTTAATAGGCATCAAAACAGTTCCTTACCCTCCCTATATTCCAGACATAGCTCCCTATGACTTTTAGTTATTCCCTAAGCCCAAGAAAAACCTAAGATTTTGCCGTTATGAGACAAATCAGGAGATTAAAGAGGCTGTGAGGAGGATCATTGACTCGATCACACAAGAGGAATTCGATTGGGCCTTCCAGGAGTATTTGAAACTGTACGACAAGTGAATCGCCGTCGAAAGAGATTACACCGAAGGAGGTATAAGTTCCATGTGAGTACTATTAATAAAACTGCCCATACGAAAAAAGCTTGGAAGCTTATATAAGGCACTTATATATATATATATATATATATATATATATATATATATATATATATATATATTATTGTATTTAAAGATAAAATCCAATTAATTTTACGAAATTTATGAATTATTTGGATTAGTAACAGAACATGATAAATTCTAAAATTTCAAATGTTTAGACGCAGAATTATTAGAGAAATTTAGTAGAGTATGCAAAGGTCAACTCTTTCAACTTGGACCTCTTGGCAGCTAAATTTTCGTCCTGAAACTGATTAAAACGTTTGTTTCATGTCTGAATACCTTTATATAAAAATCTAAATGCTAGACCCAAAATTTGCTGAATAGTTTGCTAGAGACCGCAAAGGACAAATGTTTCGAACTTTGCCCCTTAGTAGCCAAATTCTCGGCCAAAAATCGATTAAAAAACTTACCCTATGTCTGAATACACTGTGTAAAATTTCAAATGTTTAGACTAAATATTGGCTGAGATGTTACATTTTTAAAAACATGAACTCCTTAACATTTATTGTTTTGATCTCAAATTAAATTAGAAAGCTCGATCCATGTCCACGTAACCTATATAAAAGATTTCATGTGTTTAGATCCAAAATTAGCGAAGGAGTTTTGTAGAGTTTTCAAAGATCAAATCGTTGAACTTTGACCCCTTAACAGCCAAATTTCTGGCCGAAAACAGATTAAAACGATTTTCCCAAATCTCAATATCCCTTATGTCAAATCCCGAGTCCGTAGACTGAAAATTGACAAAGTGATTATGTAGGGGAATGTACACACAGAGACAGACACACAGACAATTTCATATTTATATATATATATATATATATATATATATATATATATATATATATATATATGATATATATATATATATATTTATAATTAGTTGCATTAATATTATTTCTAAAATTAAACTATATATTCATTCATTTTGCAACGGAAGCTTATTTCCTTTCATGATCTCGATTTCAGTTATAACACTTCCAGATCAGTCTTTTACTCACACGAGAGCGTCTGTCATCTTTAGCCGTATTAATATTCATATCTTACAAAACTATTTCAACTCCGTAAATATCATGGGACGAGGAAACGTCTTTTATATAGTAAATACTCCAAACAGACTCTATGACTTTTTACAGTAATTAAACGTTTTACGTTTCCACCTGTCATCTTTGTATTAATAAACTTATATTATCACTTCTCAACTGTCTATTTCAGTCAGTGTTTATCACCTCTGCGTGGATTATAAAGTATCATTTTTGTACTATCAATCAATTATTATATGAGTAGCTATCAAAGATAAAATAGTGCGCAGTACTAAAATAAGTATTATTTGGATTCTGTGGCTACCGTTCTAAACGTGTATGTTATTTTAACAACGTTTGAGTCGTTGTAACCTCCGACTTTATTCATGTGTATCTTGTTGGACTTGGTAGTCTATACGTCGAACTAAACAATCTGTACGGATTTCGAGCGGAATTCTCTATTAGATGCACAGGGAGTAATATGCTCTCATTTTGTTAGCAATAAATGGAAAAAAAAGTTCTAAGTAATGTAATGGAATCTGCAACCTAAAGAAGAATGTAACTCTACAACCTTATTTTTACAAAGCATTTTTTTCTAAAGGTTCAATCCTCAGTACCCTACGCAAAATACAATTCGGGAAGTTTTTAAGACCTCTATCCAGACATGGCTGACGAGACGAGCCCATCTAAATCCTCTCGATTAAATAAAGGGTTCTTTCAGAATCCATGACGAATCCGAAATACAACAGAAAGATCCCCACGTTCACAAAGATAGACCTGAAGAAGGCTGGATATTGCATTAAACAAAACGTTGTGAAATAACATTCAAGATATTAACAGTAAAATGCAAATGATACCAACAATCAATCCTCATCTAAAAATTCAAAAACTAAATATTAAACTAAGATAGAAAACAATAAGAAATAAAAAAAATAACAAAAATAAAACCATCATAGCGCACACATCAAACTCAAACTCTCTTCAACTGTTAACTCACGTGATCAAACTCCAACTCTTTCTCTCTAACCTTCCCGACCTCTTGACCTCAGTTCCGTTGACGTAACCAATTAAAAGACGCGTCCCCTTAACGTGACCTTTTAGTCACATACGTCTGTTTAAGGTTATTTTACTTATATTTAACCTAGCTGATTTATATAAACATATTCGGCTTAAACCCATTGCTACACTTTATTCTATAAACAATAAATAACTCTCAATACAAGGTATTTTAAGAATATCATTTAAGAGATAGATAAATAGATAGATAGATAGACAGATAGAGCGATAACTAATTAACTTTTTAACAATGTTTATTATTCAACACTTACACTACTCTTATTTCTTTAGTTATATTTAGATTCTAAGACAAGATTGCATTAATTAAAGTTAATAAACATTAGCTATGAAACTTACTGAATCAATTGTGCAAGTTTGCAGTCATTTAAAAACTTTCATTGAAAACTAAGAATAAAAAATACGAATATGTATTATATATTTTTACAATGATTTCTTTGAGTATATTGCTTTAAATGCAATCTATTCCAAGCATAAAGTAGATATTTTTGCTTTTGTGCATTTCAATTTAATATTGCCCGCAATATCAAAGCCATTAAGAATATCAATAATAGCCTATACAAACAAGTAACAAACAAAAATGTGTCATCTGTTTCATTCCTTCTAAGTGAAATTCATGGCTGATGGAAGAAGCCATGTTGAATTCAGAAATGGAGGCAACGCCTGTGTCAATTTAAAATAGAAAATTAAATTCTCCA
Source organism: Euprymna scolopes (assembly GCF_053919585.1). NCBI lineage: Eukaryota > Metazoa > Mollusca > Cephalopoda > Sepiida > Sepiolidae > Euprymna > Euprymna scolopes. The sequence goes on from NC_136504.1 coordinate 92,422,485, forward strand.
TTATTGATATTCACTTAAAACATTCTAAATTTGATTATTTGTATTCTGGCCGGGAAATAAAGCATTTGACATTTAATCATTTTATCATTTGAGTTGGACTGTGTGTGTGTTTTTTTTTTGTTTATTTTACCGATGTGAGAGTGAAAAAAGAGGAAGAAAGTACGGATTGGGGAAAAAGTGCTTGAAAATGGCGATATTTGGGGTAGGTTAGATAAAAAGATAATAGAGAGAAAAGCGACAGTAAAGAAGGAATAGAAGAGAATAGGAAAATAGAAAGGGTATAGAAAGGATGGAAAATTAAATGAACGGAATAATACACCCGCCGTACAAGGTTATAGTAGGGGGGAAATTATATTACGTATATTTGTCTAATAGACGAATCCGTGTCTGAAAAGAAAGAGTACTGACGTCACTAAATAATCCTTTATAATTGTAAACCACCTTTTCCATACAAACGTAATCTTCTACGAGTTCAATGCATGTTCACACAGTCATTAGCCACATTTATATAAACGGTCGAAGGGATTATTATAAGATGTTCTGCATATTCATTGATTATTGCAACCTCCATAGATCTTCAAAATGTTCCAGTTTGATAAGTCTTTTAAGCTGGAAGGAAAAACACTGAGTGCGATAAGATTGTGGAAAAGAAAGTTGCTCAGACGATTTGTAATATTTAAGATTAAATACTGTGCAAATAGAGATACAAAACATGTAAATCACATACCCTTAATATATCCTGTTTAATGTTAGCACAATCACCAGACGCGATTTTTTTCCGAAGGTCTACACGGGTGCATTCTTAATACGTTTTAATCATACATGATATATATATATATATATATATATATATATATATATTAGTATATTTAGGAATCATTTTTTAATTCAAGCAAATAATATTAAATGCAACGGAGGCACTTTGCTTTATGATTCCTTTTTTTTTACTTTTTCAATTTTCCGTATAATCTTTTTATATCAAAATAAAAAATATTAATAAAAGTTCCATCGTTGGTAGTGTCACGAGCGCTATCGATTTGCCCACGAATCATCTTCATGTGTTGAAGTAAAAGTGCGAAGGAGCTAAAATGTGTGTATGTGTTCATCAATTCTCAAAGAAATTATATAGAAACTGACAATGACATAAATGAACACTTAAGTAAATAAAAATCTAACAGTATATATATATGCATATATATATGCATATATATATACACATATATATATGCATATATATGCACACACGCACACACACATATATATATATATATATATATATATATATGCGTAGATCATGATATTATAATCATTAGATCAATATGGTCGGATGTTACGAAAATAAAATGTTAAATTTCAATGATATTTCTCGCGGTTGAGATTGGCCGTGGGGTTTGTTACTAGCTAATGGCATCAGATATGGCTTCGTTGCCGGTTCAGCTAGTAATAGTGTCACCATGCACTGAGGATTCCCCCAAGGATTAAACACTAGTGTCCGTAGGTATTAAAAACAATTATGGTAATATATATATATATATATATATATATATATATATATATATATATATATATATATATATATATATATATATGCGTGTTTTTGTATATACGGATTATAGGTTAAACTATTTATCCAACATAATCAGAGTTACCTGATGAATTTTGGCAGGAAGATGATATTTATGAATAGCGATAGTGACAAATGTCTATGTTTAAAAATATATTATTCTACCGAATAGCACTGTACAAAGGAGGAAAAACATTTCGCATTTTGAATTCTTGCACTGAACAGATAATATGTTCGTTTTAGTGGGGTGGAATCAAAACAACAATCGGCAGAGGTGTTAAAAAATAGTAGTTTTAGGCAGGTAGGCTCGAACCCGCCATGCGAGGAAGAAACAAAAGTTACAAAAACCTGGACGCTTAGCCAATATATCCATTGCCTGACCGGAAGTTCGGAACGTTGAAATTAAGTGTAATCAATCCAATCGATACAATAACTTGTGAAAATTACGACGCAAAACCGACCCCTCCTTATAGAAATCTGTCCGGTTGAGGGTGAAGGAATTGATGTTGTTAGCCAATTTTTTGGTATTTGTTATGCATATATAAAGTATCGTCTTTATCTATAATATATATCTCAATCGTCAGATTGTATGAAAGTATGTATGAATGTATGCCTGCCTAAAACGCAGAGACGCGACAGACCCTGACGTGATAGGTATCGTTTGGGAAGCCCCATTGCCTCGGATGATAAATACCAAAAATATATATATGTATATATATGTATATGTATACATACAAATACCACTATATACATATACATATATATATATATATATATATATATATATATAGTTGTATGTGCTTATGTGTATGTATACATATACATATATACATATATAGTTATATTTATGCAGATTTGTATTTAATTTTATTATGCTATTCGATTACAATTTCATTATCAGGGGAGCCCAAAGAGAATATAGTTAGTTCGTGTGGCTCAAAACCTAACTTGAACTGATACCAAATTGGTCTCTGCTCTGATATAACTATTCAAAGTGGCACAAGTCAATGTAATCGGATCCCCCTTAATGTTGTTACAGCGTTTAAATTAGTCAAAGGGTAGACGCGCGTACAATTAAAATTTAATGTCTATGCAATAATGTATTTATTTATGGCCAGATTCTTCGCAGTTTGTTGTTCGAGAAATTTAATTTTTATTACGATTGTTACTTCTAAACACATCATATTACCACTGAGATTTTCTGTTTATAAAGCAAATCAACTATTTTCGTATCATTTATAGCGAAATCTCATCATTTTGGTAATAACTTTTCTGCTTCAATTTCTTGAAATATTTAAATCTTTAAATATTTATTGATGGTGTTCGTTCTCTATGGGAAATTCTTGCTAGGCTTTTGGCTGTACATAACATGAATGAGTCTCGCATAAAGAAAGAAAACTAAATGTTAAGTGCATTTTAGGTCTGAAATTTAATATCTTTAGAAAGACCGTCCTAGTAATAATAGTGTGTCGTACGAGAATACTGTGGTTGGAGGTCAGATTTAGTGAGGATTCTAAGTAAGTTGTTGAGTAGAAAAATATTTGTGAATGTTAGGGTGAATGGCGGAATCTCAAAATGAAGCAGTTGATGGGAATAAACTATTACAGTAAACGTTTTTCTTTTCGTTTGTCTACAGTAAATCATCAAGATATTGCTGTATCTCATGCATTCATGTTGGGGGTGGGGGATTAAAAATCTTTAATGAACCGAACAGGAATTGAGCTCCTAACCTTCAGATAATGCGATGTATGTGCTTAATACACCCTCTTCTATTTCATAGTAATTGGGAAACCCGAGGTTGTTCGAGGAATAAATGAGGATCAACAAATATTTCATCTTCCTATATTCTATTGCCATTGAAATTGATGAAATCATCAATTTTTTAAACCTTGTATCTCACTGCAGCATTATACAATCCTTGTAATCTACATTGTACTTTAGAGAATTTACTGTTGATATTATATAATTCATATTATGAAAGTTTAGAATGATAATATCAAGTATCATGGTTCAATTGTGCTCTGAACAGTAACATTAGTTTCAAGTTCGCCCGGCTCATACCACAAACCTACTATTGATTTTATATGACGGGCCTATTGTCTTGTGCGGTGATTGTGGCATGAATTAAAGTTTAAAATATAAAAGTAAAGTATCATCGATCAATATTGCTCTAAACAGAAACATTCATTTAGAATGAGCTTCTCTCATATCAAATGTACTTGGGATGTTAGGTTGTATAATGCGTTAACTTTAGTCCAAATCGCCTGTTACTTGTTTCAATGGTTTTTCCGATTATACATTATCGATACCTATCGAAGATATTCCGATACAAAGGTTATATAAAAACAGCGACTGGCACAAAATGAACATTTCTGTGAAATTGTAAAAAAATCGGCCCAGCTATTTAGGAGTTTATAGGGAACGAATTCACACACAGACACACAAAATTAATTTTATACCATAGTAGAGGTTCCAGTTAACTCGTGTTCTATTGCCATGTCATGTTCGGTTGTAATCGGACGGAAATACGCATATACGAACATAACCCTGTCACTATGGTTACAATTTATATGACATTTATTTACTTCTTTCTTTCCCTCTGTCTTCATAACTTACAATTTATTTCCAGAAAGAAGTCATTTTTAAATGAATAGTTACGTTTTATTTCAATTTTTATTAGACTTCAAATGTTTACTTTTTTTTTATCTTTTAATTGCCTAAGCCGTAACGAAAATATTTCAATTGCTCTTAAAAGACTTGAACATATATCGCGTTTTTTTGTCATATCGACTACATTCACTCAAACGCAAACAGCCAATTATATTTCTTTGCTCTATAAAAAGCGATGCATGACATCTCAAATATGGACATAATGCACATATATTTAGGCATAGTCGGATTTTTCTGAGAAAAAGATTTAATAAAATGATAATTAAAACATAATATATTTTAATGAAAGCAAAAGAAATACATTTACATGTAGGCACAAATGCAAATAAAATGGTGTGAAAACAGAAACGACTAACGGCGTTTAGGTTGTTTGAAATAGAAATGTTCATTTCTAATATGACCCTATACAGGGTGTAACGATCAAATTGTTGCCCTAGATAATATGACATAATTCCATTTCCGTTTGATGAAAACCGTTTTTTTGTGTTGTTGTTGCAGGCCATCTACTAGTTGGCCAGTCATATACTAATCGTATAAGCGTTAGGAACTTTTTATCATGTCGGAAAGTGACACAGTATTCAACAAGCAAGATCGGAGATCCGCCGTTGTACAACCCAGGCCCTCTACTGATGCAAGTTCTGACAATGTGACCATTGCCAGCACCCTCAGAATACGAATACCAACTGTTCAACGCTGAATAGCAAAACTCAACGAATTTTCTGGCTACAGTTCTGGTCTTTAGTGTGGGTTCAAGTGAAAGCCACATCATGCCACCTCACATCTTCGAAGTCCGCTTGAAAGACAACACTAAAGTGTACCTGGATATGCTGAAGAATATGGTGATCCCCTGGTGTAATCACGTGGCCGCTGGTAAATCCTGGATGTAGCAGCAGGACTCGGCGCCGGCGCACAAGTCCAAAGAGACTTAGACTTGGCTTCAGAAGGAGTGCTACAACCTTGAACTCTTCTATCACTGGACCTACTATTCTCCCGACCTAAACCTGCTGGACTACTTCATTTGGTCATACGTCGGAAACATGATCAACATGACCTTCCACAAAACTAAAGCCAGCCTGATCGCATTCATTGGCTGAGTTCCAGCCAGCGCTTGTGGAAAAGGCATGCTCCCAGTTCTGGATCCGTATCGATGCGGTGATTGAGGCTATAGGAGGTTACATTGAATGGATGTCAACTTTACTACATGATCACGTAACCTGAATTGATTTTTCGATAAAAGTTTTTAAATAAATCTGTGTGTGTGTGTTTTTTATGGCGACAAATTTATCGTTCCACCTTGACCCTAAGCTGATTGTACTGTGGAGTGGTCATATTTATATAATTATAATGAACTAGAACATTAAGCCGCTCAAAGAGCTTATTGTTATATATCGAGGTTTACTCGAAGAAGCAAGAGACATGGCGTAAACTATCATATTTCAACGTTCTAATGTGATATCCGTATGAATTTATAGCAATCAGAACCATGTCACCGCCAAGTACACGATAGTATTTTTTAATGTCGTTTAGAAAAGAAGTGAGAGGAAAGGGTTAGTATGCAATCTTATAAAGAAGTAGTACTCTATCTCTATCCCTGCCTGAACAATTTATAACATCAGATATATAAAAAAAAAGTTCACACACACATGTCTATATATATATATATATATATATATATATATATATATATATATATATATATATATATATATATATACACTAAGTACCCGTCGTTGACTAGGTTCAAAAACAGCCTACAGAAATGGACTCTGATTTATGGAAATATGATAGGTTATGAAAAGGAAGGGTAGTAAAGAGAGTTTCGAATTTGGGGGTATCAAAACAAAAGCAAAATATGATGAAAGAAAAAATAAAATAGATAAACCCTATAATTGATTATACCATACCTGTTCACACTGAACCACTTATCACAATATTCTGTGGATCTATATTAAAAAACCTTGTTAAACTTTGTGACATATTTCCATTCTATGGAGGTCAGGCGCGAACGAACACCCATAATTTTATTATGCCATATTTCTTCAAACTGAAACATAATTATCAAAGTAAACTTACGCAGATAGATATGAAAAGTCTGGGAGTTGTTTTGTCTCAGAATAACCCAGATCATCATTCAATCCCTTCTAGTAAATATATATATATATATATATATATATATATATATATATATATATATGCTTTTCTCCAAAATTGAAACCTCCTTCTTTTAACTCAAACGTTAGAAAGTTCGATGACGTACATGGTACAATTAAACGAGCGCCATTTCGTGCTCTAGAATTTATTTTTTCAGATAGTCAACACTATTCTTAATGTACCTTATTCAGGGATAAACGATGGTTGTGTATTTATGTCAAGAGCACGGTTTCTAATACTTTGGTAGTTCAAAAAATTAGAACATCTTTTTACTTCTAAAAATTTAAAGGATTATGGAGATGGGAGTAGTGCAATCAAAACGACTGACTTTTCATGTCTCAGAATTTATTTTTCTTACATAATGTCTAGTATGTTCATAAATACATGAGTTCAGTCATCATAAAAAAATGCAATTTGTAATCCCCTCTAGTCTATTTCCGCCGGAATGTAAGAGACCTGGAATGCCCTCGTGTGTGTGTGTGTATATATATATAGAGAGAGAGAGAGACACACAGAGAGAGAGAGAGAGACAGAGACAGAGACAAAGAGACAGAGACAGAGAGAGGACAAAGATAAATAATTGTGAATTATGAATCAGTTTCAAAAGGAGAA
>NC_136504.1:92434481-92461981 GCF_053919585.1 Euprymna scolopes
ACACATCGGAGTGGTTCTCTATTTTGCACAGGGATAGGTCTGTTCAACATCTCGGATTCTTTGAGGCGCTTACAATAAACTGTTGCAGACCTCTTCTTTGCAAACAGATGGACCACATACGTTCGTTGAACGTTTTTAAACAGGCGCAACCAGGTTAATTTCTATGCGGTGTTTCCCCCTGCTTATGCAAATTACTTCATGCCAACATTACTTCATTCCGACATTTACTTCTGAAGAGAGTCGGCGAAAAGTACTTCAAGTTTCTTCACCGTTCCCCCTTTTCTTTTCTCGTTCTCCCCCTTTTAGTCGATCTTCTCCCTTTTCAATTTATTTTTCTTACTTTTAGTCGATCTTGTTTCTTTTTACATTATAGTTGATTTTTTTTATAAGGTTTAAAAAAATGACGCACTTCGCTCTTAAATATATATATATATATATATATATATATATATATATATATATATATATATATATATATATATATATATATAGTTTGCGATTTTTGTGGTTAAGTCTTATCGGGTTTTATTATTTTGCAATGATGAACCCAAACCTTTGAATGAGATTGTGGAAGATAAAAATGTTAATGAGGTCGGGTGGGTAACATCGTCGATAATAAGACTTCCGCCGACATTCTTATCTGGCCAACCCTGTATCCTAGATTAATTTTTCTACAATAAAAATGTGACTATAAGCACGTTTCTATACAATTATATCATTAAATATATATTCATGTATATGTATGCGTCTATCTGGAAAAACACATACACATATTCATAATATTTTACTGTACGATTAACAAGTTATTATTTTTACTAACGAAGTTTTGATAAAATCTCAAGCGATGCTACGTTAATTCAGAATACTTAATTTTTAAATTGTTTTTTTTTTTCTACCTACGGGTTGTCATCGCGTACGATCAGAAATGCGTTCTGTTTCATTTTTTTATCAATTTATTTTTTAACTCAGATTGTATTTTCGTCTGAGTATGTCATCCACCTCTCGGCAACGTTCGATGCTTCTTTTGCAATTTCTCCCAAACGTAAAGACTTAATCTGATTAAATTTCCATATTTTCTGTTGATTCTGAAAAAGAGATTTTTTCTCTCCGAAAATGTACATTGACATAAAAGATAACTTTATCGACATAACTGTTAGACATTTGTGACGAAGTATAAAGCGTTTTTTTTCTATTAAATTTTATAGAGAAGCTTTTAAACTTTCCCATGATCAGAAGAAAATTCACAAGTTGAACACGTGCTCGAGAAAAGGGCAGCTGAAAATGTTATGGAAAAAGTTCAAAATCAACTCTGTGATTCCATTACTTATACATTTACTTTTAAACCGTTGGACTTCAACTTCAGATCTAGTAAATATGAATATTAGTATCATCAACGTTAAACAGTAAACGATCAAAATTCGCTGGTCGCTTCGACACATTTGTATTCTAAACAGTTGCCGTGAAGACAAGTGTGGCACTTGGTCTCGCAATCGGTGATTTCGCTTCCTACCTTTGTCTATGTTGTGGTCTCCTAATGGTTCGGGAGAAAAAGTACAACTCGTAAATTAGTGGAAAAAATATATTGAACAAGAAAGCAGACAAAACTAATGAAGATTGTGGATATAAGTTAGCTCGACTGCCACAATTGCAAAACTTGCACATGACAACCGAGAAACATATTTTCCGGGTTTTTATAGTAAGTATAACAGTTGGTTATTATCTGTAAGAACAACAACACCCTATTAATTACGTTTTATATCGGAAGTAATCATGCAGTGGATCAGTTCCAGGATTTTCTTAGGACTTGGGACGGAAGTCGATAAACCACACGAGTTCTGGGGGAAGATTTTCTGATTGCCTAGCTATACGTCAATTATGAAACAAATATTTTTAAGACGCAGTAATCTATAGAGACAGAGCGCAGCGTGGTTGAATATATTGAGACAAGCTATCCATCCATCGGAATGTATTTCTCACTTTACAAGCGATAGCAATCTGTTTCTCTACTGTTATCTGTGACGGTTTTGTTCATAATAAACCTTTCTTAAAAACATCGGCGCCCGAATTATTTTGTATCAAAAGACAAGAAATAATAGAAATATTTTTCAATTTTTCCTATGACGACACGGGTTAGGATGTATTATATACGTATCAGTAAATAAAAACGTTGTAATTTGAAAAACGGTTTGTGTCAGCTTTCAGCTTGGGAAGGCAGCATGTAATCCAATAAAACTTAGTGATGTAAAATATGTAGACGTTTGAAATTTTTCTGGTCGATAAACAGTTTATAATCATGTAAATAGATTACATACGGAAAATTGTAAAAAAAAAATCAATATTTTTAAATAGTCAAATTAATATACTTATCAATACCATGGATTTAAAAAAGAATGTGTAATATAAATGTAACCCGACTGTTTAAATGTATGTATGCATGTATGTATGCATGTACAAATCTTTTGACAGGGGCAGCGGGCTTTCATGAGATCGGTATCGTTTTGAAGCTCGACGTCTCGAACGAGAAATAGCGAAAAGTTGGCCAAAAACATTAATTGCTTCACCCTCAATTGGGCAGTTATCTATAAGGAGTGGCTCGATTTTATCGAGCCATTTTTGCAAGTCATCGTATCGCTTGAATTGACTTTGTCTAATTTTAACATACCGCACTTCCGGTCGCGTCATGGAGTAGCGGTAAAACGTCAGATTTTCTTACACTTCGCATCACGGGTTCAAGCCTGTCTGCCTACTACCACTGTTTTTTTTTTGCTCTACACACACCTCCAGACAGCCGGGTAACGCCGGTCACCCAGGCTAATTAAAAATAAAATAAAATAAATATTTGAATTCCTCCTATTGGTGTGTCTACTTAAAACTAAGATGTAACGCAAGATATACGTTATTTAGAAAACTTCCTCTCATAAGAAAGTAGCGTTCAACATCTAGACTGGTGTACTAGGCAGAGGATAATAAAATTCAGGTTTGTCCAGTTACCAGGGTCACCTTTTCTGCATTACTGACAGTTCGACAAAAAGCAAGCCAATATGGTCGGAGCCAGCGCAGCTTGAGGAATTGAGGGAATGTGTTGCAGTGCTTCGCCATTTATCTATCAAATTCCAAACCAGATTTTTGTCAGGGTTTACTCCCTTAACATTTGTCTTTCCCAAGGCATCCACAAAGTAATGGAGACAGTTGTCTATAACTAGTGATTTTTTTTTAATTTTGACAAAAATAACGGTGATCCCTATCATAGTCACGGTTGTATCAGAATAAGTGGTTCTTCTTAAAAAGAGTTCAGTGAAAGCAACGCGAATTCGGTAACATTAAAAATTAAAAAGATACAATTCAAATGTTGATAACAATAACACATAAAGACATGACATAATCGAATTCAGGCTAAACATGGCTGATTATTGTAAACAAATCCTATTTCTTTTATTTTCTTGGAGTCAATAACTGTTTTAGAAATGAAATTAGTGCAATTTATTTCCAGTCCTACTGCGAGTTTCCAATATGACTATAACATGACTGGGTTCAAGTATAATATAAAGGTTCTTGTTGACCCGCCCCCCTTAGATAATAAACCCCAACCCAAGTTAGGCTTTAGAATTCCCAGGATTCTGCTTTCCCAACTGTACTGACAGGCAGAAGTTCGAGCGTAATGAGAACATACATCTTGCTGCTCACCTCCCTTTATAATATCCCTGCAACTTATGCCTCCGATAGTACCCCCACTTCAAAATGGCACTGTGCCTTGTTTGGGGTGAGAAAAATAGGGACAAAAAAGTTAAAAACTAGAGTTTCGCCCTCATGTGGGCTCATCAGTTAGACATATTTGCGAGCTGTGACGTAGTTTGGCTATGGAAATAAATATAATAATACTGTATATTGAACAGAAAAATAAACTATATTAATAATATTTTAGGATCAGTATAATTATAGAAAAATCAGATGCGGATGAGTCTCATGAAATTTGCTGTTCTGTAAGAACATGAAGTGTTAGCGAGTATTGAAATATTAACTTAGGAGAAAATTGCCCATTTTATGAAAAAAGACTAAATACAATTTTAGAATAGCGAACTACATGACTTCGTACATTATACTAATTGATTAAATCTCCAAGGAAAACATTGCAAACATATGAGTTGATCTGACGTAATGTTCACATATGATTACAACACGACTTAACATATAAAGGTAAAAATAACAATGACAGCACAGAAAATATAGGATAACACCAATTCTCTCTCTCTCTCTCTCTCTCTCTCTCTCTCTCTCATCTATATATAAAAGTGAAAGTGTCTGTCTGTCTGTCTGTGTATTTGTCTGTCTGTGTACATTTCTCCACACAATAACTCTGTGAATTTTCAGTGTACAGACTCGAAATTTGACATACAGGGTACGGAGATCTGTGGAAAATCTTTGTAATCGGTTTTCGGCCAGAAATTTGGCTGTTAACGGGTCAAAGTTAAACGATTTGATATTTGAGAACTCTACTAAACGCCTTCGCCAATTTTGGGTGTAAACACCTGAAATTTAGATATAGGTTTCTTGGACATGGATCTAACTTAATAACTTGATTTGAGCCCAAAACAATAAATTGTAAGGAGTCATAATATAGGTTAAAGTTAAAAAAGAAATACCGCTTTGGTCTCTACCAAATTACTCAGACAATTTCTGGTCAACACATTTGAAAATTTACATAAAGGATATTCAGAGAAAGGGTAAGCTTTTTAATCGGTTTGGGTCGAAAATTTGAGTTAGCAATACATAAATTTATGCATGTATGTATGTATGTATGTATGTATGTATGTATGTCTGCCTACTCTTTCGAATGAGACGACGTATTTTTACCAGATCAGTATTGTTTTGAAGTCCGACCTGCCAGACTACAAATATCGAAAAATTGGCTAAAACCATTAATATCTTCACCTTAAACTGCCCACTTTTTACGGGGGGGGGGTCGCTTTTTTCGCCGATATTTTGGAAAGTCATCCTCTCCTTTCGATTGTTTAGCGTTAATTTGGCGTTGGTCGTAACAGCAAAGACGTCAGGATTTTCCCGTTCTTTTCCTCCTTTGCAGTACGCGTTCGAGCCTGCCTTCCTACTGCCACTTTTTCTTTGCTCAAAATACACCTTCAAACACCCGAGGACCCATGCTAGCATATATATATATATATATATATATATATATATATATATATATATATATATATATATATATATATATAATTAGTTATGTTTTTTTAAAACAAAGATTCCAGTAAAGTACACTATTGTAAGGAAAAATACGAAAATAAAAGTGTAGTATTTATGTTTTACTAATAGAAGGTTTAGAAAAGATAAGTCATCGATACCACTGGGTTCACACGGACATTACTTATTTTTTAATTATTTGGATTTAGGGTCATTTACAAAATAAGAGTTAAACATGAACTCGTACGGTATCTATATAATGTTACTTCCGGTTATAAAACAGAGGGGTGTCAGCTGAAGAGGGCTTCATATGGGTATCTAAAACAATCCCTATTTATCAGGTTTGAAACTAACGGTACAGATGTCTTGTCTCATCTAAACTTTCTGTAAATAAAACACACACATGTGTGTATGTGTGTGCATAATCGCGTTGACACATTGGTTCTCATCACATCACCAAAGTTAAGCAACGATATTTCTGGTTAGTACAAGATGGGTTAGGGAATTCTAGTAACTGAATGAGCTCTCCGCTTAACTTGGCACTTGTTTCCAGTTTCCAATCGCCATGTGCATACATTTTACTTGCCACTGGTACTTAACAATGTCAACTCAACAGTGGTGTGGTTGGAGATTGCGCACCTCCTGTCATAAAAAAAATTCAATCACAGGCACCACTTCGTGGGTATAAATAGTCTGTCAAGAACTGAAGGAACCCTTTTTATGTACACACACACACAATATATATATGTATATATATATATATATATATATATATATATATAATTTTTATGCGTATGTGTGTGAGTTCCTTCCTCCTATGTTCCGAATCTTTTGCAAATTTTACACTAAGTTAATTTATATGTCTGGGAGTTTTCTTAGATATGTTTTGCACAAAAAATGAATCCGATAAATAACAAAAACTAAAAAAAAAATACGATCTAAAAACATAGCTTTTCTATCTTATAGGTAATAAATACACGGGACATATTTTAGTTACACCGTAAAAGGGAGATAATAAAATGTGAGCACATCATTTCTTCTTAAAAAATATCATAAGATATAGCTAAGTGTTAGAACATTTGCTTACGAACAAAGAGAAAACAAACGTATATTCAAGATGGCGAAAGAGAACATGACTGCAGATAGAGGTTAGGACCGCAGTAAGATGTGACTATGTAAAACTGTAGGTAGCTGGGCGTAATTTTATTTATTTAGTTATTTGTATATTCATTGTTATAAATATTTATTGGTTATATTTTTTTGAAAAGGGGGGTATTTTCTCCAGAAATTAATCAAAGTTCCACACCACCAACGGATTTATATACACAGGACATACCAAAGACTTGGTTGCAAATCAATTATGTAACTAGGTGAGGAATGATAGATTAATACACATACATTTCTCTACTCGAACATACTTGTTTGTTTGTTTTTCTTTCCTTTACTCTAGTGATTCCGATCCTTTCCGCATTGTTTTGCCTTTTAAAACTTCCACATACACACAACCACATATATATATATATGTATATATATTGATGTTATTTGTTTTTGCTTTTGCGATACGTTTTGAATGAATTTAACTATTTACCTAAATGAGAGTTGGGAATAATTTTAGTTTAACCAATTTGGTACCCTTACATGGGGAGCGGTATATATATATTGTTTTTTTTTAATATAACTATCCACTAACATGTGTTTCGTCGTCTACGACTCATCAAAGTGGCTGAATCTAGCAAGATTCAAAATCCGGACATCATGGCAAGACGTCTAAACTCTTCACCTCGTTGAATGTTCTGATATATCGCGATTTACGTAGATGTTATGTGTTTTTGCGATTATTTGATATATTATGGCATAATATGTTTGCATAATTTTTAGTAGAAAAATAATATCATTAATTTTCAATAATAATGAGGCAAAGCTCTTAACAACAAATAAAAGCTATTTGAAACTGATATTGATTATATAAACATGAGCTTTCTCTTCCTGGTTTATGCCATTGTCGCGGTGGCCAAAAACCTGTACTGCTATATAAGGCGTAATCACGTTGCCACATAGGTTCTCAATGAATCATTGACGAGAAACAACGTTGAGGCTGGTCAATATGACAGCGGATAACATTTGGGAATACCAGACGCTGTATGTAGGAGGATCTCGACAAATCTATTTTTTAAAAAATCGAAAATGTAAAGTCGTCATCTTCTCTGGCTTGTGTATACATGCGACTGGTGACTGTTAATCTTGAATTCTCTTGAATTTTTGTTCGGAGAAAGCCGGTTCAAGCTGTCTAGTTTTAACGGTGCTGGCATACTGCAAAATAAACGACTGGATTTGGAGGATTCGGAGGTCAAGCCACGCGTAAAACTGCAATGCAGTGATACAGCTCTCTGTGGATGCGTCATATATAACGTGTTTTATTAATTTTATAAAATATAAAATGCTGAACTTCGGGCTCCGTCGATATTATCTCAAAACTGATGATTCCCAAGTCGTCCATTAGGACATCGTTTCGTTTGCAGGTGATGCGCACATGAAAGTATTATTTATTTCTACCGGCAGACATTAGTAGACAGATAGCCGGTTGCAGGTGAACTGTTAGAAAGACACCGACAACGTTAAGCTTCTTTTTATTTTACTCTTGGCATCAGGTGTCCATAGCCAAATCGATTGGAGGCCATCTTTTACGTGTATTTATTTTGCTTTCGATCTGATTTTACTGAAAAATCAGAGTTGCCTAAGGGTGAACGAAACATTATAATATGACATTAGTCAGACAATAAAATATATTTTATACGAATACATGTTACAGCAATCATGTCACTCTTCCTCTCTTCACAAAAACACGGATATTTTTTTTTTACATGAAGGTCACCACTTATCAAGGCCCGGAAGCCACTCGGGGATAAGGGTTATTGCGTGTACAGTAATCAATGGGATAATATCGTAGTAATCATTAGTATTGGAGATTTGATAGAGTGTCTTACTTAAGGGGGGTGTCAGGAATTTGTTTATGTTGGACTTGAAGACATCCAAGTTGTAGTCATGTGGGAAACAGGCAAACGGAAGAGAGGTCCACAGCCGTGCACTTCTAAGAAAGAAGCTCTGCTCATTGAATCTACGTTTGGATTTAGGCACAGATAAAGAGTGAGGAAAATTAATGACAGTAGCTTCAGCTAGACGGGTGTTTTTTGTGAATGATTGGCGAGGGGGAACCAGACACTGGCGCTCAGACGAGCACTTGCCATGGAAATAACGATAAAACAAAGACTCGCAACGTCTCTTCTGTAGGAGAGAGACTGCAGGGAAGAGAAAAAAACATCCCCCACTAAGCCAATAAGTCTGTTTTGTACTCTGTCAAGGCAGGATAGGCTATTTTTAGCAGCTCCTGCCCAGATATGGCAGCAGTACTCCATCCTTGGACGTTCTTGGCTTTTATACAGATAAAGAATTGTATCAGTAGTGAGATATCTTCTGGAGCGGTACAAGGATCCCACAATTTTCCCAGCGTCCTTGGAAACAGCCCTGATGTACGTTTTCCATTTCAGATCAGGAGTAATGGTCAGAACCAGAAGTTTGTCAAAACATGGAGCCTCCCCAAAACGAGAGCCACCCATTTCAATTGTTGCCAGATGGGGATCAGAGCGTTGATGATGTAAAAAAGAAGCTTTGTTTTGGCTGCATAAAAAGTAACCAGCCACCTCTTCCCCCACTGTACCACGCGCTCAAGATCAGAGGAGAGAGAATCAGTGAGAACTTAGTCATTTACGGCCTTTGATGTGTTACCGTAGATGGTCATGTCATCAGCATAGATGTCAACGAATGATTTAAGTATATGTTTTGTAAGATCATTGATGTAGATCAGGAAGAGAGTTGGGCCAAGCATGGACCACTGAGGGACTCCAGCATTAATACTGTGAGCCTCTGATTTCTGCTGATCAACTACTACTCTTATGAACCTATTGGAGAGAAATTATTTAATAATTTCGAAAACATTTTCAGTGATACCGTAGCTAGATATCTTGTAAAGTAGGCGCTTATGCCATACCTTATCGAAGGCCTTAGATAGGTCAAGAGCAATTGCCCTGGAAAGGAAGCTGTTGTCAATAGATTCACTAATCCTATGAGATATAACTGTTAGCACATCGGCTGTAGATCTTGCGAAGTGGACACCATATTGCATGTCAATAAGAAGGTTGTTTCTGCTGAGGTAGTTGACTACTTTTTTATTTAATATGGATTCCAACAACGACACACAGGAGACTTATTCGTCTGTACTGAGAGGGAGATGACTTTTCGCCTTAATTCTTAAATACAGGTCATACTGATGAGGTTTTCCAGGGTGTTGGAAAGCACTTCTCCTTAAGGCAACGCTTAAACAGTTGTGTAAGTATGGGAGCAAGTTCTGGTTTAAGATTTTCAGCTCTATAACTGGAATGCCGTCAGGGTTATATATATATATATATATATATATATATATATATATATATATATATATATATATATATATATAATGTTTATTTCAACACTATATATACATATTTCAAAGGCGTACACGTGGTTTCAATGCGTTGAATCAACCATAAGATGTTGGATAGAGTCGGTGCAAATTCATCGGCGATTTGGAAAAAGTGAAACAATGCATTGATTCACGTTTTCACTTCATTGGTTGATTCAACGCAATGAAACCACTGGTACGCCTTTGAAATATGTATATATAGTGTTGAAATAAATATTGTATCTTTAGCTCTCACATCCACGATTGAGCACTTTATTTGATTTTTTCGTCGCCTCCTGACACACTATATATTAAGTTTCATTATTAATCGAATTCGAGTGCTTTCTTCTCTTTTAAACATTTGTTAATGCTTTTTTAAAATGTCGTCATATAGTATCGACAGTAACAGTTCGACTAATCTTACCTGCATTGTCTGAAGTCACACACACGACTACACAAACAAACACACACAAACAAACAAACAAACAAACACACACACACACGTATGTTTATATATATACATATATATATATAGATATAAAATTAAATGTTTTAACTCTTTTTCAAAGTGCTTTTAACATGCTTATTAGCTACTTGTTCTTTATATATATATATATATATATATATATATATATATATATATATAAGATACGCATTTATGCGCTTGAAAGCCAAATTACAACGCATTTTACGAAAATAAAGAAATATATTGTTCAAAATTTTTAATTTAAATATATTTCGGTGTCAACCTCTATCCTTAGTATCTTGCTTCTTTCTTTTATCTTCTCCTTCTTTCTTTCCATATTGTAAAGTTGGAGGAAGAAAAGTCAGTAATAAAGATCAGCGCGTTGTCTCTCAGCGGTTGTAATTGGAAATGTCGGGAACGTTATGTTGGCGACGGAGGATTAAAGTCAGGGATATGAGTTCTGTTTTAGAACTCACACCCGTTACACATATATATATATATATATACACTCTTAGGTTTAAAATGTCCAAGAGTAAAAACCAGTGAATGTAACAAGGTTACTGGCAGTGTTTAATAAAAAGAGGTATACATTTTATTTAATATTAAGTAAATCTTAGATTAAGCGTTTCGCATTTAATGCAGTTGGACATATAGGTATCCAAAATAGGTCATATTTTAACCAGAATGATAGTTCTATTTTTATCGTGAGATAATGTAATTTGTATACTAAAGGACAAGTAAAATAATAATAATAATATATATATATATTATATATATATATATATATAATGATTATTCCATTATATATTACGGTTTTAACCTTACTAGGTTTTCTGAAAATGAGATATCAATGTGATAAATTGAACCCATATATATGAATACGTATATGTGTGTATATATATATATAAAGATACATATATATATATATAAATATATATATATATATATATATAAATATATATACGTGTGTGTGTGTGCGTGTGTGTGTGTGTGTGTGTGTACTTACTAAAGTATATACCCGGGGTTGCCTGATATTAAACGTAGCGTAAAATTCATTTTAAAATGAAGTAAAAAAACAAAAAGGAACTGAAACTATTACATGCAATGTTATGCTATTTTTTTCTAAACAGTTTACTTCTTGTAAGTAAAAAAAATACTTGATGTGATATCGAAACCAAAACTTAAAGAAAGTGGTTCAAGTACGATAACAATTACGCCAGCTTGATACAATGTTTAAAAAGTGCTTTAAAACATACCTATTCTTAAGCTAGTGTGAACGATTCGCACATGCGCAGTCGTGAAACATTTGACAAACTGATAAAAATCTGATGACAAATAAGTAAACATTTTTGAACATTGACACCTTAGCAGCCCTTTCTCCAGATAAAAAAAAAACGATTAAAATTGCTTCCACAAGTATGCATGTCCTATACACCAAATTTAAAATCTGTAGATTAAAAATATGTTGATCACATGGGTTGGGATATGTGCTCACCAACACATTCCCACTTTTATAGATATATAGATACATATTTATATGAGAGAAAATAAATGAAAGATCAACAAGTTAAATTATTACGTATAAATATGAATGATAAAAAAAACAATATTGTTATTTGAATGTGTTCATATAAGGTTAAATATATATCAAAATAATATTTGGCAAGTCAGTGACTAAAACAGTCGTGTAAGCAAGCAAATCCTCGAAACATAAGAGGTATACGAGATAGGTTTTTATTGACCAATTAAAGTAACTTGATACGAACACTCACCAATACATTGGAGGGTGTCAGTTTTCAAATGGTATGATATCTGTTAAATACTATTTTATTGTGTTGTCAACTGCTGAAATTTAGCACGTTTTCTAGTGAAAGTTTCGTAATTTTACTACCGGCGTTTACCGTGTTTGCATACGACGAATTATTCATATATATATATATATATATATATATATATATATATATATATATATATATATATATATATGTGTGTGTGTGTGTGTGTGTGTGTGTGTATGAATATATGTATGTATATATAAACATTGGAAACAGTCTCTATAAGTTTACTAACGTTTTTAGATGCTAAAACAAGTTGAACAGACTATATAAAAATCAACCAGTCGAAAATTAGCCTCGTTGAACGCATCACTTATTTTCGTACGCCTTGATTGCTTCAATTTTGTGTGTGTGCGTATAGGTGCCCGGAAAACTCGTCCCGGGAAAACTCGTCTCCAGAAAACTCGTCCCCTTTCGCTAGGTAGGAAAACTGGCCCCTTATTGAATAAATATCGATTGAAAACACATTTTATGATCATTCTTGAAGGAGATATTATTTTTTAAAATAGACTATAGCCCCCCTAATATTTTTTAAAAATATTTTTACTTGTTTAATATATTTTTTTTTTTAATAAATTCGATTTTCTAAGTGTCCGTTTTCTACCTAACTGGCTAACTTCTTAGTGGTTTCACTTATTTTAAAGCGTTTATTATGTTCATATAAAGTTAATTACAAATTCTTGTTTGTTCTTATTTTAACGATGTTTTTTTGAGTCATAAAAACAATAATTAAAAACAAAACCAAAAAATTAAAAAACAGGGAGCGATTCGATTTTTCGTTACTTTTTTTGTTTTGGTTTTTTAATTATGATAGTTTTTTTGTTGGGTATGTTTTTGTTTTCTCTCATACCAAATGCACTCATGCGTTATTTAAATTATAATTTTATCAATTATCAACATTTATTGTCGTCCTGTCAAATTTTGCAAAAATTAACTAATAAATTAAAAACGAAATATTTTTTTGGCGCGAGAGATGCCATGTGCTAACAATCTCTCGTTAACTAATTTTTATTTTTTTTTAATTTTTACTTCAAAATTCTAAAATCAATCATTAAGAGAAAAAGTAATCACTAAATAAATTTATTAATCAATTTTCTTGAAAACTCCGCTATCGTGTATCAAGAATCTTTTTAATTTCATTTTTGTTGGTTGTTTTTTCGGAGGGAGATATAGTTTTTACCCCCCCCCCACACACACACTCTCTCTCTCTAAATTATATTTTAAAAAATATTAAAATTTATTATTTTCTTTTTAAAACCAAATCTCCCTCAGTAATTTCTTTAATTTTCTATTTTTTAGCGATTATCAAGACCCCTTAGATGTGATATACCGGACATTATTTCTCGTTCTGGGTTTGTATTACTGTACACATAGATTCGAAAAAGTTGTCAAAAAACAAATATATAGCACATAAATGTTATCAAAGGCAAGATAAATTACTTTTCTACCAAACTGGATATAATTTTCGTGTTTTTATTCAATGCAACATGTTTATTCAGCTCAAAAAGCATACAGTGTTTACCGATGTATTGGAAAATTCAAAATGGCTGCCGACTCTCTCTTTAACCCGGTAAGTTCGGGAAAAGGTGTTATAAATAATAAACTAGAAAAAATACTATTAAAAAACCACCGAATATTTGTCAAGTTATATCACGGTAACATATATTGAGCAAATTTCTAACAGTATTTTGTCTAGTTTATTATTTATTACATCTTTTTCCGAACTTACCGTGTTAAAGAGAGAGTCGGCCGCAATTTGGAATTTTCCAATACATCGGTAAACACTGTATGCTTTTCGAGCTGAATAAACATGTTAAATTGAATAAAAACACGAAAATTATATCCAGTTTGGTAGAAAAGTAATTTATCTTGCCTTTGATAACATTTATTTCTTATATATTTGTTTTTTGACAACTTTTTCGAATCTATGTGTACAGTAATACAAACCCGTAAATTCTTTTTATATTAATATAAAAAAGCGGTCTCGCTTATGGATATAATAACCGCTTTAAAATAAGTGAAACCACGAAGAACTTAACCAGTTAGGTAGAAAACGGACACTTAGAAAATCGATTTTATTTAAAAAAAAAAAAAATTAAACAAGTAACATTTTTTTTTTAAATATTATGGGGGTTATAGTCTATTTTAAAAAAACAATATCTCCTTCAAGAACGATCATTAAATGTGTTTTCAATCGACATTTATTCAATAAGGGACCAGTTTTCCTACCTAGCGAAAGGGGACAAGTTTTCCGGAGACGAGTTTTCCGGAGACGAGTTTTCCTATATTCGTGCGTATACTAACGTTTTTTCGAGCTCAGGAAACTGAACTCCAAAATCTATCCAGAATTTAGCGCTACTTTGTTTATTTTATCCGCATATGTGTGTGTGTGTTTATTTTCTCCTATCGCACTCATAATTACCTCTGCAAAACTTACTTTGTCAGTAATCTCTACGCAAAATTTTCAGTCCTCATTACCATTGATATTTACAACTTAATTAAGAAATGTGCAACATTTCTACCCGTTATTGCCTTACATAAGAAAAGCAATCTACTCTAGTGTATGAATGAAAAGATTCAGTTACAAGATTCTGTACGGATTCTAAAGTTCGTTAAGGCGGTCTGGTAGAAGCTTGAACCATATATTGGCTGAACATTGTAAAAATTATAACAAAGAGATAACAGTAGTTAGAATTATTTCAAAAAAAAATCTCATCCATAATGTAAACGAATTTCGGAAGATGCATATTCATACATTTCCAAAGATCTGTTGCACGTAAATTAGCAGAATTAATCCAGGTAAATTTTTACTTCGCTAGTTCGATTAGTCAGTTACACGACGGTATTTATTACTTCAATCACACACCCATTTTGATCAAAGTATGTAGGAATAAAAAATATTCACTTCATATCGGCTTACTATAAACAAATTTGTGTTTACTATTTTGTCAGCAATACATTAAAAAAATCATACCGTCTCGCAGACGCTTGTTTTATGATTTATGGATTTTATCGATTCAGTGATGCTAGAATTAGTTATAAAACTTATGAAAAAATACCAAAAACAGTAAACATACGAATAGGAATACCAATAAACTTTAGTTTACATTTAAGATTCAAAAACTTTGAACTAAAATCCGGATTTGAATTCTAACCATGAAATATTCATCGACTAAATAATTAAATTAGTGTCTCGAAACAAACTTCTATGATTAGAACATTCAAAAAAAATATGTACATGAATTAATTCATGCAAGCGCGTAAGTTTCTGCCTATAAATGAAAAGAGAGAAAGGTTCAATATGTTAATCGGTGATATGGAAATATCTATAAAATCCTTTACTTCGCGGAAAGTTTTCTCTATAGCATGTGAATTTTGAATACAATATATGACTTCTTCCTGCATTCAAATATAATAAAATAGGAATAAAGTGTAATATTTGCATAGATTATTCCGCCGTTATAGGCCTTAATTTGCTTCAGTTTTTAGCTACTCCTCTGTGTGGTATTGCCTTATATAAATTATATATATATATATATTGAATTTGGAAACATTTTGAATTTGGAAACAGACGAATCGCACAGGTAAGGAATACATTTTGATAACATAAATAGGCTAGGCAAATTAATAATGAGTAGGAAACAAGATTAAACATCTATTACATTTTTTTGTTCTTGTGATTAAGGGATGTGGTGTTTGATCACCACTGCTGGGGATCCATGATTTAATATGCTGTTTTGTTTTTTTAATCCCCGAAAGAATGTTTCATGGTAAACAACTGATGATCCCTTTAATTAATATTAGGTCTATAGTAAATTCAAGAGAACAAGTTGATGCATTGATTGCGAGTGATTAAATGACTTACAGACTAAATAGTCTACAACGAATGATAAAAAATATTTTTTAAAACTTCCAAGACTATATATATATATATATATATATATATATATATATATACATATATATATATATATATATATATATATATATATATATATATTATAAACAAGTGAAGCATGCATGGTTCCCCCGTCAGTGCACAGCGAAAGAAACATAAAAAATACTAAGTTCAGCATTTGTTCCCCCTTCAATTTTCCCCAAATGTCCTTAGGGGACGTCAAATCCTGGTGAAAGGGAGCAAACGATGTAGCTTGCGAATATAACATATGTAAATGTGAGTTCTGCATAATGCAAAAAAGGATATGACTAAGTCAATTATTGGCCCCCCACCCATTAAGCTCGAAAATCCCCGAGACCTTACCATATTTAATTTTGAAGTCAGCGCCATTCAAAACTGCTTAATAGACATACACAGAAATTTTTGAACGAATATTGTAAAATATTCCCAAAAATTAAGTGTTTTATTAGCTCTAAAAGAGCCCCTAGAGCACACCCAATAGGTAGATTTGAGTTCAGCACCATACAAAACTGCTAAACAGACATAATAAGAAAATTTTAGACAAATATTGTAAAAGAATCCCAAGAGATGGGTGTTTTTATTAGCCCTAAAAGATGGCCTGGGACACACGCAGTAGTTATCGTGAGGTATAGACAAACAAAATTATATAGAAATCAGTTAGTTACAACTTTTAAGAAAGTTTTATAAAAATTCAAGGCATCATTTTTTTTTCTTAATTAGCACAACAATTTTAGCCATTTTAATGCTAAAGGGACTCCTAGGGGAAGCAAGCGAAGTTTTCCCGGTAAATCAGTTCTGCTACCTTCTTACTCATATTATATTTAATGTTTGTGCAAAATTTCAAAAATTCCAAGGCGTAGTTATTGAGAAATTGCAGTCAGACGAACGGACGAACGGAGAAGTGTGAGTTTACAGGACAATCTTCCATTTGTCAGAGGACACAAAATGCAATGATTTCCTCAGTTTAAGAAGAATTCTGAATAAAGAAAAGGGAATTTCAAATAATTATTTCAAACAAAGACTTATTTATCCAAGTCAAATATGAATCATCAGACAAAGCCAGATTTGAGACAAGAGAAAC
Source organism: Euprymna scolopes (assembly GCF_053919585.1). Taxonomy (NCBI): domain Eukaryota; kingdom Metazoa; phylum Mollusca; class Cephalopoda; order Sepiida; family Sepiolidae; genus Euprymna; species Euprymna scolopes. Next base: position 92,451,471 of record NC_136504.1, read on the forward strand.
TTAATACTTCCATCATTTTAAAATACTATTCATAAGATTTGCTTTTTTTTTTCTTATTAGGAAATGTGTGAGGTTTTATTATTCTATCAGTTAAGAACAAATGCAATACTCCATATTTTTTATATCTTTCTTTGATAAAAGTCTTAATTTTTAAGTCATTGACCACTTCAGTAAAATACATTTTCAATATTATACGAGGCGAAAATAGGAATTACATTTTTGTCCAGCGCATTAAAAAAAAGCACATAAATCATATTAAACTAGCGAGACTTTTGGAAATTCCACAGGGGACTCATTCATGTGTAATATATTGATGTTGGCATCTGTAGATGTTCAGTGTAAATGGAAACGCTCTGATATTACTGTAGTTTTTTTATTTTTTTGTTAAAACTGAAAAAAAATATTTATCTAAGCTAGCACGAGCGCCCGTCAAAGCCCGGACGTAAATTACGCTTAAATAGTTTTAATTCTTGCAGATTTTGTATATACAATTATAGAGTTTATATTCTATCGATTTTTATATATTATAAAATTGCGATTTCAAAAATTCAAAAAATATCCTTTATTACTTGGCTGCATTTACTTGAATCAAAACCGAAAAAAAACTTATATATATATATATATATATATATATATATATATATATAAATCATGAGTTCAATCAACCATAATCGAAACCGACATAGAAACTTATGAAGAATTCTTGATAAAGTTTTTCATAAAAACAGATTACTGGTGTGCAGTCGAAATTGAAACCAAAACTTAACCATTCTTGATAAAATTATTTATAAAAAGAATGGATGACTTAAATGCCATCAGCCATAACCGAAACCGAAACCAAAACTTTTGAAGAATACTTCGTAAAATGATTTTTGACAAGAAATGGAAGTATATAACAAACGACCCAGATGTAAGCAAGACACAGAAAATAACACACACGCTAGCATATTAATATAGTGATGTGTTTAGTTTAAATCAAGCTCTAACTACACACAAATATTTTTGATGAATATCCTGTTTTCATAACATTACTTCAGTACTGAAGGACTCTCTAGAACTAAATGTTTACAATAATCTAATATATAAAAGGCCATACATCTGTTTTTTTGTCTCCAAATTTACATAGTCTATATCCTCCGAAACTAAAAGTCGAAGCGCGGCGTTAGGGGCCTCAAATCATTGTGTTTTTTCGGATCGTTTTATTATGAGTTTTTAGCCGGTTAAATTAGATTTAAGGGATCAAAAATAGGTTAAAATTGAAAAAAAAATTCATGATATATTTAGTACATTTATTTTCGTTTAATGTTAATTCATATACTTGTCACGTTGGTACTGTGTTATCGTCAACGGGTTTCGATTCTAACTGATGGCACGTAAAAACTTTTCTTTTAATTTGAAATTATAACTCTATAATGATATATACGGAATGTAGACAAATTAAAATATCCTATTTAAGCGTATTTTACGCCCGGGCAAAGCCGCCTCCCTCGTTGTTCTGTCATAAATATTGGATCGTTTTTTTGTTTGTTTGTTTGTTTTTTGTTATTTCATTGATCTAGGAGAATTCTCAATTTTTTATATGGAAAATTTGATGCTGGTATATCATTAATCAATTGGATTTCAACTCTTTCTTTATATAGATGATAGTTTTGTTCTTTGTTTACATTAACTTGTTTTGCTTTTTTTGTTTTGTTTGGTTTTGGTTTTTTTCATTTTTAATTTACCTACCGCTTGGTAAAACAACAATTAAGATTTTACTAATTTACGAAACACACACGAGAAAAAATATTTTTTCGCTACCACTCTGAAATAACACACATAAAGTAGAGTAAATATTTGCAGATCACATGTAAACAAAAATAGGGTCCAAGTGAATTTCCCCAATGGAAGAGATTGCACACGTGAAAACAGAAAACAACACGACAAAATAAAAGGAAAAATTTAGCAATATATCAAGCAAGCAATGTCTTATATTTCCTCGGGCAACGCCGAAAATGGGTCCTACTATCACACACACACACACACACACACACACACACATTTGAAATATAATTATCCACTGACACGTGGTTCGTCCTCTACGACTCATCAGAGTTGCTGATTCTAGCGAGATTCGAAATCGGGTCCCTACGGTAATGTGTCTAAAATCTTTATCTGCTCGCCCATCTCGCACGACTATTTGGATATATTGCGATTTACTTAGAACGTATTTGTTTTTGTTTTTACAATATGTTTTGAATAAATTCAATTATTTACAAAACTGTATTTTTACATAAATGCGAGTTGGGAATAATTTTCCTTTTAACCAATGCCGTCCCTCCACAGGGGGATCGGCATATATATTATTTTTAAAATATAATTATCCACTGACAGGTGTTTCGACGTTTAAGACTCATCAGAGTGGCTGAATCAAGCGAGATTCGAAATTGGGACCCCACGGTGATGAGCCTAAACTCTTTATCCACTCGCCCATCTCACACGACTTTTTTTCCGATTCAGGTTCCGATTAATCATCCCGACACTAACAAAAACACTAATATATATATATATATATATATATATATATATATATATATATGCATATATATATATATATATACACCTTAGATATACATATATATATACATATATACATATATATATACACATATACATATATATACACACACAGATAGATATATACACATATACATATATACACATACAGATAGATATATACCCACATACATATATATACACACCCACACACATACATATATATACACACATACACACACATATATATACACCCACATAAACACACACACACATATATATATATATATATATATATATATATATAAAGCTGTCTGTCTATCTGTTTGTCTCCATATTTTCAAATTATCTCCTCCGAAAGTATAAGTCGCAGAGCGACGATAGGGACCTCAAATGATTAGATTTTTTACGGACTTTTATGGGTCTTTAGCCGGCTAAAATAATGTTTCAGTGGTTAAAAATTTGTCAAAATTGAAAAAAAAATCGTTATACATTTTGTACATTCATCTTAATTGATTGTTAATTTTTAATCAGTTAATATTCGTGTCACGTTGGTACAGTGGTAATGTCATCAGCTTCGAATGCTACAGTTTATGTTTCGAATCTAACTGATGGAACCAATATATATATATATAAATATATATATATATACACTTTTGAAATCACGACTTTATATTTACATATACGAAATCTGGGTAAATTAAACTATCCTATTTAAGTGTATTTTACGCGCGGGCAAAGCATGGCGCCCTCTTCCGTGAGTATCTCTCTCATATATATATATATATATATATATATATATATATATATATATATATATAAATATATATTATGTGTGTGCGTGTGTGTGATAGCATGACACATTATTTATTGTGTGTAATTATTACAGATTATAACATTATCCCTCTGCCCACAATCGAATTCCACGATTAAAACTTCAAAGTATTGTATTTTTATACTGTCTATAAAATCATAGACACTAGTTACCATTGACATGTATTTCTTAATTATAGACGCTACTTTTTTCTCAATCGGATGCTTGATCAGCCAATTCTACTTTTCTAATTTTTAATACTGTTGCAGAACTGTTTATTGTTTAAATTATTATCATTACATTATTAGAGTATTTACTTCCTCTGCTAAGAAAAAATACCCTTTGGGCTATACATGGAGAAGTAAATATTTTCTATTGAATTGCCAGTTTTTAATATTTGAGAAATAATGGGTTTTTATACGGCATCAGTTACTTTTCTTTCGTTTATGCGCTATATCGAATATTGATTATCTGGTTCAACATAGGATTTATTTGATAATACTTATATTTACAATTTCCCCTTTCTTCTGATATATATATATATATATATATATATATATATATATATATATATATATACATATATATTAGTGATGATCCCGTACTAAATTCCAGATTCCGATACAAGTAGTGATTCCGATTCTTTATACATCTCTAAATATTTTACTATAAAGTTGTTATTTTGTCAGCATTACAATAAAAACACGTGTTAAATGTGTATATATTTTCTCGAAACGTAAAAATACACACTTGTTGGAGTAATTTATAGCTTTTAGCTTTACTGGTAGGTTTAAATTAGTAAATATTTAAGACTTTATTATTACTACAAGCAGTGGAAGATTTATTTTCAAACAACATTAAATTTAAAAAAATAAATAAAAGAATTGTATTTTGGCATCGGAAAATAGGCACACATTTGTCTAATTCCGATACGACTTAAAGTTCTGATTTTTCCGTTTCCCGATTCTGATTACAATTAATAATCTCAACACTAACACTAATATATATATATATATATATATATATATATATATATATATATATATATGGGGGGTGCGTGTGTGTGTGTGTATTTTTAGCCGGATCAGCTTATGTTATCTTTATAATAAAAACAAATAGGTTGCTTTGTTTTGCTCCGATAACAGAACAAATCACTTGTTGGTCCCACAACAAAAGGAGAGTGAGCCTGTAAATTTACCCTTGTCTGTTCGTCTGTCCGCACTTTGCTCAATAATTCCGCCTTGGAATTTTTGAAATTTTGCACAAACATTAAACATGATATTAGTAAGAAAGCAACAGAACGGATTTTCCGGGAAAACTCCCGTTGCCTCTCCCCATTAGGGGCACCTATGGGGTTAAAATAGCTAAAAATTACATTTTTGTGCTTATTTTAAAAAAGATGATGGCTTGGATTTTTATAAAACATTTTGAAAATTTGTAACTAACTAATCTCTATATAATTGTGTTTATCTATACTTCGCGATAACTATTGGATGTGCCCCAAGGCCTCTTTTAGGGCTTATAAAAACACTCCAATTTTGGGACTATTTTACAATATTTGTCCACAATTTCTTATTATGTCTATTAAGCATGGTGCTTAACTCAAATTTAAATATGTTAAGGGTTTGGGCACTTTTGGAGCTTAATGGGGGAAGGGCAAACGCTAAAACTAGTCATTTTCGTATGCACTCACGAGGGACCATGCATGCTACACTTGCTTATTCTACAACCATGTTCATTCTGACATTTTTGAATTAGGCAGGTTGTGATATAAATAAATCTTAGATTAAGATTATAATATGAAAACAAACAAAAATCAACAACATGATACTGTTCATAATCCCTTTAATGATCAGAAACGTTTCGAGGGATTCAATAAGAATAACGTAATATAGAGATCGGTAGTTTTATAGAAAAATATTAAGATTTTTACACAATTTTATCCTAATTTAATGTTTATTTTTAAAATTATAAAATGTTAGTTGTTTCTAAAACCTACTATTTTAACATACGAGTAATAGCAATTAATTTTAATAAAAGTAAAGCAGATAGAAGTGACGTAAACTAATAAATTCGTAGCAATGAGTGATTCCTTTAAGAAAACCTGAAATACATTCTGGTTTCTTTTATTTCCGATTACGTATAATTGAGTAAGAAAATTATATTGACTACATATGAACTTATCAATAGCACAATGAAATTATATTGAATATATATTACTTTTAACAAATTGTGCAGGTCATGTAAATATTCGATTCTACCTAGACTGTATAAAAGTTATCGTCTTTGGTAGATTCGGATGTACTTCGATTGTATTTACAAGTTAACGATTAAATCATTGAATAACTAACGTTAACTGGTAAACGTGTCTCTGATACGGGTTCTTTAAATAAATGTTTATATTTATGAAAAAGTGAAAAAAAAATCAATTTCTATTATAACGAATTCTAGTCGAAACAGTGTGAGAGAATAATATTCTTACTAATTTATATAATATTACTCATTAGTTTTTTGGTAATAAGAAACTAGCGATACGTTGAACTTCCACAGGGGACTCATTCATATGTAATATATTGATGTTAGCATTCTGTAGATTTTCAGTGTAAATGGAGACGCTCTGATATTATTGTAGGTGTTTTGTAAAAAACTGCAAAAGTATTTATCTAAGCTAGCACGAACGTCCGGCTAAGCCCGGTAATAAAGTACGTTTAAATATAATAGTTCAATTCGTGCAGATTTCGTATATATTATTATCTAGTTAATGTTCTATCGGTTTTTACATATTATGAAGTTTCGATTTCAAAAACAAATGTATACATTTATATGACTTGGGTTCATCAGATTGAATAGAGACCGAATACCAAACTTATGAATATATATATATATATATATATATATATATATATATATATATATATATATATATGTATATATATATATATATATATATATAAAAAGCTGAATATGTGTGTGTGTGTGTGTCTGGTCACGAATAGGTTCCTATATGGTTGACTATTTTAAAAAAACTGATTACATATAATGATAAAAGATGTATCGAGACACAGGAATGGGTATGTTTTATCTGGCAGAACGGTGGTCCATTAAAATTGTGGGGTCTGTGTTCGCGCCTGGTCCACAAAGTATGGAAATAAACAATTTAAAAATTTAAAAAAAACAAAACGTTTACAAGTGTTTTTGATATAGATGTACATAATAATACTTTGATAGTATGTTTTAACTAAAATAGGGATGGTATAATAAAATTGTCGGGTCTGCGTTCGCGCCTGGCCTCCATAGAAGGGAAATAGGCACAAATTTTAATAAAGACTTTTCATATCTATCTGCGTAAGCATACTTTGATAATTATATTTTAGTTTGAAGAAATATGGTATAATAAAATTAGGGGGTGTTCGTTCGCGCCTGACCTCCATAGAATGGAAATATGTCACAAAGTTTAACAAGGTTTTTTTAATATAGATCCACAGAATATTGTGATAAGTGTTTTAGTGTGAACAGGTATGGTATAATAAATTATGGGGTTTATCGATTTACTTTCATCATATTTTGCTTTGGTTATGATACCCCCAATTCGAAGCTATCTCTTTACAAATCTTCCTTTTCATAACGTATCATACTTTCATGAAGTCCATTTTCTGTAAGCTGTTTTTGAACCCAGTCAACGACGGGTACTTTAGCTAGTAATATATATATATATATATATATATATATATATATACATATATATATAACTTGACTTCCTTCAGCTATAATCTAAACCAAAACCAACACGTTATGAAGAATTTCTGATAAAGTTATTTATAAAAAATAGATTACTTAGTGACATCAGCTAAAATCGAGACCGAAACCAAGACTTATCAAAAATTCTTAATTAAATTATTTAAAAAAAAAATTAATTATTGGCGTGCCATTACCTATAAGCAAAACCAACACCAAAACTTGGTAAATGTTTGGTAAAATTATTTATAAAAAATAGATGACTTAAGTGCTATCAGCCACAATCGAAACCGACGCAATAATTATGAAGAATTCTTGGCCAAATTATGTATTCCAAGAAATGGAAGAACATAACAATTAAGTGACCCGGATGTAAGCGTAACACAGAAAATAACACACGCTATCGTATTAAAATAAAGATAAGAAATAAATTCGGCTGATTTCACTAAAATAATTTATGTCAGACATTAAAATTACACGTGTTACATAACATTATATTTAAGATCTAAAACTTTCATAGATAATGGGTTTAATATGGAATATTTTAAGAAAATTTTACTTTTTCTAATAAAACTAGGCAAAACCACGTGTTAGACATTTTTATTTGTCAGTCTGTAATAGAAAAAAAAACGAAGCGATAGTAAAATGAATTAAAATCCTGTGTGATAGTCAAATGTATAAAATTTCATAAAGTGCAGAAGAAGTGAAGAAACCTGTGATCTCGACGCGAAGTAAAAATTAAAATTTATGTCAATAAACAACAGAAATCTTTACTAAACAATATAGATAAATTGGAAACCGATATCCTAAACTGAGCAATGAAGTCATTGACCTTATATGTACGCATACCTTAGTCCGGCTTCCAACAGTACGAGCAGTAAAACATTTACCATCCACATTAATTATTCTACAAAAATGAATATATGTGAAAAAAAATAAAAAAACAAATGAATCTGAGAATACAATTAATAGTATAATATAGGTGTTGTGAAGACTATCGAGAGAAGCAATAAACTGATTTTATTACTAAATGAAAATACATCCATTCTGGGGTGTTACCGATGTTATACAAACTATCAAGTACGTCATTGAAACTCGGATATGATCTTGCGCGCATTTAACTAGATTTGTACCATATTTTCATCATAAAAAAACTTAAATCTTGGTCAAGAAAGCTGACCGGGCTCGATATTGATTCAGGGAAAATTCTGAAAATATAGAAAATTTCATTCCCGTTTTATAAACAGTGAATTCAGATTTTCCCTTTCTAACGTATTAAATCGTTGTCTTAAAATGTTTCAGAGAATATGTAAGAATTCTTTTTCTTACAAAAGGAAAAAAAGAAAAAGTGAACCTATAGAAAAGGAAATTCTGAGTGATTAAATGTAAAAGAAAACGGTTAAACAAATTATACAATAAGACATTGTATACGGATTTTTTTTTTACTCATAGTTGTGTGGAAGTTCACCTTTTTTCTTTTCTTTTATCTCGGCGCAGGTTTTAGCACATTTTTGTCAAACATTTTTTAGCATGTAGAGGTATATAACAGAGCTTCTGACGCATTTGCAGCAACAACGGTATTTCACATATGGAAATGAGCAAGCCAGTACGCAAGGTGACGTCCCATCGGAAAAAAAGAAAAGCAGAAAATAGGAACAAGGTGGGCGACTAGGAGATTTGGAAAAACGATTCAGTGCGAGAGAAAGTTTTGAAATAAGACGCAATTCAAATTTTGAACAAAAACAAAAAAAAATAATCGGACAATATAATGGCGTAAGCTAAAGACACACAGAAAAGAAGAGATTAAAAAACGTGTGGCAGCGATTGGAGTGAAGCAGATATGTCGACGGGGGGAGGATACAACCACGTAAACTATATGGCAAACTAAGAGCCTTTAACAAAAATACGCAATACGTTGTTTGGGAAGTACCATGAATAAACGCCTTTTATTTAAAAAGAGATAACTGAGTCGAATTACTTTCCTCGTAACTTCATTTCTTTGCGAGACTATAAAATGTGTTGGTCCGAGTAAAAATGAAGAGACAACGTTACATTAAGATTTTAAAAAAATAATAGATAACCAATGGGACTGCATTATACATTTAAAAAATTATAAACTTGCGTAGCATAAAAATGTATATAGCAACAAAAGTATACACTTACTTTAATTCGGAAAATCGTTTCCGGAAAAATTGTCGCTGAATGATACCAGTGACTTACCTGAAAAAAAAAAAAGAAATATATCAAAAGTCAAAATAAATCTGTGTTTTGTCTTATTGAATGCAATATTTATTCAAATACATACGAGTGATTTACATCTATTTGCAAAACGGTATAAATATAAGTATATTTGTAATAAAATCGCTGCTTTCTCTAATCTGTTTGGGATTTGTATAAAAGATAAACATAAATTCAACTTCAATGGATGTTTACGAATAAGACAAATATTAAGTACTCATATTACATGTGCCTTCTTACATAAAGTGTATAAAAGCAGAGTTCGAATGCAAAATGCTATTCAAGCCATTTTTAAGATTGCAATATAAGCACTACATTTCTAAATGCAACTATAACTTTAAATCATGACATGTGAAAAATATTTGGAATCAAGTCGTTTCTGTAATTTCAGATCATTTGAAACCATAGCAGCAGGTTATAGTCTCTCATCCATCGAGAGCAGAGGTTTTGAGGAAATATCATATATTTTGTAATTCATATGCACAACTAGGAAAACGAATAAAGATGATTGAAACATTGGTTAAAATTGCAGTATCTTTCCATTCTTAAAAGATCCTTTAAAAATACCACCGTTTAAGATTTTCGAGAGAGCTAAAAACGAAAATAACGCTTAAATTTCCAGGACATGAGTAGGTTCCAAGATATGAAGAAATTATAGTTTCAAACACTTGGGGATCACTTTTCGACATTTACTTAAAGTAAAATAAACGCCTCCTCTATAACCATATTTTTGGCAGGTGGGTGGTCGAATATTTTTAGGTGGGCTTTATTCAGTAATTGTGGCCTGATAGACTAACACAAGACCTACTTTTAAAAACTTGTTTCCTATAGATGTACAGGTGTGCTGAAAACGAATATCGCATTAAAGTTTTCAGCAAATAATTATTTTTCTGGATATGAAGCAATGTAATTCTTTATGTTATAAATGGTAGCCATATTGTATACGCAAGCGCGCGTAAATTTTTGCTTAATACCCGGAAAAATACTTACTAGCAGAAAAATTAAATGCGATATTCGTTGTTCAGCACGCCCGAAAATCTATAAAAAACAAGTTTTTTCAGGAAGGTTTTGTGTTGGTCTACTACGCAACAATAAGCACCAATATAAGACCTCCCAAAAAATGGTGGCCATAAAGTGGGTGTTAATTTTACGTAAATTGATATACAAAAGTGATACCCCACTTTTTAAA
>NC_136504.1:92466981-92511981 GCF_053919585.1 Euprymna scolopes
ACAAATATACATATATATATATATATATATATATATGTGTGTGTGTGTATATATATGTGTGTATGTATATGTATATGTGTATGTGTGTGTATGTGTATGTATATATATATATATATATATATATATATATGTATTGTATTCTTTTTATGTACATAAATATTAGTAGATTATTATTTATAATTTATTAGTTCTATTTAATTTATTTAAACCCCTCTTATGGCTAAATATGTTATATTAAAAAGATAATAAATATTAATTTTATTCTGTTTTTATTATTATTATTATCATTATTATTTTTACTATTATTATTATTACTACTATTATTAATGATAATAATTTTAATATTGTTATTTCATTATTATTTTTCTCTTTTACTTATATATTCATTTAATAAAAACGCAAAAAACTTTAAACTTACATCATTTAGTATAAAAGGCTTAATTAATTGTAGACGTATGTTTGAACTGCGTTGATATTACTCGTGGACGTCGGTTAGATGATAAATATGCCAGTTGGATACATTCGCTGTCTTTTTTTGACATGTTTATTTCTAACGTTTAGATTGTATATGTAATAATCTTGTCTCATTACTGAATTGTATAATTGTTCATAAATTGGTTGACACGCAGATTTTTTTCTCTTTCTTTTTCTATATACTGGCAACTTCTTTAAGATTCCCCTTCTATTAATTCCTACTTTCTTTCTTTCTCTTTTTAACTATATCTCAACATTCTTTCTTTTCCCTTCTAGTCCTTATTCTCTTTATAATAACCATTTATATCTTTTTTATTTTTTTTATTTTTCTTCTCCATATTATATGTATTTTTTTTCTATATATTTTTCTCTATATATTTTTTCTCTCTATTTTCTTTCTCTATTTCTCTTTTTTCTCTTCTTAATCACTCTCTCTCCATTATAATCTTTTAACTTTATTTAAATTGCCCCCCCCTCTTTAAATCTTATAATTAAAGTTCTGTGTTTTAAGTTTTTTAACTCCAACTTTTAAAGAGTTCCTACCTAAAATAAAAAATCCATTATTCATTGAACTTTTGAATAGTCAAGTCGCTGCCTGATGATATCTGTTGTTTGATTGAAACAAGTGGCTATTTGTAGCAGCAGGATGTAACCATGTTTATATAACAATAAACAAGTATTATCAGCTCTTTTTATTGAGCACTATCTAACAACCTCGTTGAATTCATTAGTCCATTACTTTTAAATAAAAAAAACCCGAGTATATATATATATACATATATATATATATATATATATATAAGTGAAATTGTCAAAGTAACTGATTTTAATATATATATATATATATATATATATATATATAAGTGAAAGTGTCTGTCTGTGTGTATATATATGTGTGTGTGCCTGTGTGTATACATTTCCCTACCAAACTATTTCGTCAATTTTCAATCTACAGACTTAAAGTTTGGCATATACTCTATTGAGATTTGCAAAAAATATTTTAATCGGATTTCAGCCAGAAATTTTGCTGTGAAGGGGTCAAAGTTCAGCGAAGACTCTACCAAACTCCTTCGCCAATTTTTGGTCTAAACACTTGACATTTTTGACATAATTTGGACATAAATCAAACATTTTTACTTTGATTAAAGCACAAAACAATAAATATTAAGGGGTCAAAATTTTGGTGAAAGTAAGAAAAAGGTTGATCTATGCGGTTTCTACCAAATTAGTCAGTTTTTGATCTAAGCATTTGACATTTTACATACAGTGTATGCAAGCTTTTTAATCGGTTTTTGGCCGAAAAATTTGCCGCTGAAGGTTCAAAATTCAAAAGATTGGCCCTTTGTTGTCTGTAGCAAACTATTAAGCCACTTTGGGGTCTAAACATTTGAAATTTTACATAAAGGGTATTCAGACATGCAGCAAGCTTTTTAATCATTATTGGGAGGTACTTTAGCTGCCAATTGATCAAAGTCGAAAAAGTTGACCTTTTCAGACTCCACCAAACTCCTCTGCCAATCTTGGGTCTAATCACTTACAATTTTGGATGTAGGTTATCCGGCCAAGAGTAAAAATTTATATATATATATATATATATATAATCATGAACTGTACATAGCGCCAGAGCAAACGTTGACCGAACTGCTAGTTATCAATAAAGCAATTATTTTTTAATAGCATCCACACTTTTTTTATTATAAATTTATATATTACGATAAATTCCTTAACACGGAACGAACGCTTTATTATCCAGTCCTATACTGATTTTATAATATAGTAATAATAGTCAAATCAATGTATTTGTGTACTATGGTTAACAATAATTTCTGCATGGGTGAAGCAGATAATTGTTCTACAGGACTGAGAACATAGAAAATTCAGAGAGAGAAACAATCTTGCAAGCACGATTGGAATCTGTCCTTAAGAATGTTTCTCTCTCTTTCTCTCTCTCTCTTTCTCTCTCTCTCTCTCACTGTGTCTGTGTCTGTTTCACGGATCCAGACATGTAGAATAAAGAAATCAAACGTTAAGTGACCACAATTTCCTTTTCGTTTTTGTATAGGTTAATGTACCACACTTTGCCAATGATTGCTCAGGATATCATTAGGCCTCACCTGGTGAGTAGTGAGTAAAACGGTGTCAGGTACAAATTTTTATCCTCCGTATGACTTCGGATGGAACTCTTGTTTCCGGGCCTGTTGTAGAGTACTCTTCTCTTATGCAAAGTTAATGTAGAATGAATTACAGTTGCTTTAATAAAGAACGTTTCAATTATACTCCTCTAGTAGTTTTTTTTGTTTTTTGTATATCAATCTTGTTGTTTTTGTTGTTGTTTTTTTGCAAATATGCTATTAGCCAATACTGTTTCTCTTTTCTTATATCTAAAACGAAAAAAAAGTCACCCATAAAAATGAGAATTTTAAAAATTAAAACTTGCATTGTTACTTAAACTCGGAAAACACAGCTTTTTCTCTGCAGTATGCATTATTTTTAACTAGTCTAAACCGAATACTTAACCCAAACGTTATTACTTTTAACCAATTTTGAAATGAGTTCTTCTGATCTAAATTAATACAAATTAATCCGACTTCTCAAATTAAGGAGCGATTCATTACCATATTTTAATTATAAGGTAAAGCCGGCCTTAACCCTAGAAGAAGCTAGAACATTATAACCTGCGGTAGATAAAGCCAAAAGCTAACGGAATTGTTGAATTAAACTTAATACACAAGAATACAAAATTCTACAAAGATGACAATCCCCACAACTCCAACATGTCCTTAAGTACCCGGCATAAAACTAATCAGGCCGGCGAATCTCTTCTTTTACGATATGAACTGAAGAATACAAGGCCACACTGTCCGGACCAAAAGTCAAGAAAATTTTCTATTTATTTAACTTTTGAAATCTATTTGTCTTAATATCGCAAACAGTTGTGTATTGAAATCATTTTTTCTTATTTAAGCTTTGACTTAAACTCTGAACATTTCAATTGTACTCCTTTTGTACTGTTTCTCCTTTCTTATATCTAAAACGAAAAAAAAAGTCACCCATGAAAACGAGAATTTTCCAAATTAAAACTTGCACTGTTACCTACACTCGAAAAACACGGCTTTTTCTCTGCAATATGCATTATTTTTAACTAGTCTAAACCGAATACTTAACCCAAACATTATTACTTTTAACCAATGTTTAAATGAGTTCTTCTAATCTAAATTATTACAAAATAATCCGACTTCTCAAATTGATGAAAGGTCAGTTATCGTATTTTAATTAGAAGGTAAAACCGGCCTTAACCCTAGAAGAAGCTAGAACATTCTAACACGCGGTAGATAAAGCCAAAAACTATATATAAAAAAAGCCTAGACAAAGTTAATTTTTGAATTTATCACAAACCGGGATTTATTTATCTTACATTAGAAGAAGATAGGACTTTATTTAAGTAATATACTTAATATCTAAATTTACTATGAGCTCGTTTGTATTACAAATGTGGCTTCCTTACTGTCTATATATAACCACTAAATATATTTTGTTTTACATTCAATTATATTTGTATCTGAAATATTCAGTGATCTTAGATACGTCACTAAAACTATTTCTGAATAGATACACAATGCTTTGTGCATGACCTGTCTTAAACCACGAATTCCGACGCGCCATGTACTAATTGTTTCTCTCGTTACGGTAGTGCTGGCTTGCTACGTATATCCAATATGTACTTTCAATCCAAGACAACTGCCTTTGTCTAATTTGACTGTTACATTAAAAACAATTCTTCAAATAAACTTTACTTAACACTCTAAATTCTAATAATTAATTTTACTGTATTCTGTAAGTTGAATCCTCTCCTGACACCAATCTGCTTTCCTCCCAAGCTGCCAATAACACTCATGCATTACATACGCCTTTAGAGGGGGGTCCTTACCTTTCAGCCCTTGACCTTCGCATGCTGACATATTGGAAGTCATTATTACTAAACATCTATCCATTTCGACCTCTAAGACATACATTAGCTTATTCTTATCCAGGTACATAACTAATAGCGATAGTTTGTACTTAGATGTACAGCTATTTACATTACATAGCAATAGCTGTTTCTTCCTTACTTTTGCAATGATAAATACAAAAACTAAACCGATACTTTGTAATGCAAAACACAACTACCTGATTCTTAAACTGAAGCTAAAGATATCTGCATTAGAAGTGGAAACATATTTAATACTTACAATTTCCATATATTTGCATCCACTGGAAATCGGCCCATATATCTATTTACTTTATTATACATACTAGATACGCCATAGCTTATAATTTACTTCCAATTAGACCTGTAATGTATTATACTTCATATCAAAAATAGCGTTACTTGTATCTTCATTGAATATACATCTTAACCCTTCTTCCATCTAAAATCTCCAGAGCTTGGACAACAAATTTCTTTAGTTAATTCTTAATATCAAGCCACTCTGTATCTAATTTCTAAGCCAACATAAAAATATTATAAATTTAAAGAAAAAATATACAACCATATATTAACTCCTTCCAACAAACCTGTTGAAAATATAGCTGTGTCCACTGCATGAACTTTTACTCACCCCCTCCTCCAGTAACCACGAAATAGCAATGTCCCTTAATAACTTTGAGAAGTGTCATTTTTCAGTAGATATATAACCTTTACAAACTAACCCTGTAACATTAACTACCCACGCGAGGTCGCAGAAATACCTGGATTAGGACCAAGGCGCGGGAGTAACCCTCTCGGTTCTGACGGACCCGTAGATCTGCCCAGGTTATCCGTCTAGGAGAATGAAAACTCTGAAGCTAAACATAAGGGGGGCTTCTCCAGTCTTGGATGATAACCTTTCTAGAGCTGGTGACTCAAACAAATTACCGGTCTGCAAACCTAAACTGCAATGGCCAAAACTCTTTATCTGAAAGTACATCTTTAAACTCCTTGACCTAAAGTTCACAGTAAACATGAGTTGGAACAATTACATTGAGAGCATTGCCAGGACCGCTGCGAAGAAAGTAGGTTCTCTCTACCATGCTAGAAAGCTATAACGCTCGAAAGTATACTGTACCTCTATAATGCCACCATTCGCCAATGGATGGAGTATTGTTGTCATATTTGGGCTGGTGCATCTGCTACTAGTCTCTCGCTCCTAGACAACGTTCAAAAGAGAGTCGCCAACCTGATAGGTCCTGAACTGTCATCTATACTTCAGCCTCTGTCCCATCGATGAAATGTAGCATCTCTCGGCCTGGTCTGCAAGTGCATTAACGGAGAATGCTCCGACGAACTGCAAGCACTTGTACCCCCTCGACGTAAATCCCACTCTTTCACAGTAAATATCCCTAGATGCAAGAGAGCCTTCTACTTTAGTAGTTTCTTCCCCAGACCCGCTAGACCTTCGAATTCCCTTCCGGGTTCCTGCTTCCCCAACTGTATTGACTCGCAGAAGTTCAAGTGTAACGTAAACCGACATCTTGCTGCCCAACTCCCCACATAGTATCCCTGTAGCTTATGTCCCTGATAGTAGCCCCTACATCAAAGTGGCAATGTGCCTTGTTGGGGGGGATGTAATATAAATATATATTACAATAGAAAAATGCGAGTATGAAAAGTAATATGCTTCAACTTAAACATGGAGAAGTTAACGACTAGTTGTTAAAACTGGAAAAGAAAAAGACAGGATATTCTAGTAAAAAATATAAATATAATATATAACAATAATAATATATAACTTAACAGCATTAAGAATTTATAATATAATGGTATACAGTGAATTAAAAAAGAATTCTTAACGCTGCAATATCTTAAGGTATAAATTTATAATATGTTTTGTACGAGAATATCTTGTCCTTTAAGTTTAACCATATTGCTTTTAATGTTCGCATATTTCTATTGTAATCCCTGATTTTTCCAGGCTTTCCGTAAATTCATGTGTTCTTTGTTTAATTCCAGTCTTATATTTTTGTCCCCATAAACATAACATACACAGGTGTCATAACAATTTACGGCATCCGCCTGCTTTCAATAAAATCCTCCCCATCCTTTCAATCTCTCTGTTTCAGTTGTTACTTCTCTTTTCGCGAGAGCGATGAATTTGTAGCAACAGTAGTCACTGAAGCGACGTGGTTGCTATGGAAACCAGTGATAAAAACGTCGCTCACCTCCTTACGTTTTATTACGATTTTGAACACCAGTTAATTCATGATAGCTTTTGGTTTACTTTTGAACGCACTAATTAACAGAGATTTCAATCAAGATGCGTTTATTAAAAGTTTGTGAGGACAGCGTTACTAGTCGAAATGAGTGTGGTTATCGTTACATAAAACAATCTGCCTGCTTCCTTTCTTTTTTTTCCATTACCATATATGGATTATGCAATATGCTATATCTGTAAGTTAAAGGTGCCCCTCAATACACACAACACAAATTTATATATGTATACGTGTGTATATATATATATATATGTGTGTGTGTGCGTGCGTGTGTGTGTTCTTTTTTGTCTAAGGTAATGTGTGTGATAATATATTAATATTTATGCATAAATATTTAAGTGACTACACGACTGAGAATATACGTTATTAAGTTTTTAAATATAAGCACGTGTGTATATAGTATCCGGGTAATGAATGTTGTTGTTGATCTGTCGGGTCATGGAAATGTAATGGCATCTTAATTATATAAAGAACCCCTTATTGTTTTCGGTTCTAATTAATTTCAACTAAAATTCGACCAAATAAAATTTTTAATTTCCTTTTTATCATCCTACCTGAACCGTCTTTGCTTCTTCGAGCTGCGACATAGTCTGCACAAAATTGATTAACTCATCTCGAAACATTGACTGTCAGTCCTGATGATAAAAAGATTCGGTTATGCAAAGTCCATGAGGTCGAAATATTGACATAATGATGAGATTGAAGCCACATAACATATTTGATTCTCAAGTAGCAATTTTGTAATTCACCACTATCGAGTCGGAAGTAAGCAGTATTTATTAGTAGGTAAGAACGTTATACATATATTAGATGGCTGGCAAGACTACCGGGGAGAAAAAACTAAGCAGAAAAAACGAAGTTGGCCTGCAGAACACTATATATAAATTTACGCATATTTTATTGCTTCAAGTTATTTTCTACTAATCGTAATAAAATTTTAACTAGCCGGCAGATTTTTATGTAATTTTGTCTCATAGAACCAAAATTATGAGCATTTAAATATTAACGTTTCTGTTTAAAGCACTGATGAACAATGATACTTGGGTTTTACCATTTAAATATTGATTCAAGCCATTATATAAAATTATTTTCTAAAATAAACTGTAGATTATTTATAGTGAAATATAGACAATAATGCATTGTGATGTAAGCCACTAAAAATGGATGTTAAGCTTTGTTCAGGTGGTCTCCGACTAGTACAGACAATCAGTTAGCTTGAAAATTGAGCCATTTAATCGGTTTCGATGGCAATCAAAGTATTAGTGATGTGGAGCATTAATTGATGCTCATTTCAATCCAAGACAAACTTGGATCTCTTTTCTTGCATATATAATCTTTACTACTAAAAATTCGTTTTTCTTTTGTGTGTATAGATATTCATATCAAAAACACTCTTTTCTATTTATTTAAAAAGAAAATACAATTTTCTTATATTTGTTGTTATATTTGTTGGGTTGTGGAATTGCACTCAATAGCAAAAGACCTAGCTAATTTGCATATTCCTTAATACATTCATTGTAATTAATTCCTTATAGGTTTTTGCGGTTTTCTTATGGAATGATCATCTTTAGTTTAATATTACGTGTGATTATATTGATGCAGATATTCTACATGATTTATACTTGCATAATATTTGCATAAAAAGGTTACAGTAAACACAAAATTGTTTCCATATATATTTATGTATACGTATATATTTTAATTACTCTATCTGTTATAACTATAAAAGTGAACGCGTCTGTGTTTGTACATTTCCCTCCGCAATAACTCAGTCAATTTTAAGTTTACAGACTCGAAATTTGATATACAGGGTACTGAGATTTGGGAAAATCTTTGTGATCGGTTTTAGGCCAGAAATTTGCCTGTTAAGGGGTCAAAGTTCAACGATTTGCCTTTTGAGAACTCTACCAAACTCCTCCGACACTTTTGGGTCTAAACACTTGAAATTTTAGATAGAGGTTGGACATAGACTAACTTAATAACTTAATTTGAGCCCAAAACAATAAATTTTAAGGGGCCACAATAGGGGTCAAATTTTAAAAAATTGACCGCTTTTTTTTTTGCTCAACATACACCTCCAAACACCCGGAAAACGCCGGGCTGAAATGCTAGTCTACTATATAATGGGACTTAAACCGTCTTGTTGTATATTGAAACTGTCCATAAGGTTTACAGCTACCGATTTGAAAAATTCTGCGCAAAAAAAAAGAAAAAAAACAAACAAAAGCATAAAGGTTTTTGTCGTATTTTAAATATGGAAATAAAAACAAAACTGTAAATCGCTTCTGCTTTATTTTACGCCGGCATTTTACAAATTTTATTTGTATTTGTTAATTTTAATTTGGAGATTATGCAAACAGTATCATTTTAACATGTTAAAATCTGGCAAAATTAATAGTCATTGTCTCCTGATAAGTGATTTATGCAATAGTCTCACTTTTTTGTTCATAAGGTTATTCGACGGAAGTGAGGTCAGGAAAATTTTAAGCTACGGATGACCAACATTGTATATATTTTTTTCTTTTTTAAAGAAAATATACAATAGAAGTTTGGTAATGTTTCTATATATATATATATATATATATATATATATATATATATATATGTATATATATATATATAACCTCACTAAAGAACTTTTTTTTAAATTCATGCCACTTTTTCTGACGATTGTGTTCATGTCATTTTCTCTCTCCCTCTCTTTATCCATCTATATCTCTCTTTTTTAGTAAATATTTCAGAATAATAGAAAGAAAGAGAGAGCCAAAAAAAAAACTTGTCTGACTTTTTAGCATAGTTTCATTTAACCTTGGACAACAACTACGAACAAGAAAGTAATTTTTTCATGCCACACTGCACTCATTATTGATGATCGCAAGTGTATGTTGCAATCTTTTGTTCACCATGGCCATATTAGAGTGATCCTAAATCTGGTAATGCAAGATTTTTAATATACATTGAATATTTCTAAGTTTTACGCTGACACTCAGCAATAAGACTGTGCAGTGCTACAAATATAAGCAAATAAATCATATATATGGTCCTTCAGTGAGAGACACATCAGTATTTACAATTTTTCGAAACCTTTTTATATGTATCAATTAATAATGAGCATGGTGATAGTGCAAATGACTTGAAGGATATTAAACCAAGTTAATATCTACAGAAGAAGACGGAAAATAATACCCTATGTATGTATATATATATATATACACACACACTTATATATAAATATATATATATACATATATATACATATATACACATATATAAAAATATATACACATATATATACATATATATATATGCATATATATATGCATGTACATCTATAATATAAAGCTGAATGTGTGCGTGTGTGTGTGTCTGGTCACAGATAGGCTCCTATATGGTTGACTATTTAAAGGACCGATTACATATAATGATGGATGTATCGAGACACAGGAATTGGTATGTTTGATCTGGCAGTACGGTGGTTCATTAAAACTGTGGGGGTCTGCGTTTGCGCCTGGTCCACTAAGTATGGAAATAAACAATTTAAAAATTAAAAAAAGGTTTACAAGAGTTTTTGATATAGATATACAGAAGAATACTTTGATAAGTATGTTTTAACTTAAATAGGGATGGTGCAATAAAATTGTGGGGTCTGCGTTTGCCTCTGGCCTCTATAGAATGGAAATAGGCACAAACTTTAATAAAGACTTTTCATATCTATCTGCGTAAGTATACTTTGAAAATTATGTCTCAGTTTGAACAAATATGGTATAATAAAATTATGGGGAGTTCGTTCGCACCTGACCTCCATAGAACGGAAATATGTCACAAAGTTTAACAAGGTTTTTTTAATATAGATCCACAGAATATTGTGATAAGTGTTTTAGTGTGAACAGGTATAGTATAATAAATTATAGGGTGTATCTATTTTATTTTTACTTTCATCATATTTTGCTTTGGTTTTGATACCCCCAAATTAAACCCAAATTTACAACCCTTCCTTTTCATAACCTATCATACTTTCATAAATCAGAGTCCATTATCTCTAGGCTGTTTTGGAACCCAGTCAACGACGGGCACTTTTGCTAGTACATATATATATATATATATATGCATACATACATACATATATACACACACATATACAGGGTGTCAACAACGTTTGGCTACATAATGTAGCCAGACTTTGTGGAAGAATCCTGTAGATTATGTAGCCAGACTTTGTGGGCACCCTGTAGATATATATATATATATATATATATATATATACCCCCACACACACTCACACACACACGTGTATGTGTGTATATATATATATATATATATATATATATATATATATATATATATATATATAAGGTGCCCACAAAGTCTGGCTACATAATCTACAGGATTCTTCCACAAAATCTGGCTACATAATGTAGCCAGACTTTGTGGACATCCTGTATATATATATATATATATATATATATATATATATATATATATATATATATATATATATATATATAGAGAGAGAGAGAGAGAGAGAGAGAGAGAGAGAGAGAGAGATAGAGCATGTTATCCGGCGATTTTCAGCAGAAAGGGCTTTTTCGAATTTTATTTATTTCCATAGAAGTACTAAGCTAAATCGAAAGGGCACCTGCTAGTCGAGGAAATTAGTTTCCCCTGCTTGCATATGTCAGAAACGATAGGAATATATTAACTAATGTGCTAGCGTATGTATCAAATATATCCAATAGGAAATTAATACCTTAGAGCTAAGAATAGCAATGCCTTATATACCTCTCTTTCCCAAAGATACCTGCACTCACACACACACACACATATATATATATACATATATTTATATATATTTACTAGCTTGAACACCTGGTGATTCATTAAAAACTAAATAGTATTTATATCTTCCTCTCTCATTCGAGTCTTTTACAAAACAAGGCCCAGCTTACCGTCTAAAATAAATATTTTTTGTAAATTTTAGATATTATAGATATGGGGCAACACCGGCCAAAAGATATATTTCTCGGTATGTGCTAAGTGCTTATGATGTTTTAAATTGATATACAAACATAAAATATATATAGATGATAGCCTCTAATATAATAGATAAATAGAGAAAGTAAAATAGACTTATATATATATATATATATGCATTACAAGCAAGAATACTATATATCTTTTCCTGATTTGATGTGGAACCTTCTGTTTTTTTCTGCTTCGTCCATTATTGGTCTAGCATATTTTTTTTAATAAATCCAATGTTGTGAGTGAACCTGAATGCAATTCCGAGCGTCCATTAGTTGAAAAATAAAAACAAATAAATAACATAACTTATCTTTCAACATTTGTAGATTTGATTACTCTTGAGGCAGATAAAGCATTTTCCGGGAAGCAGTGCTGGATACCGTCCAGTGCAGTTCAAGCACCAAAGATCATACTAGTATTTCTTTTATTTCATTTTAATGCCTTAAATGTTCAGTTTGTTGATAAAATATACAGCATGCATAGCTTTTATGCCTTGAACGAAGCTATTACAGAAATTGGTGCCCCTTTTTACAAAAAAAAAAAATTCTTATCCATGTATCCCAGCAATAATATAATTTAATGATACAAGTAGATACGTGGGGTTTTCTTAGCAGAACCCTTCGAGTAGCTCATTGATGAAACAAACAATATATATATATATATATATATATATATATATATATATATATAAGTGAACGTGCCTGTGTGTGTGTCTGTGTACATTTCCCTACGCAATAACTCTTTCAATTTTTAGTCTACAGACTCTAAATTTGATATAAAAGGTACTGAGACTTGGGAAAGTCTATGTGATCGGTTTTTGGTTAGAGATTTGACGATTAAGGGGTAAAAAGTCGACGATATGACCTTTGAGAACTCTACCAAACTCCTCTGACAATTTTGGGTCTACGCACTTGAAATTTTAGATATAGGTTCCTTGGTAATGGATCTAACTTAATAACTTGATTGAAGCCGAAAACAATAAATTTTAATGGGTCATAATAGGGGTAAAAAAATATTGACCTCTGCGATCTGTTCCAAATTCTTCAGACAATTTCTGGTCTAAATATTTGAAATTTTACATAAAGAGTATTCAAAGATAGAGCAAGCTTTTTCATCAGTTTGGGTCGAAAATGTTTAGTTACCAATGTATGTATGTATGTCTGTTTGCATGTCTGCCTTAAACTTTAAATAGAGGCGACGGATTTTACCAAGATCAGTATCGTTTTAAAGTACGACCTTTCATACGACAAATATCGAAAAATTGGCTAAAAATATTAATATCTTCCACTTCAACTAGACACGTTTTTCGCCGATATTTTTTATATTCAAAAATGTGACTTTTTAATTAATGTTTGGGTGAGGGGGCGGGGTATTATAAACAAATTAAAAAAGTTGTCCCAAAACAAATAAATGAAAGCAAAGATAAGGTAAGTTACGTTTGTGCCTAACTGGATAATGTTTTACTATTTTTATTTAATGTAAAATGTTTAATCGGTTCGAAAAACACAGTGCTTATCGATGTATTTGAAAAAGACAAATGGTCGCCGATAAGTTAAAAACTAAAAAAAAACTCTACAAAACAATGTTAGAAACCCACAAAATATATATGTTACTGTGACATAGGCTGACATATTCGGTGGGTTTCTGACAGAATTTTGTATAGTTTTTAGTTGTAACTCATGTTCTTAAATTTAACCTAATCAACAGTGTCCGCCACCATTTTTATTTTTCAAATACACCGATAAACACTGTTACAACGTTACATTAGATAAAGAGGGTTTGTATTACTAAACACAGATACAAAATTTGTTGAAAAATAAATATATAACAAATAAATGTTATCAAACGCAAGATAAGTTACTTTTCTACCTAACTGGATAAGATTTTAGTGATTTTATTTAATATAAAATGTTTAATCGGTTCGAAAACATGCAGTGTTTATCGGTATATTTGAAAAATGCAAATGATGACAGACTGTGTTGAATAAGTTAAGTTTGGGAAAACGAATTAAAACTAAAAAAAACTATACAAAACATTGTTAGGAACTCACACAATATATGTTACCGTGACATACGCTGACATATATTCGGTGTTTTTACAGTATTTTGTATAGTTTTTTTTTAGTTTTAACTCATTTTCCCAAACTTGACGTGTTTAACACTGAGTCTGCCGCGATTTGTAATATTTAAATATAGCGGTAAACAAAAACACTAAAAAATTATCCAGTTTGGTAGAAAAACTATGTATTTTGCCTTTGATAATATTTGTTATACATTTGTTTTTTGAGATATTTTCGTATCTATGTGTACGTTAATACACCCCCAATAAAAACACTAAAAATTATCCAGTTCGGTAGAAAAGTAATATCTTGCCCTTAAAAACATTTACTTGCTATATATTTGTTTTTGTTGGCAACTTTTTCAAACCTTCGTACAAGTACAAAGCCGAAGAGGTTATTTTTTGTCTATTTTTATTTTTGGTACCGCGCTATTTTAAAATAGATTTTCAAAGTAAAATTTTCTTTAAAATGACTATTTTTAAAAGTTTTCGACTATGCTGAATAAGAAAATCTCATTTAACATTTGCACAGGCAAGTAGTTTTCAAAAGATAAAGACCTGTACTATGCATTATAATTCACTGGCGGCCATGAATAAACACCCCCAACCTCCACATATTAAGAACAGCTTTCGGAATAAACACCTCTAACCTCCCCATATTAAAAATCGGCTTTTGGAATAAATACCACCATTCTTCCCATGTAAGGACGCCTTTCGGAATAAACATCCCCACCCGACCCATGTTAAAAATTCTGGAGATGGACCTACTGTGAAAATTTACGTTTGCATTTTTTAATAAATTGTTAGCTGAAAGCACAGAATAGTTACAAAACACCATCCCCCTCCCAATGGTAAAAATAGCTGAAAAAATAACGGTTTTCTTGGTAGAAACTTTCCTGTATTTGACTGATATCATCTTTAAAACTAGTAAAACATAAAATGTAAATGTTGAACTAATTGCAGTTCAAAGAATTACATGTATACTTGAATTACTTGTGTTTTAATTGATATTTCTTATAAGCACGTTGCTTTACTCCACGTGTAGTAAACACAACCCTCTTTCTTTATATATATATATATATATATATATATATATATATATATATATTCATGTATGCGTATATACAAAGGGAGACCAAAAAGTCACTTAACGTATGAAAATCTTGTCATTTTACGATTAATGATTATTTTTTCTCTATTTCAGAGATTTTACAGATGATATTTAAGAAGATAAATTATGGATAAATATAGCAGTGAAGAACGGCACATACAGTGAGAGACACCATGGAGATTCTCAGGCAATTCTTTGGCGACCACATTATCTTTCAATATGGCAATGTCAAATGGTCACCAAGTTCCCCAGCGTGAACTAGCCCCAACTTTTTCTTGTGAGGATATCTTACAGAAAGAGTCTTTGTTAACAAATCTCAAAACCTGCAAGAACTGAAGAAAAACATCAGAAACGAAATAAGCTAAATCACAATCTAGAGATTCTGCAATCCGTCATGAATGATGTTTTTGGAAAGAGCACAAATACGCGAAGCTGAAAATAGGTAAACTTTAAAAGATATTGTTTTTTATGAATAAAGATTGTTTGAATTTTGCATTGTTTCCCAATATCCTAGTCAGGTTGTATTAAATGACCAAAATATTTCATCAAAAGAACATCTATTAAAGTTCAAAACTCTTCAGTAACCTTTTGGACACCCACTTTTATGTGTAAACAATTTTAACTAGGCCTTTTATCATTTTTTAGTCTACATACATGGTACTTAATTCAGAGGTTATTCGAACCTATGCAAAACTTTATATCTGAGGTTTATCCGGGAAAATCAGTCTAAAAGTGTGAAAATTAAAGAAATAGAATTTGTCAGGTGATGATTGAACGTTGGCATTACGAATATGAATGTGTAACGTAAAAGATATTGGTTCAGGTTTTAATTCTTAGCCCTACAGCAAACATGTCTTAGTAGTCAGGAATTAACGTAAACGGAAAAAGGAAATCGTAAGCTTCAGGTTTTGTTTTAGATTCTCGGTGGTGGCGCACGAGGCATTTTTTTTAACCATTAGTATATACTCGGTTCAATATTATATAAAAAATAAATACCAAATTTGCATTTTTAAGCGTATTTTATGACCGAGAAATGGCGGGTGACCTGCTAATATATATATATATATATATATATATATATATATATATATATATAAAGAAGTGAAAAAAAGATAGAGAGGTTTGTGAAATGTACATTGTAACATATATGTTGTCTCCTATTCGTAATTATTTGTGTTTGAATCAGAAGCCGGATGTTCGTTAAGATATAAAAAAAGTATATATGCGATAAATAAACCTTGTATATATATATATATATATATATATATATATATATATATATATATATATATATATACAATATATTTATATACATCTATATATATATATAATGTATATATATATACACGTACTGGTATTGTTATTAAAAGCCTACAATCAATTTAAAAAATAATGTTTGTCAGAAAGTTTCTGGGCTCAAAAATTTTTCCTTGAAAAAAGTCAGGGACAATTTTTTGAGAATCACACTCAGAATGAGAACATGAATTTGGAAGAGCCAAATAATACAAATATATGTTGCTCATTATTAAAAGAGTTACTTTATCATTTATTTTTCTTGATTTGTTGCCGATCATTTGGCTTCACTAATTGCATCCGTAAATATTCGTTAGAGCTTTATTAATTTCTATCTAATGGATCTCCATTCAATATGAACTACTGGAAGCCCATTGATTGCTGTTATCACATGGAGAAAAAGCCATATCTATTATAATGCATGAAGTTGTGTTTTCTCTTTTGACCCGAGGTGATAATCTATAGAAAATGCAATCACTTATATTGACGGCCCTAAAAGATTGTTACGAAGAGGTTTCGTAATACCAAGAGGAAAGAATGAGATTACGTGTTATGCTAAATTTAACATTTCTTATCTGGTGTACGTTAATAAGTGTATCCGTCCTTCAGTAAATAGATTCGTCGGGTTTTATCTTCAAATTGTAAAGAACGGAATCGGTGCATGGCAAGAATAGCAATTATTGTTTAAGTAAAGAGAACATGACTATTAAAGTAACAATACAAAGCGAATGAGACAAAAGGTGAAATAGAGGAAGCAAGCTGCACACTTACAAATCCACTTACTGTTTTACTAAAGTATTGCCGTTTTTCAACTTTTGCAGGGAAATTCCGTGTTGAAATTCTAGTACATTGAAGTACGATAGATCCCAAAAGGTACTGGAAACCAGTAATTATTAATCGATATCTAAAGGTTTTAAAATATATAATTTACATGAAATATTTTGAATATGAATTTAAGATTTTAAAACTCATATTTTATTTATTTTTATATTACCTGCCTTGAAAATTAATGAACATAGAATTTTGAGTAAAGTTTTTGTATGTTATATTTTTGAAATAAATCACTTTCATCACTGTTCATCCGTTTATACTCTTATACAATCCAAACAGGGCGTATAGTTTCTTGAAATGTAAGGGACTACTATTTGGGACCATGACTTAATGGGCACTCTGTAGGAAGTTGAGAATGGAAATGTCTGTTCACAGTGCATTAAAATTTTATTATTTTAGAACAGCCAGTGAAGCATGAAGCATGGAAAGAATTCCAAAATCTAGTAGTTTGAAGTAGAAACTCTTAGAGAAGAAGGTATTCTAGAATCTGAGACTTTACCCGCTGAAGGTGCGAGATTTTGTCGCTTGCAAAATTAATATGAGGTATTTGCAGTGAAGACGCACAAGTAGTATGAGTTCGTCAGAAGACATTTCACTAAAGTGCTTGCAGTACAGGCACCAGAATACAACATTGTGCCGAAGGGGACAAGGGGTTAAGTTTGCTTGATAGGTTGTGAAACTCTTATAAAATCTTTGCTAGAGGAGGATACTGGGACAAAATATTACAAGCGAATGACATCAAATATCAGCTTATAAACTGATGACACTTTACTTGTGCAAATACAAATAGCAATGTTTTGGTTTTTGCTCTATTTTCTCTATACAGTGTCTCAAAAATACTGTGTTAGATTATTGATTCTTTTTAGAAAGCTGCCACCACATATCAATGCCCGGAAGCCATTCGAAGATAAGCGTTAATGGGTTTATTGTAATTATTGTGAAATCAGCATAATAATCGTTTGTAGAAGGAATTTGGTATAATTAGATCATTTTCGAAGATGGCTGAGCAAGAACTTGTTTACGTTGAACTTACAGATAATGACATTGTAGTCAACTTGAATGCAGACCAGCTAAAAAGAGTTCCACGGAGGGGGACAGTTCTAGAGAAGAAGCTTTGTTCATGGAAGAATCCATGTTTAGGTTTAGGCAACGATAGAGATAGTGGGAATTCATTGATAGTGATCTATGTCTATCTTAATGTATATGTGATAAATAGGGCTATGGCAACAGCATATTATTTTCATTGTTTGACTCGAGTATATATCCGAGACAGTTAATCAACCGAGAACCACATTGCTCTATATGAAACCATATAAGATATCAACGGATACACACTTGAGAGTCAAAACAATGGAAAAAATATGCTGTTGTCCTGGCCTTAGTGATGAATTCAAATACCTATCGCATTGATTCATTTATATAGATATATTCCCTATTGTTTCATGTTTTAATGATTTGTTAACTATTTTTGGCGAACCTGTACACATGCTTATGTGCCCATCTACATCTTTCTTTCATTCTTTATTTAACTATTTCTCTTTTTTTTTTCGTTCATCATTTTTACGTTTGCATTCTGAGTTTATCACATTTTATTAACGCCCCGTAATATTACTCAACAAATGCGAAACATTATTAGTTTTCTCAGGTTCCTCATTCTATTGGATATCATAAGATCTGTCTGGTCATTCGTAATAACAAACCAGCTCACCCGGCGGTCATATCACATTCATATCTTAAGTGAGCCGAACTAAAGCAAGATCTATAACATATTTTTTTTCTCTTGACTCGCCGTTGTCGACTTCAGAATTAGCTGACCGAACTTACAGCCACGCTTCCTCTTGGCCGGAATAAAATCGCTGCTCATTTATCATTAGACGATTAATGAAGCTATATTTTACGACCAGGAAATATTTCCTTCTGCATATCATCTGTTCATCGTGTTTATTTTACAGTCGAAAATGTCTACGGAGTGATGCTGCGTAAGACATTATATATGAAAGCAAATGAGCCCGATATAGTATACAAGGTTAGCGTTAGAGGCGAGATCGAGTATTTTTGTTACTCGACTTTCTCTCGAGTAATGAATACCTAGTTATATTCAAACGGCAATGAAACAATGATCATTATTTAAAGATGTTTCTATGTACACAGGTTACGCAAGAAACTATTACGTTTAACTTCAGAAAACCTTTCAAGGTCATACAACCTCCATATATGTTTTACTTGATAATAAAGGCACATACACACACACACACACACACATATATATATATCATAATTTAGGTATTTAAATTTTATGATTTCAAAAGATTAATTTTCAAATATAGAATTTTTGTTCCTTGCAAGATAAGAATATAGTTCAATATATATTACTTAATTTGCATACCAGTAGATATTTTGCATTTCATTATTCTGAAGTATATATATATATATATATATATATATATATATATATATATATATATATATATATATATATATCTGTAGGAATATTCTTTATTCACTTATATTTCCCTATTTTATATACCAATCCTTAGTTAAAAAGTTAAAGTATCTGTTTCGTAGTACAAAATCATGTACTTATTTATTATATCACTCAGTGAATCTAATTTGTCTTAACTTATCAGAAGAAATAAGCAAGAATCAATTCACGAAAAAGGAAATAAAATATAGTTGGACATGATTTACAATTCCAAAAATTGAAAAAGAAGCTGCAAATACCTTACAGTTTGCTTACACTACGCCATTTTGTAAATGGCGTAGTGTCAAGAATTGTGTATGTCAACTTAATTAAAGCAATAAATTATAAATAGACTTTTGTCATTATTCAAACACACACAGACGCATACACATATACATATATATATATATATATATCTATTTATTTATATATATATAGTAATTTATAAAATATATATGGCGATTAAGCTACACTGAATATTCCGCGTTTCATCCACTCTAGGACTCCTCAGGCTTATGCGCGAATTCTGTGGTTGTTTATCGTTTTTATATGCTCCTCTTCTATTGAGATTTTAATTAGCCAAGCAGCTATCTAGTATCCACCGTACCCTTCCTATCAGCCAATGGGCATGCATTTTATCGGACAAAGGATCTGTTGTAAAATTAGGTTAGTGTTTCTTTCTTTTTTTATTGTTAGTTTATATATAAATATATATATATATATATGTGTACATACATATATGCATGTATATATATATATATACATACATATATGTGTAATCGTTTATGTATATTAATGCTTATTTAATTTATTTGTTTATTTTCTATTGTTTTTGTTAGTTTTAAAACTATTTTATATCCCTATACTAGAGTAAATGGTATCTTGTGAACACAGTTGTTTGCTATTTCTCTTCTACAGTTTAATAGATGTTGGGGTTCTTTAAAGTACAGGATAGCAAATTTTTCATGAAGGCATATACTACATGGCTCGTCTAGGTCCCTACACGTGGTAGCTTGTCTTATTATTTTCCATTCGACTACCGGCGAATGTCCGGAGATGATAATTAAAGCACATAATAACAAAATATTTTAAAAAAACAATGTAAACAACAACAAAATAAACAATAAAAAAGTAAACACGATGACAAAAATAAAACTAACACTAGCAGAAATAAAAATACTAATAACGAACACGATAAATGCAACTGTAGACACCGCACACTTTGCCCAGTTCAAAATAAATGTCTAACCAAAAGCGTAGTTTATCAGGCAACAATATTTGCGAAAGAAAACCCGAATAACAAGAAATATTACGTAGGCATGACTTCCGTAGGTTTCAAAACCCGATACTATGGCCACAAAAGTACAGTCAACAATAAAACACACCGTATAAAAACAACACTAGCAAATAAATAGTGGGAACTCAAAGAAAGCGGACAATCGCCGGTAGTCTATCAGACTTATAAGATATTTTTTCTTCTGCTACACCGTAAGTAATGATGGAACATTTTTCATTTTGTAAACTTTTAAATAGAGTATATATGTAGCTCGAAACTCACATCGCATGTTTATTAGTGTTTAAAATAATATTCTTAAACATATAATTGAGAACACCCCGGTTCTACATCAAATTTTGTGTTATATTATGGGATAATTCCTATGCAGACCGACACGTGTATGCCTGAACGGCAATAATACGTGTGTTCGAATATACTCTTAAATTGATGAACTAATAATTATGAATGATGAATTACGTAGTCTAAGTAATACAAGGGTATATAATGTGATTTAAAACGGAGGGGTTTAGGCGGTACGTCTTTATCCTATCCCATAAAAACGGAAACAAATCCTATACATATTGTTTATAACTGTTATTGTTTTATTTTTTATATACTGCGATTAAGGTATATATATATATATATATATATATATATATATATATATATATATATATATATATATATATATATATAACGAAAATCTTCTATTTGCATATACTAGAATCGAAATGAAGTAATACATTGTTACCAAAATTGACAGAATGAATCGAGGTATAATGTATCGTAATATTATGACGTTTTGTAACCATAAGTGAATATAAAATTATGTAAAAACTATACGTTGGTGGAAGTAATTTTACCCGTTGCGGAATGAGTATTCCCAAGAATAACATTATAAAATAAGACATCTGAATCGACAAAATATCATGTTTGTTATATACAAGAACTTTTCTCTAACACATTTTGTCTGTTTATTTATTCAAGTTAGGAGAACGCCGATTCTCAAATGCAACACGAACTGTTTGATCTGAGAGGCAAGTTTTACCGCTGTCCTTCAGAAATAATGTAAACACGACATGATGACAAGCGCTATGTGACATTGCAGACATTAAAAGCGGAAATAGAGAAAGACAAACTACTAAAGTCATCCTACCCCTTGACGCTCGGTACTTACCAGAGCATCCCTGACATTTATAAACTTAAGAGAATAAATAAACATTTCGTGTTAAATTTATTTATTTAGTTGATTGAAATCGTTCTTTTCTTATTATGCACCACACTTACCCACTTCTTACTCACACGCGATGAGGTTTAACACATTTATTTTTTATAATACTAGTTCTTCTCTACCTAAATCGGGTTAGAAGTTTAATGTATTTCATACAATAGTGACAGAGAAAAGAACAAAGAAAGAAACAAATAAATACATAAAATAACAAAATAAAGAACAAATATCAAAGAACAAATCCTGATAACAGTCGTTTTCCTACATACAATGTCTATCTACAAGCACAACGTAAAAACTGCTGAAAGCTTTCGTAAATTTACCGAAGTATAATTATTGTGATTACGCCTTCCAGCATATCTTTTCATTAGATCAGAATCTGTTACAGACACTAACAAGACTGCACATTCCTCCATCATGATTTCATGTTGATACATAAAAGCTAATACGGCGTGGTCCACTTAAAAGTAGCACAGAAAATGCAGTACAGAGGTACAGAAGGATTTTTTGTTTAAATTTCATTTTCACCGCAAACAGGGCACAGTGCCAATTTGAAAGTAGGGGACTACTATCGGGGACAGAAGTTACAGGGATATTATGAAGGAAGATGAGCAGCAAGATGTCTGTTCACATTACACTTGAACTTTTGCATGTTAGTACAGTTTGAAAAGCAGAAACCCTAGTCTAACAGTTCTGGGGAAGAAACTATTGGAGTAAAAGTCTTTCTTACACCTAGGGATCTCTACACTGTAGGGGTGTGATTTAGATGCTTGTCTTGAGGTATTTACGTCAAGGGAGCACAAGTGCTTGTGATTCGTTGGAGCATTCACTATTAAAATACTTGTAGAACAGGCAGAGAGATGCAACATTTCGTCCATGGGACAGAGGCTGAATCTTAGATAACAGTTCAGGACCTATCAGGTTGCCGACTCTCTTTGAACCCTGTCCAGTAGTGAGAGATTTGTAGCAAATATGCAAGCCCAAATATGACAACAGTACTCCATGGGACAGAGGCTGAATCTTAGATAACAGTTCAGGACCTATCAGGTTGGCGACTCTCTTTGAACGCTGTCCAGTAGTGAGAGACTTGTAGCAGATATGCAAGCCCAAATATTACAACAGTACTTCATACATAGACGAATAGTGGCCTTATAGAGGTACAGAACACTTTTAGGCGTAAGTAGCTTTCTAGCACGGTAGAGAGAGCCCACCTTTTTCGCAGCAGCCTTGGCAATGTATCTCTTCCAACTCATGTTCCTTGTTAACGTTAGGTCGAGGAGATAAAAAAGTATTTTCAGGTAATGTGTTTTTGGTCATTGGTTGTAGAGAAGGTTTCTTTTAGCATTGTTTAAATTAGCTGTAGTGTTATAAAAGATGATGGACGTGCTTTCCGTTGACGTCTATGCATCTCTGGGCACGTTTAACAACTTTTGCAGATAGTGCCTGTAAATCTTCTCTGGTGATTCTCCTGAAAGTGTTAGTAATGTTCTCCTTTAGTTGGTCTATATTATGAGGATTATTTGCATAAACTTTTTATTTTAAATTCCTCCAAAGATAAAATCACATGATGAGAAGTCAGAGGAACGTGGTGACCATAATCTTTTATAATTGTTCTCTCTTCCGGAAACATGTTATGAACACGTGGCGGTGATCTGTGAGACTTGTGGCCTGTAGCGACATCTTCATGAAATAAAATAATTGAGTTTTGTCTTGGTGTGTCATTTGATCGTTAAGAAAATATTAGAGAGATCTAGCTACTTTTAAGGGGGTCGATAATCTGAAAAAATATGATTAGAGAAAGATTAAAGAGACCGGGTTACTTTTAAGTTGGCCACCCTGTATCATGTGTTGAGAACAACATATAGACAAGAAATATATACCTTTTTAAAACTTGTGCAAACTCTACATAATTTACATTAAAAGCTAAAAGTCTTTAAAATATATTAAACTTACCTAGAAAATTCCAGGTCTCATATACCCATCACCTTACATAAAGACACGATAAACTCAATACTTTACAAGAAAAACGCATGCCATGAATTTTAAATATCCATAATAAATTATAAATTATCTGATGCGCAAAAAAAAGACACCGTTTTTTATTATCCTGACACTTGAACATTGACAGAGCCCAAACGGATATTAATCTTACTTTCCTCTTTTATTTTTGTGTCGGGTGGGTGCCAGGTTCGTATGCCAGTAAATCTCTGCAGTAGACACACGCCAACTGTGCGCGCTTATTGTCGTGTCTCTCCACAACGGTATTATAGACAACCGAACAGATAGTACATTAGACACTCCGAAGTAAGCATTAGTAGTGGACAACTGTATAACGAATAGAGGTTATAACATGGTTTCGGATTAGGAGAGACAGATGCCAAATCTTCACTAGCCATATAAAATAAATACACTATTCGGCACAAATGTTTATTGGCAAGACCTCTATTCTACATTAATTTTAGCAAATTTAGTTTTTCTAGGACCCAACTCTGTCAATCGACGGAGTATGTAAATATCGATCAACAATTACATCCAGGTCCAAGACTATTTCTTTAACTAGGGCAAATTAGAGCCGGGATATACTAGAACATATTATCGTTAGTTAGTAACTTTTTATACGAAAACAATACTGCAAGTGTCTACCTACAATATCGTTACGTTCATGACAGAGGTTGGATTAAAATCAGATAACTGTCCCCATGAAAACATTTACAGCATGCGTCGTATTGCTACACACAATGAATAGTATTCTCTTTTTCTCAAGACGCTTCTATAAAAGTGAGTTTGAATTTGTTAAATCTTGAATTACTATCTATCTTGCATTATATAAAAAGACCTTTACCCGTATGTGCATGTGTGTGTGTGTGTGTGTGTGTGTGTTCATTACATTTGAGCTCAAAAACGGCTTAATTGATTTTTTGAAGATAACATCAAGGTACTTGACGTGTCTTGGAGTGTTCTTACGTAAGTTTTGTATCGGAATGCGTCCGATATATATTGAAAATCGAAAATCGAAGAAATCCGTTTAGAGAAAAAGTCCAATCTATGCTCCTATAAATATGTATTTTTGTGTAATGATATTCATATTAAAAACCGTTTTTTTTTTCTATTTATTTACAAAGAAAAAACAACTTTGCTATTTATGGGTCGCGGAAACATCCATCTGCAACATATCTTGCTTATTTGGATATTCTTTTAAAGATTCATTTTAATTAATACCCTATTATTGTTTATTTCGTTTCCTTATGAAATGATCATCTTTAGTTTACTATAACGTATATTCATGCCGATATTCTATATGAGTTTTACTTGCGTAGAATTTGCGTAAAAAGTTATAGTAAACACAAATCTATTTCTATATATATTTATATATTTGTTTAAAAAAATTACCTTCCAAAGTCCTCTGTAATTTTTGGATCTACACCCATCAACTTAAGACATACAGGGTATTCGAACCCATGTGAAAATTTATGTTTGTGTTTTAGTCAGGGAAAATCAGTGCATAATGTAAAAATTTAAAAAAAAAGTTGCGAGATGTATGTTGAATAATGGCATTACGAATAGGCACACGTAACGTAATAACTATTTGTTCATCTTTAATTTTTAGCCTTTCAGCAAACATGTCTTCATACCTCAGGCATTAACGTCAAAGGAAAACGTGAATCGTAAGCCAGACGTTTTTGTTTCAATTCTCGATGGTGGCACACGAGCCATTTTCTTATTTTTACTTTTTAAATCATTATAATATTATAATAAATAGGAATGAATATGCATTAATCAAAATATCATATTTAAGCGTATTTTACGAATGGGCAATGCCGGACTGCATGCTAGTGTTAACTTAAGTTAATGCTTTTATACAACCTGACATCACAAATGCTTTGGATAAGTTTAATCATCGTACAAGCAGAAAAACTCAGCTTATAAAATCAATTATAGATTCTTTTATACGACAGGGTCGTATGCAAAATGAATGGTAGATTTTAGAGCACAATTTCATAATGATAATAGACTTTTGTTCGATTTTCAGTTTATTATTGTGGGAGGTCAAATTGGTGAATTACTTGACGTATGACCAAACGAAGAAGTTCAACGGGTTCAGGTCGGGGAGGTAGGGGTCAGTAAGAGAAATTTACAAATCCGTAACACTCGTTCTGAAGCCAAGCTTGGGTCTCTTTGGACTTAATAGGAACTGAGTCTTTCTGCCACACTCAAGTTTTTCTAGCGGCCACCTGATTGCAGCAGGGGATCATCGCACTATTCAGCACATCCAGATACACTTTGGTATTCACGTTAAAGCCAACTTCAAAGATGTGAGGTGTTATGATGTGGTCCTCATTTGAAACCACACCAAAGACCATACCCGTGACCAAACTTCGTTGAGCTGTGCCTCCGGATTTGTATTGATACTGTGGTCATAACTTGGATCGATAGAGAGCATGAGTTCTACCTAGGCACATCTACGATCTCGCCTGTTGAAGATAGTGTCACTTTCAGAAATGATAGAAGGCTCCTATTGGTCTTGAGATTTGTACACACGTAGCTAACGAGTAGATGGCATATAGCAAATGAAGAAACCCCGATTGTCATTAAACGAAAGCGAAATCATTCGTTTTTTTTTTCTTCTGCGACAATTTTATCGCTCAAGCCAGTACAGCATGCTTAATCTTTTAGAAGAGTATTGCTAATTTGCATTTTAATTTTCTAATCTAAGATTTTATTCT
The DNA here is from genome assembly GCF_053919585.1 of Euprymna scolopes. NCBI lineage: Eukaryota > Metazoa > Mollusca > Cephalopoda > Sepiida > Sepiolidae > Euprymna > Euprymna scolopes. Next base: position 92,493,688 of record NC_136504.1, read on the forward strand.
AACACCATTTTCAGTGGATGTTAATTGGTGATCCGTGGGACGCTTGATATAAATGATCAGTGATATTCAGTTTTAAGTAATAGGCTTCTGGGTGTTAAACATTTAATTCTCAGTGCGGATAATATTAAGACTAGAATTTCGAATTATTTAAAGCGCCCACAGGATTATATCTGAGGGAACGAAATACAACTATCCCAGTGACTTAAGTTAACGATTTTTGTTTAATTCACTTCATATATCTCCGTTTCAGAAAGCGTACATAAAAAGGTCGGAAGTTACATTAATTAAAACGATGTGAGAATAAGATCCATGATAAGGATTATCTAAATGTTCAAAATTATACAGAGCACACTATGACTGCTTTTAAATTAAATGATCCTATATTTTTTACGTATTAATATTCATATTAAAAACCCCGTTTTCTATTTATTAAACAAAATACAACTTTGTTATATATGGGTCGTGGAATTGCATTCATCAGCAAAAGATCTAATTTACATATTCTTTTAATCATTCATTTTAATAAATTCCCTATTAGTTTTTTCTCAGTTTTCTTATGGGATGATCGTCTTTAGTTTACTTTTACGTGGAATTTTATTCATGCAGATGTTCTACATGATGTAATATTTGCGTAAAATGGTTATAGTTTGTACATCTACTATATATATTTATGTATGCGTACATACATTTGTTTAAAAATTTTGCCTTTTAAACTCCTCTGTAAGTTTTTGGTCTACAGACATGAAACTTTATATATAAGGTATTCGACCCCATACGAAACTTTATATTTGGGTTTTGCCTGGGGAAAATCGGTACAAAATGTAAAAATTAAAGAAACGATATTTGCCAAGCGAAGGTCGAATGAGGGATTAACGAATATGCATGAGGAACGTACAGCTATTGGTTCATGTTTTAATTTTTAGCCTTGCAGCAAACATTAATGTCAACGGAAAACGTAAATCAAAAGAAAAACGTTTTGGTTTCGATTCACAATGATGTGTAAGTATCATTGTTTTTAACTTTTTAAATCCTTACTATATATTGAGTCCAGTATAATATAATAATAAATACGAAAACTGTATTAATCAAAATATCATATTTAAGTGTATTTTCCGACTGGGTAACCTATAAAATAAGTAATCTGAAATAATGCATTTTCTTTAATTTATTTCAAACCTATCTTATTCACCATTAACACATTTAATCCATGTATTGACTTAATTTTTTTTCTGACCGATTTCTAGTATTTGATAAGATAAAATATGTTCACATGTCTGACGTTTCATTATCTGGTACGCTTTAGATTGATATATTTTTAGAGGGGTTTGGAGAATTGGTTGCTTAATTTGTATTTATTTTTCAGAATACTAACAAGTTTGGATAAGAGTTGAAATGAATTTGTAAGCTCAAGATTTATTAACAAAAAGAAAAAAAAAACCAATTATTTATTCCTTCTAATTTTGGTAAGCGAAATTTTACTCTGAGTTTTCTCTGATCACTACTGTGTGTTTTTCTTGCTAATTGCGTACTTCTCAATCCAGTCACGTATAACAATTTGACCGTTTCGTTTCCGCGGTTTTATAACGAAAACAAACATGATTTCCCCCGCTTTAATGGTTATTTCGTTCCTTGCAATACGATTAGGTTCCTACATTAAACCTTGTTTCCCGAATTGTCGTATCGGTTTGTTGAGAGTTTATTTATCTCCTACTGCTGAGCGTTACATAATAAAGAAGAGAAATTCATGTCAACGACACAGAAATGAGCAAATGTTATGGATGCACGCGAAACCAGCGCACGCAGTGCTGTCTTTCAAAACGGCATGTGTATGATTTGGTTATGTCTATGAACCTATATTTAATTTGTCTCTATGCAAACGTTTTATCAAATACTAACATTTCAGCCCGGCGTTGCCCGGGTGTTTGGAAGTGCATGTTGAGCAAAAAAATAAAAGCGGTTAATTTTTGTAACTTTGGCCCCAATTATGGTCCCTTAACATTTATTGTTTTGGGTTCAAATCAAATTATTAAGTTACATCCATGTCCAAGGAACTTATATCTAAAATTTCAAGTGTTTAGACCCAAAATTGTCGGAGGAGTTTGGTAGGGTTCTCAAGGGTTGAACTTTGACTCCTTAACAGCCAGATTTCTGTCCGAAAATTGATCACGACGATTTCCCCGAATCTCAGTACCCTGTATATGAAATTTCGAGTCTATAGACTTAAAATTGACAGTTATTGTGTAGGGAAATGTACACACAAAGGCACACACAGACACGTTCACTTTTATGTATATATATATATATATATATATATATATATATATATATATATATATATATAGATTCGCCCACGCTCAGGCATTTACAACGAAGAAGGAAAAATGCACAAAAAATTAAATAAAACCGAAATTATATAAACGCACATATACCTTATCTCTAATGAATTCGTATAGAAAAGCGCGGATACATATTTTTTTAATAAGGTTTCGTGAGTTTTATGTGAATATCGACGTGATGAATATTTACCGCTACAAATGCACACGCACATACGTTAGGCTATAAACATCTATTATATCTTAAACGATTACACAAAGAGAACTCAATTAAGAAAAGAAATTACTATATTTCTCCTACACAAATTATCGCTTTGTTTGAATGGATTCCCAACATTGTCTCACACAAATGGTTGGAAAATAAATACACAAGTATTGTTGTTTCTTATAAAAGAAACAACAATTTTCCAACGAGGATATGATGCTTATTTTAAAACAAATATTGACCATGTTAGTTTGAAGGTAATTAACCCAGCACCTGCGCACACCTATTCAAAGCTATATTTCGTCTACCAGGCATCGAATGTTGCATTGCAAGTGTTTTATTATGTCTTGTTTATCAGCATAGACATTAAACCTGACATGCTTCGCAGTGTAAACCTAATAAGGTTAAATCGCACAACGTATGTGCCGATCCATTACCTGAAAATATTTATTAATTAAATGCAAATTATTCTTCCATCAAATGTAAATTATCTATGTCAGTGTTTTTATGATAAATTGCTAAGTCAAGCTGAACTCAAAATAACTGACATTTGCCAAATCTGCAATTAAAGTAAATAGAGTTGTCAATTTACAGTAAGCAACCGCTAAAAGAAACACCTGTTTATTTCATGCTTATGGTTGACTGGAGAAAAATCTAAGTACCACGATCTCAATGTAAAACAGCAGAGAAAATAATTGATACATGGAATAATTACAATTTTGCCTTCGTTAGGTATTACAATTTGCTATTTCTCTTTTTTTTTATTAGTAGGGAGGACAACTCATCAACATTGGGTTACTGTATTGAAATGCAACCACATGTCTGTAGAGAATGTTATAGTCTTGATATATTTTTTTACAAATCTGTCAATTTAATACAAGTACTGCGCTCATCAACGGATTAACAAGGACCAACATCATCCCATGGACCAACAAGAAATGTTTGTCGAAAGTCTGAACCTTATTTACTTATGTGATACAACCATGAATAATTTATGTTTTCTCATGCAATTGATAAGTAAGTTTACGCATCCATCCATGAAATGGTCACTTAAAAAAGTTTCTCATCATTTTCGTTCTAGTCTGAGATCAAGCATCCTACCGGATGCCAGACATTATCCGCTATCTCGACATTCCGTTCGAGAGATATTTTGAAAATTCTGCCGCTGTAAGAGTAATTACATGTATCTTGATTACACTTTAGTCACTGTGTAGATTTGCCAGAAATTTTTATTAAAATCTTCATGAGTCTAGTAGCTTCTATAAATGCTGGAGTGATGCCGATATAGCCGAGAAAACAGTTTCGTTTTATGTTGTAGATAAGACATTGGCAGTGCCTTATCTTGTACATAAGAGTTTGATAGTTCGTTACCTTGTCGTTCATAGTACATTATTATTTTATTATCAACATGCTTTTTTATCTGCATCAAAAATAATTTTGGATTAGACCCTGAAGATGTAGTTATTACAATGCTAAACAAATATCTCAAATTTCCAGATATAGATGCTTATTGTAAAGTAGAATCTCATTGGTTAGCGTTGTGAAGTAATGCATATCAATAAGATGCCTATCTGAATATCTTCTTACCATAATCATTGTTACTCTTAATTTCATTAAATCACTGTCGAACTTCCCACTGGTTGATAGCTAAAATATATCAGCATAAAAGAAATAAAATAAAAGATATTGGTTAAGGATTTAATATGTTTCATTATAAAATAGTTTTAGACGAGTTTCTGTGTTGCAATCGTTTTTTCCTCCAACGAAATGATTAAGGAATAGGTATTTAAAAAGTTTTCAAAAACTTTCAAAAGTATAAATAATAGTTTTTTTTTAATAAAAAAATAGTATTCCATCGATTTACATTTCGCATTTAGAATAATATAGGTATAAACATCGACGAAATACTGTCGTTTACGGAACAACCTCCATTAGTTTGAGCGATATTTTTAAAGTAAACGAAATGAACAAGAACAACGCTCTCTACAAAACTACATAGATAAAATATATTTCAGAACTCGTTAGAAAACCGAAAATGTAATGAATCGTTAATCTGGGGTTATATATACGTCTACATGATTACATGCTATTTGAATCACGTAAATGATGGGATCTATGCATATATTTTGAAATACATTCACATGATGAATAACAAAAAAATTAAATTATAATTATTTCATAGTATTTGATACAAATTAATAAAAGAAATAGCAAACAGATTTTTGTAATTGTCAATGGAAAATAATGAAGTAAAAATCACTTCTAAATTGTTCATTTTATGATTTTGCAAAAACAAAAGTGACAGAAATCAATATAGCCCATCCACAAACAAACTAATCCCAAAGTTATTGCATGTTTTAGCGTAACAAGGCATCCGTGTCGAGTGATTTCATCTTTTATTCTTTTGATGGTGTGATTTTATTCAATCAAAGTTGAACACCAATAGCGTTTTTTAATAGAAACTTGTCTTGTTTTCTCTAATAATAAACAAAGCACACATCTTTGTGTAACTGATGATATCTTATATTTAAGAAATGCACCTAAAATGAGGGTTCAATATATTAATTTATATATTACAATGAATGTTACTAAGTATTAAGAATTCTTTTTATATTAATAAACATGTCGGAGAATTTAAACAGTTTTATAGTTTTGAAGGCTGTAGATGAGAAAGGATTGTTCGTATTATTTGGATGAGTCACACTACTGTTTTCACCTTGAGAGTTATTTGCAAAACGTTTCGATTAATAGAAAAAATATAGACCTAATAGACCTAATGAACCTTAATCCCGTACTTGTTTTTCTTTTGTTAAACTACCTTTTGAAATAATATCTCATAGATATCTTATATATATATATATATATATATATAAATATATATATATATATGTATGACGAAAATAATGGAAATAGTATTCCGACAAAATAGAGAAAATAAAACGGAACAAACCGTATTATGTGTTCATCAAGGTTTCGTCTTTATTTCATCCAGACGAAGTCTCGAAATAAAGACGAAACGTTGATGAACACATAATCCGGTTTGTTCCTTTTTATTTTCTATATATATATATATATATATGTATACATACGCATATATGTATATATATATATAAATATGTATATAAATATGTTCATATATGCATGTATATGTATATATACGCATGTATATGTATATAAATATGTATATATACGTATTTATGCATACATATATATGTATATATATAAATATATATGTATATAGAAATATATATATGTATGTATATAAATATACATATATGTATATATAAATATAATATATATATATATATATATATGTAAATATATATGCATGTATATATAAATATATATGTGCATATACATAAATATATGTGCATATATAAATATATATGTGCATATATATATAAATATATATATATATATGTATGTGTGTATATAAATATACATATATATATATAAATATACATGCATATATATACACATATATATGTGTTCATATAAATAGAAATATGTATATGTGTGTATATAAATATAGATATTTATATATAAATATATATATACATATATATGTATATACAATATATATTAATATATAAATATATATATACTCATATATAAATATATGTGTATATATATAAATAAATATATATGTACACATATGAATGTATATATATGCATACATATAAATATAAATATGCATACATAAATATATATGTATGCATATAAATATATATATGTATACTTATAAATAAATATATATATATATAAATATAAATGTATATCTATAAATATATATATACGCATATATATAAATATATATATGTATATATAAATATATATATGTTTATATATAAATATATATATATAAATATATGTATATATATATAAATATATGTATATATATAAATATATATATATATGTATATATATAAATATATATATGTATATATATATATGTGTATATATATAAATATATATATATGTATATATATGTGTATATATAAATATATGTTTATATAAATATATATATATATATATAAATATGTATATATATATAAATATATATAAATGTATATATATGATATATATATAAATATGTATATATATATAAATATATATAAATGTATATATATGATATATATAAATGTATATATTTATAAATATATATAAATGTATATATATAAATATATATAAATGTATATATATATATAAATATATATAAATTTATATATATATAAATATATATAAATGTATATATATATATAAATATATATAAATGCATATATATATAAATATATATGTATATAAATATATTAAAATAACTATATATAGAAATATATAGAACAACCCCCACTATTTTTTTAGGAATCCCCCACGGAACAACTATTAAAGGTTAGAAAAGTTAGACCCCCAATCATCAACTTATTCGCATACATCTTATCAAAAAACGAAACAGAAATACATAAGCTTGGCCTCAAATTCTGTCTCACTCCTAAAAGGAATATAGCGGAATTACAAAAGGACCTTAAAGAATTCGAACGGAAATTTAGACTAATTGAAACACTAGATACCACTGGGGGCAAAGATAATTCTTTAATAAAAAAAACAAATCAACATATTTCCCTAACAAACAGAATAACTCAAAAGAACTAAACACCTTCTTTGAAAATCTCTGGAACCTCAACATCTAAAAAAAAAAGAAAAAAAAAGACAGTCCACAAGCAACCTCACATAAAGCAAAACCAAGCACTCCAAAATTAATAATAACGACATAATTTTAAAAGAAACAGACAAAGGCAGTGCCGTAGTAATCGTGGACAAAATTTATTATGAAACAAAAATTACAGAACTATTAGATGACAAACACTGCTATAAACCCATTAGTACCAACATAGATAACACCAGCATCTAAAAAATAACAAAAATTTGTATAACACACAACAAAATATTTAAAAAGAAAGAAAAGGACTTCCTCAAAAATTTCATTGCAAAAACAAACAATTTCTTCGGACTGCCCAAAATACACAAATCCGACGAAATAAAACATGCAATCGATACACAAAACTCAGAATATATTAGCGCCCCAAACCCTAGTGACCTTACATTTAGACCCATTTTGGCGGGATGAGCCTGCCCGAAAAGCAGACTTAGCAACTTCATAGACATCCTATTACAACCTTTCACAGATCAAGTTAAGAGCTACATAAAGACGACATTCACTTTCTTACTACCTTACCACATGCAGTAGAAAACGGGACACTATAAGTTACATTTGACGTTAGCAGCTTATATAGTTACATACCCCATGGATTAGGAAAAGAAGCAATACTATTTTGGATCAACAGACACGCACAAACACTACACCCTAGATTCATAAAACCATTCATCATCGATAGTATAGGCATAATCCTAAAAAATAATAATTCCTTCGAATTCAACAATGGCAACTACATTCAAACACTAGGTAAAGTAATGGGAACGAAAATGGCACCGACATACGCAACCCTTACACTAGCCTACCTAGAAGAAACCTTATATGAAAAGATAAAAGAAATATTTGGTCACAGCATTAAAAAACTGTCTATAGAATCCTGAAAAAGATACCTTGATGACTGCTTTATCCTCGGGAAACCCACATGGGGGGCATCACAGACTTACACACCATACTCCAAAACCTACACCCAAAAATTAAATTCACCATAGAACAAAGCTCTACAGAGTTGCCCTTCCTAGATAAACTGATAAAGATTAAAAACAATAACATTATCACAGACATTTATCGCAAACCCACAGACACCCAACAATACCTACACTTTAAAAGTCACCGCCATAAAAGCTGCATAAAAGCCATTCTCTACAGCCTAACCCGTAGAATCTGCACCATAGTTACGGACAAAAATCTTCGGACAATACGACTCTAGGAACTATGAATGAATCTAAGAAAAAGAAAATACCCACCACAACTTATAGACAAAGGAATCCAACTTGCGATAAATATGCCAGTGAAAATTTATAAAGAACGGAACAAAGAACAAATCCTAACATACGTCTCCACACACAACACAAACAACCCTAAGCTTTTCACAGAGATAACGAAAAATATCATCCTACTTAACTAAAACAGCAAATTAGACAACTTCCTTAAAACAACAAAAATAATAAAAAGCAAGCGCCAATCCAAAAACCTAAAACCCATTCTTACTTCATCCAAACTCAATCAAGACACAACAAAAGAAGTCACAAAATGCAACAACCAACTATGTGGAGTCCGCAACATAATATTAGAGGGAAACACATACACATTCACGAACCCTATACAAATATTCAAAATTAAAAAACGACCTAGATTGCATCTAAAAAATGTGGTCTATGTGCGGCATGCGATAAATCCTACATAGGCGCCACAAAATATGTTATTAATAATAATAGACGATGTTTAAAATCAACTATCAGCAACTATTTTAGATAGTAAAAATATATAGCAAAGTATATCTTTCAACTTATAACTAATAAATTTGGATCTGTTTGTGTTAATTAAATAGATATATGTGCGAATAAAAATAAGCTGCAGAAGTAGATAATTTTAGTTACTCGGTTAGAATAAAAAACAGGAAATGTAATTCGCGGCCACAAAATCTGAAGGAAAAAAGTTCTATTTATCTTGTATGGAGAGGGGCAGCCTGTAGTGCAAATGAATACAGAAGAAATACGAAAGCCTAGTTTGTTTTAGCAGTAAGCAATAGTTGAGAGCAGAATACATAATTTGCGCAAACTGTTTATTTATTCATTAATGTTGGAAAAGAGTTCACAGAACATGGTGAATAGAAAGTGGACGTAATAATAAATTAAAGTAGAGATTGTACTTTTTGTAACATGGAGAATTTGTGGATGAATAAAAAGAATTAATAATAATCGGAAAAGTTCCGCGATACAGCCATATAACTTCTAAGTGAGGAGTTGTTGGCTTCTAGGAAAATGAGCGTCTTATTTGATACTATAACCAATGCTAGTTAATTATTAAATTATAACCAGTGTTAGTTAATTATTAAAATTTGCACATAGGACATCTTGTGACAGAGAAGGCAAGTTATAAGTGAATATGATAGGTAGCATTTTAATAATGATTTGCCATTGAGAGTCAGCTAACACGGACAAAATACAAGAAATTTGCAGTTAATAAGAAAGTAATGCAATTTCTTGGAAATAGGGATGAGTGTTTTAGTGAAACAGATTAGATATTATGGTTGTGGTAATCTTACTATTAAACTAAAGCTTCCGTTATGTAACACTCTTCGCTGGAATAATATGTTGAAGATAATTTGACGAGTTTCTCTGAATATTAGAGACTAAAAGCAAATAGATAAATAGCTTTATTTTATACAAGCGGGGGATGACGTCTGGTAATGTCCGGTCAGTGTTAAATATAATATTTTAAAATATGGAGTGTTCGTATATCTATAATATAAAGCTGAACGTCTGTGTGTGTGTCTGGTCACGAATAGGTTCCTATATGGCTGACTATTATAGAAAACTGATCACATATAATGATAGAAGATGTATCAAGACACATGAATGGGTATGTTTGATCTGGTATAATGATGATTCATTAAAATTGTGGGTCTGCGTACGGGCCTAGTCCACTAAGTAAGGAAATAAAAACTTTAAAAATTAAAAAAAAAACGTTTACAAGTGTTTTTGATATAGATGTACATAAGAATATTTGATAAGTATGTGTTAACTTAAATAAGAATGATATAAAATAATTTGGGGGTCTGCATTGGCGCCTGGCCTCCATAAAATGGGTATAGGCACAATCTTTAATAAAGACTTTTCAGATCTATTTGCATCAATATACTTTGATAATTATGTTTCAGTTTTAATAAATATGGTATAATAAATTCATGGGTGTTCGTTCGGGCCTGACCCCCATAAAATGGAAATACGTTACAAAGTTTAACAAGGTTTTTTAATATAGATCCACAAAGTATTGTGATAAGTGTTTAAGTGTGAACAGGTATGGTTTAATAAATTATGTGGTCGATGTATTTTATTTTTACTTTCATCATATTTTGCCTTGGTTTTGATACCCCCAAATTCGAAGCTATCTCTTTACAACACTTCCTTTTCATAATCTATCATACTTTCATAAATCAGAGTCCATTTTCTGTAGGCTGTTTCTGAACGCAGTAAACGGCGGGTACTTTTGCTAGTATTATTTAAGAGACAATTAAAAAAACGGAACTTGGGTGCGATCAGCTTTTATCGAAACCGAAAGCAAAATTTGTAAGCAAAAAGTAGAGACAGGAAAATGATAAAAATACGAAAATGTAGCTGACAACATTTACAACATGATTGTCTAGCAGTTTAACAAATTTGTAAAATGTTTCCTCGGGCTAGAAAGATTTTTTTAGTATGTACAGTTGAGAATTCTAAAGGTAAAGGGAGAAAAACTCAACGAAAAACAAAAGATAGGTGAAAACACGAAAATTTAATCGCCGTAATTTTAAAAGCCAGGAAAGAAAAAACATTTATTTACTAAAGATCCTGTTATTGAAAGAAAAAAATACCGCGTCGTAAGCGTGCGTAAGAAAGTTTGTAATGTTATAAGATTAGAGGGAGAAAACATTAATAAAAGATAGAAAATGTCGCGGTGTGGGCGCGAACTTGCAAATACGGTTTCGATTGGCCAAGGTGCCACCGATCTTATTACATTGCAAATTTATTTTCTTATAAACGAAAGAGCGAACCAACCGTCCGCGCATGCGCAATTAATAAACAAAATAATAAATGAAGATTTTTCCCTAGTCCCTTTCAAACAAAACGATATTTTTACATGAAATAATTGACATGTTTTTCGTTTTCCGATATTATGTGTCCGTGAGATCGCTCTATCTAATGGTATCAGGTGCATGCTGCTTTGATGCGAATGACAAAAGGTTTAAGAGGACGTACACACAAGCACACAAACGACTAAGACGTATATAATAGATTAGGAGATGATTCTCTTTTCATTCAAAATATACACTTCTCAAAATCTTAATAGCTTAGCTAAGATATTAAAGAACCATACAATATTTTGTATTTTAATGTATTTGTATGAATTTTAAGCAAGTAATAATTATTCAGTCCCGAGCTTTCTTTCTGAACAATACATGCATATTTGCTTTCTCTCATCAAGAACTGGTTCAATTATTGCTAATCACTTGAGGTTCCCCTACCGGGTAGTATCGACGCGGTTGCTCAAGCACTTTCTGCAAGACAGCGTGCTTTTATTTTAGGGTCATGGTCCTTCAATCCCTGCTCCGAGCCTTATATCCGATCTTCCGACCGCGAAAGAAAGATAACTAATCCCCCCTCTATCAACTTTCTTTCTCCTACTTTTCAGTTAAATTTTTTCAACACGCCTAACATCATTAGTTATTTATAGTATAGCTCTTTCCTATTATTATCTATGAAAATATTAGGATATCAAATGTGCACGTTGGCAGTCAATAACACGTTACTACATAAAACTTTTCGAAATATATAAATATTAGTATTGCTTTAACTGCTATTTTAAGCGTTTCCGAAGTTAAGGTTTGTGTATGATTTACGAATTTTGTAGCCTGTGTAAGTAACGAGGGAAATGTCAATAATCATATTTAATTGTCTGTTGCCAGAAGCAAGATACGTCATATAATGTGAGAAAAATACACTTCATAAAACGGAACACTCTCATTAGGGACAAAGATAAACGGTTGCCCCAGTCTATAAAACTTTCTTCTTCATAATTCAAAGACAGAAATGGTAATGTGTAACATCAAATTTTATACAAAAAGGTGCAGAAGACAACTTTTAGTTCTGGTGTAGTTTGGTGACCTAACTTGTGTTCTCATACTCGTACATTGTTTGTAAAATGAAGAGTTGGAAAATGTCGGATTCTAATTTTATTAATCATGATTAGCCTATAACAACAGCATATTCTTTTCTTTGTTTCGATTCTCATGTATATATCCATTGATATCTTATATGTTTTCATGTAGAGTGGTGTGGTTCGCGGTTGATTAATTATGTCTAACCGTGTCGGGTATATACTCAAGAGTCGACACAATGAAACGAATATGATATTGTCCTATATGATATATTCTCGCCTAGAAACGCTAATATAAAGCAGCATATTAGCGTCGTCGTCGGGAACTCGCGTTCTCTCTTCTCTGGCGTTCAGACTTTATGAGATGTTTATGCATAACGCCAACTTGAAAGAATGAAGGATCATTTGGCATTAACAAGTATATGCTGCCCTTCAGAAATAGATAAAGGGGTAGATATATTATGTCGCGTTTTCATAGTTACATTTTGCGCACTATCTTCCTCCATCGGGGGTGTTTCTTTTTAGGTGCCCGCTATGAAAAAAAAACGCATTTTTTGGGGGGTTCAGAAAGTCTCGAAATTGTGTCGAATTCTTAACTGATATACGTCAACAACTTCCGTATTCAACTAAAAATTTCTTTATATAACACTCTTCGCTGGAATAATACTTTCTTTTTGAAGATAATTTGAAGAGTTCCTCTGAATATTACAGATCATAATAACAATGTCCTCCATATAAAACATGATGATACTGATTTCTCATTGATCCTTTGGCGAAATAGGTAGCTTTCCGTCTTACATTTAGCAATAATGCAATGATAGAAAATATTAACAGAAATAATAATACTGTCCAAACTCCCACCTCAAAAGCTTCAAGTTTTTAAAACTTGTTTTATATTAATATATTGCAAAGTATTATACCCAAAACATAATCGATTATATGGATTAATAAGATCAATAAATTATCAATTGGCAACATTATAAGAGGATGGGAAAACTTGTAGAACGAAATCTGATTAATAATGAGGATAGTTTAACAATTCGTTAACATTGAATTTAAAAGTAGATAAAAATACGAAAATGCAAGCAGTCCCGTAATAATATTTTTCATAGGTTTGAAGTTCTTGGAAAACATAATTTCAGAAAACTTCGCCGGACGCCAAACGCACGTGAGAAGAAAGCAACTCTCGTGTTTAGTTGTGGTAAGCAAACGAGTTTTTCTTCTCTTACAAAAAGGGGCGAGATATTGGCGGAGAGATAAGCAAGTTCCATAGATATAACAACTGAGTGGAGAAAGACCACTGTCGAATGTATGGTTCAAAATGAATTGTAGAAAACTCAAGATATTAACTAACACTAGATTGTGAAGCCCATTCAGGGTTCTGTCAAGGCAAGGGAAGCTGCTTTGAACGGCGCCTACTTCGATGTAAGAGCAGTCGACTATTTCTTGACGTATCTGATACTCATAAAAGCAGTATTACATAAAGAATCAGGTATTTTCTGCCATGGAAGCTAGATTCAACACTTTTTGCTAGTAACCTTAAAAAGGATGTTATTTATTTTATAATTCTCCTGATGCGCTCAGTGTGGATTTTCAGCTTCGTTTGTACAGCATTCACCGCAGTATCTTCCTTAGCTGGACTCGTCTAAAGGGTATATTGCCCTAATTTAGTTTGGTTACTAAGTTAGAAAAGTTTTGTTATTTATATAGTTCTTTTTATCTGTATTCTATTTTAAACGAGTATTCACTGCTTTCAAGTTTAAGAACCAATATTTGAAAATATTTGATTTCTTGTCTATACATTTAAGAAACGTCCAACTATTATTTAAATCATCAACTAGTATTATGATAACGTTTTTGCTATATCTATACAGACACAGTTGCTATACATATATATATATATATGAGTAAATACTTATAAAGCTCTTTGTAAATAGGTAGCAAGGTTGAATCGTACACGATAATCTATTAGTCAAAACAAAAATTCTAATTTTGGAAGTCTTGATTTTGCCAACATTGTTATTCCATTATATCACTTTTGACGCCGATGGTCTAGATAATATATTTCGTAATTAGACGTAAGCAAAACTTTTATAGTCTATCACATTATCTTATGTTGATATAAATGGAAAAAGTTGGCCATTTACAATAATAGACTAAAGATCGTGAAATATGTTTCTGTCAGAAATAAATTTGGCGTAAATGTTGGCAGCGATTTCTTCAAGTCACACACTTTAGCTTCCGGTGTATTTCAGTGTTCAATATCGAAATCATTATTCTTTCATTGACGTCATAAATAATTTACTGATACGTTACGTTACTGATAGATTTATTATGAAAAATTTCTAGTTAGGTCATTAACAAAAGACGCAGTTGATATGGATTTTGATAATTTATAAAATTGGTTATTACAAAATGTTAAGTATAAAGACATTATGTTAAACAAAGATGGCGGTAGTAAATCAAATCGACGAAAAATCAATGCAGTCACGATCTCGAGTATTGAGTAATTCTTAATAACAAAGATGGCGGCGAAAATGAATGTACTCACAATTCAGTCGTTTCAAGACGGAGGTGGATAGCGAACTAACTTGCATCTAAAATTCGATATTTTTATAATGATGTTGGAGGTTTCTCATTTGTTGATTTTCCTAACTGTAGTTACAAATAACATCGCCTGAATCATTGGGCACATATCTTTATTATTAATCAAAAACTTTTAACACAAAAAATGATAACATTCCATAGAAAATGTATAAACATTTAACTGTTGTGTAATTTATGAAGGTGACTTTCCAGGCAATGTAGACGGTGTGTGTATTGGTAGCGAGATGAAACTTTCAAAAGTAAAATTATTAGGGCACAGAAAAAAAAAACGCGTACAAATGAAAAAAAAAATCAATTAGCATTCTAGAAGGCGAGAATTCCCAAAGAAGGAAAGTGAAACGCACGTGTTGATATACAGGTGTTAAAAATATGCAGTAATATAAATACAGGCAAATAGGAACAACTACTATGCCGAGCAAAAAAGCTCACAGGATTGTCCAGACTAGTTAAATAATGTATTTTAATGATGTACTGAAAAACTAAAAATCATATTCCTGCAATTGTTTGCAAGGTTAATAAAAATAATTCATTTGCAAAATTGTGCATTTTATCTTGAGCAAGTTATATGTGAATGTTCGATTAATATATATGTACAGGTAAGTTACCTCTAATAAACAAAGAAAATAATCAGTCATAAATCGTATTTTCTTTAATTCACGTTTTTATATGTCATTTCGTGAATCAGGTCAAATTATCACTTTCTCACGCGTGTTTTGTCACTCGAAACTCTTCAGAGGCCAACAGATATTGGTAAAATGAATGCTCATTATAATCCATTCCATGCTTCTGTTCAGTCTTGAAAGACAAAGGCTACACCTTAGGGGCAGCAGCGCATGTAATTGTAAGGCAAGACTTGCGTACAATCCCCAACCACACCTCTCCTGAATCGACACTGTTTGAATCAAGTGGCAAGGAGAAAACCAGGACGACTAGAAACAATGCCGAGATAAGCGGAGAGCACATTCAGAACCTGAAAGTTCCAAATGTTTACCCATTTAGTACTGACCAGGTTCAACGTTGCTTAACTTCGGTGATACAGTGGGAACCGGTGTGTCAACATGATTAACTCATTAAAATAAAAATAAAATGAAGGAAGTAATTTCCGAAACATGGGAGAGTTTGAAAGTCAAAAGCATGTAACATTTCAGTATGATATAAACAAAGATAATAATAATAATAATAATAAAACGTGGTGAAGTTCTCCAGTTGCTATAATAGTCTAACAGAACAAAGATATATTATTTACAGGAATTTACAAAAAAAAATTACAAAAATTTACAAAAATATTTATTTATAAAAATTGAGGCAAAATCACAATACAATTTGAAGAGCATATTTAAAAACTTATTAAAAATATTAGCTCAGAGTAACTGACTGAATTATCTCTATGAACTGCTCGGAAGTAGTAAACAGTTTAATATGAAAATGTATACTTGTGCTAAACAAACCGTATTTATGCAAATGTATTGTTTTGCACGTGATCATTATGTAATCAACCCACAGACAGTTATGAAATTTATATTAGATAGTATAACTTCTACGGAAACTGAACCGTAAATTAGCGGCCGTTATAATAATGATTATTTGTTTTTAATTTAGTAATTATCCCATATTAACTACTGTTGTAAGATAGCAAATCAGTTGTTTTAACAAATTTAAGGAAAAATAATGTTCTCACTTGTTAATTTGGAGTTAGTTCTCTTGTAATTAGATAATAAAATCACGACGATGTAAAAAGCAATATCTTATATGTATGCTCTTACCTTTTATTTTTAATAAACTAGATGTTCAAACAAACGAAAATACATACGTGATATAAAAGCACTACAAAAATTAAAGTATAAAGACGCCTGGTCAACTGTTGGTAGTTAAAGCTAATGCGACTACCAACAGATTGACAACATAGGATTTGAGCTTAGATTTAATCAGTTTTCGAAAGAATATGCCCCAATTCAAAATCTTTCTCTAAAATATTTATGAAGTCGTCTTCTTCACAGTTGTTTTACTTGTATACGCAAGTTATTCTGATCTCCATTCGAGTCGAAATGGAATGTAATCAATGATGTAGGAACTTTACGGGTACACCAGGGATTGGAGAAAATGTTTTACAAAACGAAGGGGTCACCAATATGAACCGATTCTTATCGATCAAACAAAGCAATCATACTAAAATGGAAATGTCGATAGCAAAGTCCTATATGCGCATGAAAGTAAAGAATAATGTTCAGGTTATGACATTAGAACAAACGAATTCCTTGCAGAACGAATTTCACTATAATATATTAAAAGTCAAAATCACTACACAGTGATAATGTTAGATGAAATCAGCAAGACAAGGTAAAATCTACTCATATATATATATATATATATATATATATATATATATATATATATATATATATATATATATATATATATATTAGTCCTTGCGTGAAAGAGAAGGACACAAAATGTTTTACATAATAATAATAGAATAACAATAACAAAGACTTTCGCTGGCGAGGACTACTATTGACCGTAATCAGTTATACAGTCCTTTTGAAATTTTACTTTTTTCTATTTTTCTCGTTATGTACTGAATATTTGTTAATGAAATCTATATGAAATATTTTCCTTATTAAATTTTAAAGATTTTGTTTTATTCCGAAAAAGTTTCTAAAAAATTAATCTAAAAAAGTTATTTTAAAGTTTTTGTTTAAAAAATTAAGTTTTTCCCATTATCAGACTTGTATTACCAAGAGGGGGTTGCAAAAAATGAGTTGTGGTGTGAGGAGAAATAGAACTGTAACAGAGAGAAGGAGTTTTTTAAAATATGATCTTAAAAAGATAAGAAACAATTACAAAATGTTTCTACTATAGGCTTTAAAATATAAGTATAAGATTCAATTTTAAATTTATTTATCTTCAAAGTGCACGTTTATAAATTTTACAAAGTAAGGGATAAAAATGTAATTTGAATTGAATTAAAAAATTGCCTTGGTTTTATTTAATGTAATGTACATTTTGTTGCAATTTAAAATAGTATCTTTCATCTAGCAATTTATATAGATATAAAATTTTCAATGATAATTTTTAAAAGCGCAACAATATGTACATTATATAAAATAAATCCAAGGTCATTTTTTATTCAATTTAAATTAAAATTTATCCGTTACTTTGTCAAATTTATAAAAGTGCACTTTGAAGATAAATAAATTTCAAATTGAATCTTGAACCTTTATTTTTAAAGCCTATCGTAAAAACATGTTGTTTAATAATTTTCATGCCTTGGATGAAATATTTTCTAACTTTGTATATATATA
>NC_136504.1:92514481-92804481 GCF_053919585.1 Euprymna scolopes
GCATAAATACATATGTATATATATACATAAATACATATGTATGCATATACATAAATACATATGTATATATATATACATAAATGCATGTATATATATATATATACATAAATGCATGTATATATATGTACATAAATGCATATATACATACATAAATGTATATATATATGCATACATAAATGTATGTATATATATACATACATAAATGTATATATGTACATATATAAATATATATACATGTATATATAGATATATATATATATATATATATATACACGCACATATATATATACATACATGCATTGAATAAAATTGAATTTTATATAGAGTACATTAAATTTCTACATTGCCACTCATACATATGTTACCGAATGAGTTATTTAATCCAAAGAAAAAGTGTTGTGAAACGTCGATATATAATTTTATTGTTTTCTTTTTGGTTGGTTGGTTGGTTGGTTGGTTGGTTGATTGGTTTTGTCTTATGCCATATTAACAATTTTCAGGTTATTTAATGCCGAATCCAGTGATTTTGACGTCCTGGATATGACCTTAAACTATATCCGATGGTGAGGTTTCACGTTGCAGGCCTTGATGAGTGTGGAGCCACCCTTTAATTGTCATTGCTCCCAGGTCCACTCTGACCCGGAGTGGTAGTACCTGTTAAGGTCCCAACTATGGGTTAAATAGAATCTGACTTTAAAAAAATATACTCCATTAAAAATCGTTCCTCCAAATAACTAGATTCGGCATTAAATAACCTGAAAAAGGTTGATATGCCGTAAAACAAAAACAACCAACCAACCAGTGATTTTGTAGATTTTTTTTAATAGAATACATTTGTTTTGTTTTTTTGTTTTGTTTTTTTTTTTCAAGTCAGTTTCCATTTAACCTATAGTTGGGACCTTAACAGGTACTAACACTCCGGGTCAGAGTGGACCTGGGAGCAATAGCAATTAAAGGGTGGCTCCACACTTCCCAAATCCCGCAAGCTGGGACCTCACAATCGGATATAGATCAAATTCATATCCAGGACCGTTTTTTGTTTGAATTTAACACACCCACACACACACACACACACTATATATATATATATATATATATATATATATATATATATATATATATATATATATATATATATATATATATATAAACATGGTCTGACATTCTATCCCTAGAAACAGTTGAGCTACGCTGACAAGACGCCGAAACATGCGTGTACGTAGATTACTGTTTTAAAAATAATATATATATATATATATATATATATATATATATATATATATATAGGGTGACCTACTTAAAAGAAGCCCAGAAAATGTAGTAGAGAGGGGGAACATTCTTTTATCGTTCAGATTACCTGTAGCATTGTTTAAATTGCGTTTAGTGTTATAAAAGATGTTGGAAGCGCTCCCCATATACATCTAGGCATCTTTGAGCACGTTTAACAACGTTTGCAGATACTGCCTGTAGATCTTCTCTGGTGATTCTCCTGATATCATTGGTAATATTCTCCTTTAGTTGGCCCATATTGTGAGGATTATTTGCTTAAACCTCTTGATTTAAAGTCTCCCAAACGTAAATATCACATGATGACAAGTCCGGGAAACGCGGTGGTCATAACCCGTTGCTTATTGTTTTCTCTTCCATAAACATACCATGACTTCGTGTCAGTGATCTGTAAGACGTGTGTGATGTAGCGCCAACTTGTTGGAAAAAGAACTGCATTTTGTCTTTTCGTGTAAGTTGGTCGTTAAGAGAAAGACTAGGGAGGTCGGGATACTGTATTACTGTATGGTAACAACATTGGAGTCATGAAGTTGAAATACATATATTATACATTCTGTGATTCTTAAGATATGAAATGATACGGCTTAGTTTATGTAGCAACCCTGTGATGATCGTTTATTATTTTAACAGTAGTGAAGCCTCGCAACAACATATAAACGGTTATGGAAATAAAAAGCAGAAAAATTATTGGCTAATATGCTCGTTACATTTATTTTAACGTTATTTATAAGTATGTATGAACAGATATGAAACTGCATGAAAATTTCAGGGCATACTTTTTTTTTGATAATGCGTAGGTCTATTAAATTACATTTTCTTTGTCTTGAAAAATTGTCTAGAGACCATGACTTATATAATTTTCTCGAAATTTAAGTATTGAAATATGCTATCATTAAAAGTGAGAGATTTCAGAATATCCGGAGCAGGTTAAAATACTTCATATTGAAACGACTGTTTTATACGTATATATATATATATATATATATATATGTGTGTGTGTGTGTGTGTGTGTGTGTGTGTGTGTGTGTGTGTGACGACTAATAATTTTGCCTACAATAACAAGATATGTGAAAAAAAATATTAAAATTTGCTCCAATTTTGGGCCTCGTCTTATATGAGTCGTCTTATACGCCGAAATCTACGGTAGTTTTTGTCATCTCTTCTCTTCTCTTCTATATAAATGAAATGAACTCATTTTTTCGCGTCTGATTTTGACATTAATAGGATTAAAAATCAAGATATTTCATGCAAATATAATATGCACAAACGGCAGAACAATATCTGAGGTGTGTTATAGGCTTATTATTTCTCAAATTCCTCGATAATCTTAGATTTCTATACTTTTTCTGCTGAGAAGTCACGGCCAAAATCGGTTAAGATCAATGGGAGTGGTAAAATATTTTCTCTCTAATAAATTCCTCCTCCCCCTGCCACCACTTAACACCGTTTAAGGATCGTTCACAAGGAACAGTTGAGAAGAGAACCCCGGTTTGGCTTCGTAGTTCTTTCATGTGAAGTTATTTAAAATCACTAAACTAAGCTGCAGTGCTCTGTGGCGTAGTGGTTAGCGTGCTGGACAATTCACATTATATTTTCACGTTCGCGCCGACCTACCGTAGTCGTTTTTTTTTTTTCCTAAACAACTGGAATGGACTTTTTTGGTGGCCGAACTGTAAACGTTGCAGATGTTTTTGTTTTTTTTTCACACTTTATTTTCCTACTTTTACTCATGACTCCGGGTTTGATCCTTCCTACTTACCTACCATAACATTTTTTAAACCCCCCCCGTCCCGGAAACAAACACTCGGGCAACGCCGGGTACCCCCTCTAGTTATATATATATTTGTTCTTTTTCCTTCGAAGAAAATTAGGAAGGCATGGAATATTTACATATATTTCACTGCAATAATTACACTTAAGTTTTAGAGCTTCTGTTAATGAATTTAGAAACGTTTTCATATATGTTTTGATACTTGTAAGTGTGAATATTACTTGAATGCATTTGTATTATAATAAATTCTATGATCTCTCGAAACACTACACAATATTTTTTTTTACAAAGTGGTCACCACTTATCAAGGCCCGGAACCTACTCGGGGATAAGGTTTATTGCGTGTACAGTCCGTTAGTGTTGAGATTTGATAAAGTGTCTTACTTAAGGGAGCGGTTCACCAGGAATTTGTTTATGTTGGACTTGAAGACATCCAGGTTGTAGTCAGGTAGAAAACAGAGTTCCACAGGCATGCACTTCTAAGAAAGAAGCTTTGTTCATGGAGTCTCCGTTTTGGTTTTGGCACAGATAAAGAGTGGGGGAAATCTTTGACAGTGGTTTCAGCTAGACGGGTGTTTATCGTGAAAAGTGAGCGAGAGGGATCAGGGATTGGAGCTCAGACGAGCACTCTCCATGGAATAAGGATAAAACAAAGACTGCCTCGCAACGGCTCTCCTGTGGGAGAGATGTTGCAGGGAGGAGAAAAAGGCATATATATGATATTTCTTAGGCATTCTTAGGGTTTATTGATAGTTTAATTTATTTAACTATTAGAATATTCCATCGCTAAAATTAAAACATGTGTATTGTATTAAGAATTGTATAGTAACTTTGAAAGCATATAATCATTTTTCTTATATTTGAAATATATATATATAACATAAAATACTCTCGTGTAGCTATTTAAACGAACTTTATTTCAATTTGCAAATAAAAGAACACTAGTGTATTATTTATAATATAATTATTATATTATATGGTATGGTTTCAGTAAGCAAGATCCATATGAGCATTACATATGCGCATTTCAAAACATTTATTTAATGTTGGCTTATAACAGAAAACTTATCACTTCATTTTCGTTATGAATTTAAGCATATATATGTGTGTGCGTGTGTGTGTGTGTGTGTGTGCTAACATTAAAAATTAAATACATTATAAAATACTTGAATATTGGTCTCTTTTACTAGTTTTGAGAAACATTTCGAAAATTCATTGAGTTTCATCTGGATTTTTTTGCTGACAAGTTTGAATCCATATAGCCCAGCACATTTAAAATGTTAAATAGTATAGGTTATGCCATTTAGTACTGGTATCAATACCAAAACGACATTTTACAGTGTATATAATAGAAAATACAGATAAAACTATGGCGGTCAAACTAAATATTGCATGAAGATCTTCCCAGAAACAACAAAAAACAAAAACAACTCATACACTATAAAAGCGTGATGTATAATACAATAAAATTTCTTTTAGATAAAAACAAATTAAAAGTCGTCCTCGATCATCCTATATCTATACGACACTTCCTTAATGCGAGTAGTTCCCAGGTATTGATACTTGGATCTCTAAATTATTGATACTCGTTCATTACTTTTCTGAAAAATTGTCTCTGAAAAGATGCGTGTGTTGGTAAAATTACGCTCTATTTACAGCAGAATATCAAATCGAATGTCAATTCATGCAAGAAAATAGAAACATTCTCATGAAATGGTGAGAATTTTGTATTAGAATTGCGGGTACAAAATGAAGGAGTCATTGTACTGCTAAAAAGACGAAGTTATTCATCAGTTACAAGAAATATTACCAACCACTGACTGTCACAGCAAATAGTACCTGTTGCGAGCGTCTAACATTCAAACTCGTTGCGCAGACATAATCAGTCAACGGGAGGTGGAAGAAGCACATATTTACTGCAAAGATAGACACACACAACTGGGCAGGAAACGTAATTATATGTCAGTGTTCTGTATAAATTATAGGTCATAATTCACGTGCACATGGGATTTTTATCGCATCTCGTCTAATTAACAAACTACTAAACTGCACTACTTGGACATGGCGCAGGAAAGAAGTTCTCACTTATTAGGTCCTGAACTATGTGCTAAGATTCATTTCTTGTTGCGCTGGTAGAGATTTACATCTTTGTGTTTGTTTTACAATTACTTTTACAGAATTAACTTTAATAATCTTGCTACACTTGTACCCCCGACAAAAATACCCCACCGAAATGGCAGAAAACTCATACGTCTTGGATGTAAACGTCCTTGGATGCCGGAAGATTTTCTACACTCAAAATACCGTTGTCGTTATAGATTTACACTCACACCCAACACGTTGTGTCTGAAACAGTCGCAGGGAAATATACAAAATTAAGAAAATCGAATCGGCTTTTTTTTTTTTTTACCTCAGTCGTAACAAAAGGCATATACTACCGTTTCTTTTCAAATAACGAATGCATCTTGCTTTTTTAATAAATTCTTTATGCACCGACATCTGTTTAACAATACTCTGTTGTATCGAACATGTGCTTTAAAAGTCTATCACGCCACCACCTGGCCACACGTCCATCCCACGCCAACACGCGCTTTTCGGTCCTCTACCAGCCACGTATGTTCTCGTCCACATGTGCAATTTTTCTGCTTTTTCCTCTGTTCCTCTGTTGTGACATTATCTGGCGCACTGGCTCGATTATTTGCATATGTTTCATATGGCTGCTGCTGCTGCTACCAGCTCTACCGGCTCTGTAACCCTACAGATTTATTCGTCGTACAATTTGCCTTTAGAATAATTTTCTACTCACATTTTCCCCATTTGATAAAACGTAAAGACTTTTTTTCCTGTAATTTGATCAATCAGGTTCTTCTCTATCATCTTTAAGAAATGCGTATCTTCGATGTCTGAGTGTCTTATGCTTCTGAGTCTTGTTAAGAGTAATAGACGGTAAAGAGCAAAATATGCCGAAGCTGTTTTGGATACAAGTAATCAAAATAACAGATATTCTGCAGATGTTCTGTGGGGCATATAACAAAAAACACGGATTATAAATTCTGAAACAATAAAGTATCCAAATAGTTTAAATAAACATTGGTCATTCATCATCGACGTTTATGACTATTTTTTCTATCCTTGTTTGTATTTGTTTCGTGTTTATGGTGGAGAACTCGTAGGAAAGACAGGAAATGATAATAGGTTGAACCTCGTAGTTGAGGTTTCCGGCTTTCGGTAATGACGCATGAGATAAGTTATCAGCGATATAAATCTTTATCTATCCTCGCGGCCACTCACGCCAGATCCGTTACATGATTGATCGTTCCACGTCGTCGTATTCGTGAGTAAAGACTGGAGTTTTTTTTCTATCGACTAGAACAAATGAGCTAATGTGGAAACAATTGAAAACCACAAGAAATTGAAATCATTTACTTCTCACTATATATATATATATATATATATATATATATATATATATATATATATATATATATATATATATATATATATATACAGTGATGATCATATTTATTGGCACGGTAAAAAAAAAGTTAAATTTTGTCTAATAAATTCTAAAAAAGGGATTAAATTAAAGAAAATAACAAAGTATATTATGTATTTTTAACTGGCCTCTCCGATGCAGCAATCGGATTTTAGAAAAAATAAATAACAAAGGAACAACAAACATAATTGCAAAAAATCCTTGTTCAAAATTATTGGCACGGCTTTGTTTTTCTTTTAGTATCAGTATAATATCAATCAATTTCCGGTTTACGTGCTTTCTGAACTTTTTTATAGCCATATTATGCTTGTTTAACGCTAATTCAGTGAATAATTTTTTTCAGATAATTTTTAGATAGCGATTTATTTAAACTATTATAAGTGACTAAATTATAATTTTCAATCGCCATGGTTAAAACTAAGGAACACAGCGAAGACGTCAGGAAGCTTGTTGTAGCATGGCATACCAATGGGGAGGGCTATGATAAGATTTCAAAGAAGCTAAACCTTCCCAAATCCACTGTTAGGGCCATAATAAACAAGTTCAAATCGCAAGGCCACGTTATGAGTTTAGAGGGTAGAGGGAGAAAAAGGATTCTTTCCCCAAGAGATGAACGGAAAATTGTTCGACAAGTAAAACAAAACCAAGGATCTCTGTTGGGGAGATTGTTGATGAACAGAGCACCTCTGGAGTGAATGTATCTCGACATACAGTTGGTAGAGTTTTGAAGAGAGCTGGTTTAAAAGCATGTCGTCCGAGAAAGACTCCCTTATTGAAGCCTATGCACCTGAAAGCAAGGCTAGCCTTTGCAAAACGCCATATTGATAAAGATGTTGCATTCTGGAAACGTGTTCTATGGACTGACGAAACGAAAATAGAGTTATTTGGCCATAATAAAGTGTCTTATATTTACAGAAAATCTGGCGAAGCTTTCCTGCCTAAGAACACCATACCCACAGTGAAGCACGGTGGAGGCAGTTTGATGTTTTGGGGATCCTTTGCTGCCTCTGGACCAGAGCGACTTGTTAAGATCACAGGTAGCATAAAAAAGGAAGATTATGTTAAAATATTGGAGGAAACCTGAAAGACTCTGCTAAAGAGCTCTCACTTGGTCGTCGTTGGTGGTTCATGCAAGATAATGACCCAAAGCATTCGGCTAAACTGACTAAGAAATGGCTTGAGGACAATCATATTAATGTTTTGGAGTGGTCATCACAAAGCCCAGACCTTAATCCAATTGAAAAATTATGGAGAACATTAAAATTGAGGGTAATGCAAAGGAAGCCTAAGAATCTTATTCAATTGGAGGATTATTGTCAGGAAGAGTGGGCTAAAATTACTACTGAATAGTGCAACAACTTGGTTGTAAACTATGAAAAGCGACTGAAGAAGGTAATCAAGGCCAAAGGCTATACAATTGATTATTAAACAAAGCCGTGCCAATAATTTTTAACAAGGGTTTTTTGCAATTATGTTTGTTGTTCCGTTGTTATTTATTTTTTCTAAAATCCGATTGCTGCATTGGAAAGGCCAGTTAGAAATACATAATATACTTTGTTATTTTCTTTAATTTAATCCCTTTTTTAGAATTTATTAGACAAAATTTAACTTTTATTTTACCGTGCCAATAAATATGATCACCACTGTATATATATATATATATATATATATATATATATATATATATATATATTAGTTATAAAATGTATATGGCGATTAAGCTACACTGAATATTCCATGTTTCATCCACTCTAGGATCCTGTAGCCTGAAGAATCCTAGAGTGGATGAAACGCGGAATATTCAGTGTAGCTTAATAGCCATATACACTTTATAACTTACTAACTAGCTCTACCTACGTATTGAGCAACTTTGAAGTACATACTTAAGGTTTACGCATAAATCTATACTTTCGTATATTAATTTTATGTGAATAAATTAAGTAGTTGAGAGAGAGAGAGAGAGAGAGAGAGAACAGATGAGGGATTAATAAATTTGAAATTATCAAGTTTAAACAGGAGGTTACATAACAAAATCTATTTTTTATGTACGATCGTTTCGGAGATGATATCCTTTTATTTATTCGATATTTACGAATAAAATAACAGCAAGATATCGAGAAATATTTGAAATATTTTTGGATATCGTCTTCTAATCAGCATAAAAGTTAGGGAGTTGGAGAAAAAAAACCAATTTTTTTTAGCATGCTTATCAAATTTACTTTAATTGTTGTACATATATAACAAAGAATTAATAAAACGTTAAAACACTTTAGGAAGAATTAAAAACATATTTAATTTTCACAAAGGAGACACAAATTCAGTGAATTGTCCTTAATCCTCGGAGCTTGTACATTTGGTGAAGATTATTTTATAAATATAAAGTCTTTAATATTTATAATATATTTTGAGTTTTCTATGTTGGATTATCTTTGTAAACTTAATTCTAATTCTTATTTATTATATAATATATATCGGCGTATAAGGCGACCGTCAGATAGAACGTGGGTACAAAATTGGAGCAAGATTCTAATAAATTTATCATATATCGGTTGTATAAGACGACAGCATATAACCATGCTAGAGATTGCGACACCCGGTATCTTATGAAATATTGGGGTTTAAAGATGATTTTTTTTAACTTTAAGGTCGTCTTATACGCCGATATATACGGTATATACTGTGATGCATTCATAAACATATACACCTGACTTTATAAAGAAACACGCACATATAAAACTGAAACTGGCGGGCATCAACTTGGACGACTTATAGAGGATTGCCGCACCTGACGGAGTGCTGTACAGCAGGGAGTGGGAAGAGGACAACAGATGCTGGCAGACAGGAGACGAGGAGGAAAGCAGGGCAAAAGGACCCCCAGCATACCGTCTTTATTCCTGTACTCATCCTGAAGAGTTTGCAATTCTTGAATAGGGTTCCAGAGCCACGCGCGAAAATGCCCAATGACAATCCGCTGAAACACCAATGCTCATATAATTATATCCAGAGAGATTGCCTAGCATATATTAAAGAAAACAATCATTTTTAATTTATTAGTAAATACATGTGTACGTTAATATAAATACAAAACATTATTATGCTTATTTAGAAATATGCATGGCTAAAATACAAAAATACAAATAAAATCCTTGTTACGAACGTACTTGTCACGGGATGAAAATGGCATGATATATATTCATGTAAATTATCAAGTAGTTTATTCAAATTTAGAAAATCAAATTTTACGATTATTAGTAATTAAAACATTTTTGTAGTCGAATTAAATTACCACCTTAGAGTTAAGGAAGGATTTAAAAAATATTATCGCCCCTTCTGACCTTCACCCCGTTTCCTTAAACTATTTGATTTTCTTAATAAAGAAAATTGGATCAATTTACGTGATTTAGTAGAATAGGAAATATTCGTACCGCGAAAAGTATGCTCAACATAAACGATGGGTCTGTATTTTTATAAATCTCTATATATATATAAAAGTGAACGTGTGTGTGTGTGTGTGTGTGTGTGTGTGTCTGTGCGTGTGTGTTTCTGTGCGCGTGGCTGTGTACATTTCCCTACGCAATAACTGTCAATTTTTAGTCTACATACTCGAAATTTGATATACAGGGTACTGAGATTTGGGAAAATCGATGTGATCGTTTTTGGCCAGAAATTTGGCGATTAAGGGGTCAAAGTTCAACGATTTGACGTTTGAGAACTCTACCAAAACTTATCCGACAATTTTGGGTCTATGCACTTGAAATTTTAGATATAGGTTCCTTAGACATGGATCTAACTTAATGATTTGATTTGAGCCCGAAACAATAAATTTTAAGAGGTCATAATAGGGGTCAAAGTTTTAAAAAATTTACCTCTGTGGTCTCTTCTAAATTACTCAGACAATTTCTGGTCTAAATATTTGAAATTTTACATAAAGGGTATTCAGAGATAGGGCAAGCTTTGTCATCAGTTTTGGTCGAAAATTTTTGGTTATCAATATATAAATGTATGTATGTATGTTTGCATGTCTGCCTTAAACTTTCAATAGAGGCGACGGAGTTTATCAAGATCAGTATCGTTTTAAAGTTCCATCTTTCATACGACAAATATCGAAAAATGGGCTACAAACATTGATATCTCCCCTTCAACTAGGCACTTTTCTACATGGGGGGTCACTTTTTTTGCCGATATTTTTGAAAGTGATCGTCTCCTTTAGATTGTCTAGCCTTAATTTTTTAAAATGTCGCTTCCGGTTTGGCGGTGGTAAAAAAAACATAAGCGTTAGGTTTTACCCCGTTCTTTTCCTTCTTTGCGGCACGCGTTCGAGCCTGCCTTCCTACTACCACTTTTTTTTTTTTGCTCAACATACACATTGAAACGCCTGGGAAACGCCGGGCCGAAATGCAAGTTATTTATAAAAATTATTTATTCGAACATTTACAAATAATCGTGTGTGTAAAACAAACAATCAATCGTAATATCAAATATATATATATGTATATATATACATATATATACATATATATATATATGTGTGTGTGTGTGTTTGTGTGTGTATGTGTGTGCATATATATGTACCAATGTATGTATATAAATATGTTCATACTGATTTCTCAATTTATATAGATATATATATACAACTATATACATTTTTGTACATATATTAATGCATATATTGTGACTTGGCCCACTTGAACGTTAATGCCTCTAGTAATAATCAAACACTTTTCATTTCGCTCACCACTTAAATATTCTATACAATTTAATTGAAAATTCATTTTTTAAGCCTTGCGCATCTGTTGCGTTCGTCCTTTATAAATATGGCACCTATATATATATATATATATATATATATATATATATATATATATATATATTTGGTAAAACTGGTAATTAGTAAACACCTGAAAAGAGTGCTCAACACTATTGCAGAGCAAGTATGTGTTTTATCTTTTTTTATTACCGTTTTATCTGTTTGGTTATATATGTTTCAGGTGTTGAACCATGTTTACGATCTAACCGAAGTCTGTAAGGTCTGACGAGGCTGTTAGATCGTAAACATGGTCCACCATCAGAAACATATGTAACCAAACAGATAAAACGGTAATAAGAAATAAAACACACACACACACACATATATATATATATATATATATATATATATATATATATATATGTGGGGGGTGTATATATATGTATATATGGACATATATACATATATATATATATATATATATATATATATGAATATGAACATGAATATGTATATATGGACATATATATACATATATATATGTATATATATATATATATATATATACACATATATATATATACACATATATGTGTGTCCATATATACATATTCATGAATTAATCGCAACAGTAATATATATATTAATATACTTTAATAATCGCATACACAAATATGCGTCAGCATATATATAAATATATATTCGCTGAAAGAATGACGTAAGCGCTGAATGTTGAAATTTTTAGACTTTTGTCAGAAAACGCGTAAAATATCTAGGAGAATCTAATCGCCAAAAAATTAGTGCTGAATTCAAGCATTTAAGTGAAAATAAGTGTTTGAATATTTAATATACGTCTGCTAAAATGGTGATACGCAAGACCATAAATTTTCTTTAAATTCTCTACCTAACAATGTTCGATTTGTTTTCATTTTTTATATACTACCAGCACTAACATCATTGTAAATTAAAGTCAGACATCTAAAAAAATATAATTTTGTAAGTCTATTCAAATATGACTGGAAGAAAGTGGAGAAGAAAGTTTGAGCATTGGGAACGAGACACAGCAAAACGGAAGTGAAATAGCGAAGAAGAATATGTCTGCGTTGTAGAAAAACGTAGGTATGGGAAAGCAAGAAAAATATTCCGTAATAATAGGTAGGGTAGGGTAATTATTCAAATTATTCTGGAAATAAGAAATTACAATGAGAAAAATCATTATGCTCCAAACTTTTAACCATTTTTTCCGTGAAGAGTGTCAAGTGGCGCTTAAGGTGCTTTTCCATCGAACCAGTCAAGATCAAAGTGTAGTATCTGTTCTTCAGATGCTGTACTTCCATTTCTTGTTCTCTTTCGGTGGAGGATCAGTCCTTCACAATTGAGACAATTTTTTTATTTTTGTACCTTTTCTCCACGTTAAAAAACGACCCTAGTGTCTAACTCTGTCCCGTGGGGAGGCATAGTAAATAGGTATATATATATATATATATATATATATATATATATATATATATATATATATATATATATATATATATATATATGTTTTGAAAAAAGAAAACACCGAACGAATTTATGAAATAATCAACGTTTCGTCCCTATTACAGAGGACATCTTCAAGATATTAAAAGGAAAAATGCATAAAAAGAAAATGATCATAGACCATACGAAAATGTAAAGAAATTATATGTTAGAATCCTACCCATATCAGGAAGGAAAAACATATGTGTGTGTAGGGTGGCTCAAAAGTAGGTTTATAGTTATTAAAATGCCTTGTATATGGTTGAACTTACTCGCTAAGTAAATGTACAAGCAATATAAAATACTCCACAGAGTATAGATCTAATTTATATAAACAGCGTGGGCCTGTTTTTCTAATGGGCCTGTAAATGGGGAGAACTACCTGGACCTGCTTCGTGAAGAAGTAGTACCACAGCTCAGAACTAAACCTGACTTTGATGAACATTTCTTTCAGCAGGATGGAGTACCACCTAATTATGCGTCTAGAGTAAGAGACTACTTTAACAAAGTTTTTCCACGGCGCAGTATCGAATGGCCACCACGTTCGCCTGACCTAACCCCAATGGATTTCTTTATTTGGGGTGTTGTTAAGAACAAGGTTTATGAGAAGAAACCCAGAACAATAAATGATTTAAAAGATTACATTCATGTCGCATTCAAAGAAATTGATGAAGATTGGAATTTGTGCCGCATTGTGTGTTAGAGTGTTCTGGAGAGATTTGAGGAATCTTGCAATGTTGAAGTACATTTTGAGCATCTGAGAGATTAAATTATTTGTTTTTATATTAACAGGTATAATGAATTTCCCGCTGTTCTGGTGTTGAATTTCAAATAAATATTAACACTATCTGAAGTTTTTCAAATAACCAAGTTAGAGAATTTCAAATATTAAATAACTGTAAACCTACTTTTGGGCCACCCTATATATATATATATATATATATATATATATATATATATATATATATATATATATATATATATATATATATATATATATATATTTATTTACCAGTGGTAAAAAAAAAAACCGGACTAAAGTGCTCAATGTGTAGTCAGAGCAGTATATAGGAAATTTATTACTGTGAGTCCAGAATGAGTTTACAAATTGTTTCAACTAGAGGAAAATCCTCAAAGAGAGGAAAAATCCAACTAGCATCATCAGAATTCATAGATGGACTAAGTTATAAAGTCAAATAAAAATGGAAAGATCGTAGATAAAGGGGAGTTAGAAAAGAAGGGGGAGTGGTGGGGAGAGGACGTTGGAGTTTAAAGTAGTAGGAGTGTATTAAAAAAGAGAGGGGTTTATAATTAAATATTAATTATGTGTAAATTCTTATATACGTGTTTTTTAACAGTTTAAACTTAAAAGACGCTACTTTTGTTGATAACGGCATAAGTAACAGTTAATTTAAAGGATCACCATGGCAACAGGTTGGAAAGTTAATGTTAGTGAAGGAACGGGTTGAAAATGGGGTTTAAAGTAATTTAGCCGGGCGGAGAGAGATTGAAAGATATTTATTGTTTATAAAATGGAAAGAAAAAGAAAAGGAAAATAAGTTAATGAATTATACTTTACAGGTTTATTTTAATAGTGTGATGATATATATAATTAAATATAATAAATAAATTAGCCGGGCAGGTAGAAATAATACGTTACAGGTTTATTTTAATAAAATAAAATAAAATAGGTGAAGGAACGGGTTGAAAATGGGGTTTAAAGTAATTTAGCCGGGCGGGGAGAGATTGAAAGATATTTATTGTTTATAAAATGGAAAGAAAAAGAAAAGGAAAAATAAGTTAATGAATTATACTTTACAGGTTTATTTTGATAGTGTAATGATATATATAATTAAATATAATATATATATAAATAAATAGCCGGGCAGGTAGAAATTATACATTACAGGTTTATTTTAGTGAAATAAAATAAAATAGGTGAAGGCTTAAGTAGGTAACTTAAATAATAGAAAAAAAAAAAAAAAAAAAAAAAAAAAACATTTTTAATAAGTAACACACAAATATAAGCACACGCATAAATATGTACAGCAAATGCACATACGTAAATGGGGGAAAAGCACATGCGTGATCACACATACATATATATATATATATATATATATATATATATATATATATATATACATATACACATATACACAAACATACATATACAAACACATATATATATATGTACACATACACAGATACGTAAAAATACACGCATATATACACATATAAACATATATGCAAGTATACATACATCCAGATGCAAACACTTACACATACATATATATACACATATACATATACATACATATATATACATATAAATATAAATTAGCTGGGAGGGGGGGAATTGAAAAATATTTTATAAATAATTTTTAAATTTTCAGGCGTTGTAGTTGAAGGAAAGAGAGAAAGAGAAAAATATAAATTAATGAATTATAAGTTACAAGTTTATTTTACTAATATAGAAATAGGTAAGAATATCAGTAAGTTAATCAAATAATAAAATTCATAAAATTATTAGGGAGATATTTATAATAAGTGAATAAAACACATACACACAGAAAAACACACACACAAATATACATGTAGAAGATACGTAACCAAATACAAATATATATAAAAAAACACATACATATACACACATATAGAAGATACGCACAAACACAAATACATATATATACATACATATACACACACACATATATATACACACATATAAATACATACATACACACACATATACATACATATACAAACACACACACATACACACGCACACACACACATATATATATACATGTGCACATATATATACATATATATATATATATATATAAATTAGCTGGGCAGGGAGAAATTGAAAAAATTAATTTTTTGTTTTTAATTTATTATTTATAGTTTTTTGAATTGTCGGGCGTTAAGTTGGAAGAAAGAAATGAGAAATAGAAGGGTAAATAGGTGAATTATACGTTATAGGTTTATTTAATAAAGTAAAAAAACTAAGGATATAAGTAAGTTAATTAAATAATAAAAATTAATATAATTATTAATAAAATGTAGATAGTAAGTAGATAACAAAAACACACAAATACATACACATGAGTACACATGTAAAAAATACACACATAAATGGGGGAGAAGCATGTGCTTGAGTATATGTACAAACACAAATACGAAAAATATGTAAATAAGCTTCGTGTTAAAAAATATGATAATTATTATTGAAAGAATTAGTAAGAGGTAAATATAAGAGAAAAGCGTATTATATATGTTATATGTAGATGGTAAATTAAATAATTAATTAAAATAGAAGGTAAGTAAATGATTAGTTGTTAACAAGTAGATAATAGACCGAGAGGCAAGTCGAAGGATACCAATTGTGATAAGTACGTAATTGAAATAATAGAAATCGAGACCTGATTATGGAAATAGCCAATAAGAGACTATGGGGCGAGAACCTTTAAATAATGACATAAGGAGTGATTAAGGCAAAGGGGGGGGGTTACAAAAATGAGTTTGGTAAAGAGAGATGTAGCTAAAATATGGTGGGATAAATAGGTGGGGGTTCTGTGGAGGGGTTCTTTTAAAATGAATGGGGGACTATATAGTTTAGGTTGTAAATAGGGTGTGTGTAATTCGTTAGTGTTAGATTTTAGGGGTGGGTTATAGTTATTATTAGAAGGGTGAGAAGTTGCTTAAGAGGTGGGATTTATAATGTTTACAATTAAGTGAGGTTTCAGTTTTTTTATTTAGAAGTTTATCTCTATCTCTAAAATTAGTAATCAGTAATTTTTCAGTTAAGCATAAATAACATGGGGAGTTTAGTGATTTACAGGTACTAGCTCTATTAAGAATTTCCCAGCTAATAATTGGGGTGAGGTTGTTTCGGGTAAGTAGTAGATAGTGGTTAGTTAATGAAGTACTATTTGGGTGGTTGGGGTTATTTAGGGAGCATTTATGCACTCTAAATCTGTCTTTGAACGTGGTGCTTGAAAGGCCAATGTAAAATTTTTTGTTTTGTGGGTCTTCAGCAGGGGCAATAGTTGCTTTGTAAACCACATTTGTTGAGAGACAATTTTGCTGGAGCGGGCATTGGGGTTTGTTAAGGCAGTTACAATTATTTTGACCATTGTTATTATAGTTGTGGTTATTTAATATTTTATTGTTGTGTTTTTTAATTTTATTTTCTAGATTATTTGTGCAACTGTAGCTATATATATATATACAAGCAGGGAGACCCGATCTGGCCCAGGGTTTGTATGATGATCAACAAATATTTTACAGTCCTATATTTTACTGTAATCGAAATCCGTGAAATCGGCCGGAAGGAAGCTTAACATGCCTTATGCAGTAACTTAGTCGAAAATATATGTTATTCTATATTGCACTCTAGAAAACCTATTGTTTCTTTTATAAATTTATTTTATATAAACTTCTTTCGAGTAAACCAAAACAAAAAACAAAATAACCATTAAGAAATTTACGTGAGGGGTTTGAACCTACAGACAACGTCCTGAAAAAAACAAAAAAAACAAAACACGTAAATTTTCAAGTCTTATAAAATTCTTGTCAGTTAATGAAAAAAAATTAAGAAATTTACGTGCGGAGTTAGAACTTACAGACAACGTCATGCAAAAAAATAAAATAAAATAAAAATAAAAAATAACACGCTATCAACTTACCCACCATAGCATTTTTACAACACGTTATTTTATCATTGTTGCTAAGTGACGTAATGGAAAACGGCTTTAGCGATGATAGATAAATCAAAATAACGGATTTGATTATCGAAAATTATCGGGGGTACTCTGAGACAAAACATAACTAAGATCACTCCCAGACGTATACAAAAAAATTCTCTACATTTTAAAGAAAATCTGTTCAGTCGTTTCCGAGTCTATAAGAAACGAACTCACATACACCAAAGATAAAGTTGCATTGATATAATTGTAGAGATATAAATCTATATAAATATACATCCCTATACTATATACATCATAAAAAACATACATATACATACATACACATACATACATACATTATATATATATATATATATATATATATATATATATATATATACATAACTACTTCATTTAACATCCTTAAAAATGTGAAAACACAACCACAGAATTCGCGCATAAGCCTGAAGAATCCTAGAGTGGATGAAACGCCGAATATTCAGTGTAGCTTAATCGACATATATATTTTATAAATTACTATATTACTGAATATTCGGCGTTTCATCCACTCTAGGATTCTTCAGGCTTATGCGCGAATTCTGTGGTTGTGTTTTCACATTTTTAAGGATGCTAAATGAAGTAGTTATATATATATATATATATATATATATATATATATATATATATATATATATATATATATATATATATAATGGGTTAATAAATTCCAACGAAAGAAAGATGTATATTTAAATAAGGGAGTAGTCACCAACAATGTGTATTTTTAACATTATTTTATTATTCCGTGTCTTGATTTTTCATTGAGGATTATGTTTGGATCATTGTAATAATGTTTTTAAGTCATTGAAATCGTTTACGTACGTTTCAGACGGTCTGATGGGTCCTCGTCAGAAATTATTTTCAAATGTGTAAAAATGGCGATTTTCGTTAGTTTGAAGTTTTTCCAAGGGGTGGAGGCTTGTAAGTGTTTATTATACATTGGTAAGCTTTTTTTTGTTTTGTTTTTTTGTCAAGGGAGATTTTGACCTGGCTGTAGTCGGTCAGTCGCAATTTCTTTCTGCTAATTTGTTTTTTCTTTTCCTTTAGGGTGGGGTAGGGTTTGTGTGTGTGTGTGTGTGTGTGTGGGTGTGTGTGTGTGTGTGTGTGTGCGTGCGTGTGTGTGTTTGCTTTTATTGGTTTGGGAAAGTGTATATTTTGGGGTCATTTGCTTTCTTAGGAAGGCGGCTGTGGTCCGAGGTCGTTACTAATGTGTATGCGTAGGGAGGGGGGACTGATTCTTCTGAAGTAAGGGTGGGGGTGCTTTGATTCTATTTTGATATCTCCCTTGACAAAAAAAAGCATACCAATGTATAATAAACACTTACAAGCCTCCATCCCTTGGAAAAACTTCAAACTAACGAAAATCGCCATTTTTACATATTTGAAAATAATTTCTGACGAGGACGCATCAGACCGTCTGAAACGTACGTAAACGATTTCAATGACTTAAAAACATTATTACAATGATCCAAACATAATTCTCAATGAAAAACCAAGACACGGAATAATAAAATAATGTTAAAAAATACACATTGTTGGTGACTACTCCCTTATTTAAATATATATATATATATATGAAGTAATAAAGTAGTTATGTATATATATATATATATATATATATATATATATATATATATATATATATATATATATATATATATATATATATATACCAGTTTACGTAAAGTGTCTGTATGCATTTCCCTACATTTAAGTTACACGGTTGATTAGGATCAACTAGTCTCAGATTCTGAGTAAGAAATTTCAGTTCGCCCTTTTACGTCAGATTTTACAGCTATTTAAACCTTTTTATTTAAAATAAACTGCAATGTAAAATACATCAAAAACAAATTTTTCAATACTTTTTAGAGTTTACTGTTAGGCATCAAAATACTACACACTTTTGCTTCGAAGGTAAAATATTTATTTAACCAAAAATCTATAACTTGATTTTAATAAATATTATTTAATATGATTTTACTTAAGTAAGCAATCAATATATGTTTTCCATGTTTTCATGTGTATTTTAAAATATTTATTTTAGATCTACACGGTGATTTCTACGCGGAAGTTGTAAATATTATACGTACGTTTTTTTTTTTTGGGGGGGGGGTTCTTTCCTTAGATCTAAATTGTGTATTACATCTTTCATGAGTGTTGCTACTAGTTTCGATTATTTTATAGACGATATTGATCATTAGCTATAAACAGTCTTAAATTCAAGTTTTTTTTTATTCGATTTAAAGTTCATTTATTTTTTAAGCGTGTGTTTCTTACTTCTATAATGTTACTACATCGCTTACTATATAATTTGTGAAAATGAAAAACAATAAAACCGATACATTAATTATCATCATTTCTTCCGTTCACTTTCGAGAGACAATGGCAGCCCTTGTAAAGGTAGGTGCGCGCATAATTGAGAAACAACAATTGTACACTTTTTAACCACACATGTTTTGAGTCGGAACTGCCTGAATCCGAGGCAAAAAAAAACTAAGGCAACTAGAAACAATATCAAGATAAACGGAGGACATACAGCATTTGGTATTCCGAAATAGTAACTTATTTTAGTAGTAACTAGGCTCAAGTTCCGTTATGTAATAGCGAACAGCGTACCGATATGTATGTACTTCAATAATTCATGATTTAAATGAAAAAGAAAGAACGGTTATTTATGAATACATGAATAATTTATATATATATATATATATATATATATATATATATATATATGTATATATATATATATATAACTACTTCATTTATTCACATCAATTTAATATACGAAAGTATATTTATGCGTAAACTTTAAGTATTTACTTCAAAAGTGCTCAATACGTAGGTAGAGCTAGTTAGTAATTTATAAAATATATATGGCGATTAAGCTACACTGAATATTCTGCGTTTCATCCAACTATAGGATTCGTCAGGCTTATGCGCGAATTCTGTCGTTGCTTCTTGTTTTTATATATGTTGAGGATTTCTAGTTGGCCAATCAGCTTTCTAGTATCCACCGCGCCCCTTCCTATCAGCCAATGGGCATGCATTTTATCAAACAAAGGATCTGTTTTAGAGCTAGGTTAGTGGTTTTAGGTGGCCGTTCTCCTTTTTTTTCTTTTTATTTTTTTTTATGTATATTTATATGTATAAAACAAAACAAAAAGGAGAACGGACACCTAAAACCACTAACCTAGATAAATGTACAGAATTTATGACGTTTTTTTTCAATTTAGATCCATGTCTGACCCCTTTAAAAGGATCCTTTAGATCCATGTTTTTATGATGTATATATATATTGTCTGGGCATAAAATACGCTTAAATATGATATTTTAATTTGTCCTGATTTCGTATATATTATTATAGAGTCCTGATGTCAAACGTTTTTAAAAAATGTGTTTGGATGCTATGAACTAAAATCGAAACCGAAATTGCAGCATTCAAAGCCGGTGACGTTACTACTGTATCAACACGACACGCACATAAAGTGATAAAAATAATAAAAAAAAATAAACTAAGATAAATGTATAGAATTTATGACGTTTTTTTTTTCAATTTAGATCCATGTCTGACCCCTTTAAAAGGATCCTTTAGATCCATGTTTGACCCCTTAAAAATATTTTAACCGGCTAAAGATCCATAAAAGAACGGTCCATAAATAGTCCAATCATTTGAGGCCCCTAGAGCCGCTCTGCGACTTTTAGTTTCGGGGGAAATATTGTTTGAAAATATGGAGACAGACATACAGACATATAACGTTTTATACATTAGATGTTGAATTATCTGATGATAAAGTCTAGACGTGTATGTTTTTAGTTGATATTTAAATTGTACGGTGCCCTTTTTCATGAAGAAAGTTTTAAAGTAAAAATATGTTCCTTGGAATCAATGCCGAAATCTATTACACTTTTAATTTATGTAACAGAAACGGGATCTAATAAACCTTCATTTAAAGTCACGTTATCTTATTCGTATATGTTTGTCGTAATATCGAGTTAAACAATTGATCTATAATAATAACTAATTCACACGTACACACACAAGTATATAATCGATAGTAGAAATTATACCCGTCGCAAGCAAGCTACACTAAATACTCGTGTTTCACGCGCAGAAAGTTTGATAGACTAACGACAAATAACCATCGGCTAATTAAAAGTATAAATTCGGTTTCCCAAAAAATATACAAGTATACAGTTTGCAATATAGCTTTAAATTTAGCTTTACTTACTCACGCAGTAGCGTGGACATTTGTTATATTAGGTTGGTAGAAAAATAATGTTTTTTACGTGTAGATATCTGATAAATAAACACTGACCTAATATTTAGTGTTCGCCTATTCTTTCTTCATTGACTTATTACATATGAGATTTAACTACTCTATTACTAAATGTAATGATATTGTGAATATTCTAGTGTTATTTCGTAGCAATAAGGTTTACATATGACAGTCATTATTTTTATTTTTCTAATAGTTTACATTTATCTTAATAATAAATAACCCTATTTTTAATTATAGTCATAATAAAGCCAAATTAATGATTTTGTTTTACAACTTACTTCTACCAGACCTAGCTGTATAAGGATAGTAGCTTCCTGACATAAAACGTTGCAAACTTTGATCTCATTGTTTGTTTGTTTTTACTTTCCATTTGCAAAACTCAATCATGATCCGCAAAGTATTTTTTAATCTAATCACCAAACAAAGGTCATAAATATATATTTGAATACATTATTTTTAGGACGATTTATCCGAAAAATTTTTCTCTAAAATACTGGATTCAGCATTAAATAACCCGAAAAAATGTTGATATGCTGGAAAAAAAACTATAAGTATTTGAAAATATTTAAAAAAAAAAAAGCACACACACACACACACAAACCATGAATCTATTTCAACAATTGCTGGATTTGGCACAAAATAATCCGATCTGGGTTGCTATGCCGTCAAACTAATAAACAAGTTGTTTCCACGGAAATCGATGTAAACACCAAACTCAGAAATGTCATTTTGTTTATGTCTTAAAAATGTATCTCATTAAATCAACGCATTGTTAAAATGTTCGATTATTTCAAATGTCAATAATAATGAGATGCAATACATCAAATATTAAATCATTCTAATTATGCACTATTTTTGTTTGAACGGTCGTTTTAATCTTCAAACGCCAATTAAAAATAATGAAATCACCCGATTGCAAAAAAATGAAATGCAATCACTAATTTATGTGTAGCTGGTGTCGCTATAGCTTAAATAGAAACTGTATCCATTTCATAATATATATGTTATATATAAAATAAGGTGTAATAAATAGAATTGTGAATTTAGTATTAGAGGGTGAAACGATAAAATTGTCGCCTTAGAAAAGACGGCATAATTCCTTTTCCGTTTGATGAAAACTGAATTTCTTTTTATCTTTTTGGAGGCAATCTACGTGTTGGCCAGTTGTGTATGCATCTCAAGAG
Source organism: Euprymna scolopes (assembly GCF_053919585.1). Taxonomy (NCBI): domain Eukaryota; kingdom Metazoa; phylum Mollusca; class Cephalopoda; order Sepiida; family Sepiolidae; genus Euprymna; species Euprymna scolopes. The sequence continues at coordinate 92,537,519 of NC_136504.1, forward strand.
CGATAGAAGCCTTTATCATGTCTGAAATTGACACTATGTGTAACAGGCGAAATCGGAGATGCGCAGCTGTACAACTCATGCTCTCTACCGATCCAAGTTATGACAATAGGACCATTGCCTCAAAATGTATCGCTTGATTGCCATGAATGACAGGGACGTGACCAGGGTGATGAAAAAAAAGTTTCCGGCTACGGCTATGATCTTTGGTGTGGCTTCAAGTGAGGGCAACATCATGCTACCTCACATCTTCGAAGTCAGCTTGAAAGTCAACATTAAAGTGTACCGGATGGGCTGATAACCATCTCCCTTAAGAGCGCTTAGGGAGCGAGAAGAAAGAAAAAAACTTACAGAATAGCTAATAAAAAAATCAATAAACGAACAGTCCTACATATATCGATAATATTTAACAGTGATTAGAGTAGCAGCTGTAAATGCGTGCGAACATTGTGAGGGCCGTGTGCGGAAGTGGGAGTGCCCAGCTCTGTGGTCAGTATTGGGTCATTTATGGCGATTACGACAAGTATTTGACCTTAATTAAATCACATTTCATTCCAATTCAAACACACTCAACTGCTAGTCGTAACCCCACTCGCTAAGTAATCCAGTTCTCACCACAGAGCTGGGCAATCCCACTTACGCATCGGGCCCTCACAACGTTCGCATGCATTCACCGCTGCTACTTAAATTACCTTGATATATGTAAATAGATAATACTAAATTCACAATTCTATTTATTCACATGCGTTCACCGCTGGTAATAATATATATATATATATATATATATATATATATATATATATATATATATATATATATATATATATATATATATATAAACACTACGATTCTTTTTCGCAAATAATATTTCCACATACTTCCTGATGATGAATTTTAGGAAAGACGAAAAGCACCACCGTGGTCAACTTTGAACTACAAATGGAACCTACATTAATTCTTTCGATCGACACACTAAACAGAGCATTAGAAGCATTGAAAAAATAAGAAAATATCTAATTAAACGGAAGCACTGCATTGTTTTTAACAACGCTTGTTTATATATAAATATGTATGTATGCATGTAGATGTTGCTTTTGATACTATTTGCGATATTTTTTTAATGAATTCATTCATTTATATGAAAATGCATTTTAACAAAATGCGAATTGGGAATAATTTTCCCTTGACAAATTTGGTACTCCTAAATGGGAAGCGGCATATTATTATTTTAAAATATTGTTTGTATGCATATGTGGATTATCATGCGTATATATATATATATATATATATATATATATATATATATATATATATATATTCATTCGTACTCGATGATGATGGATCAGATATATTTACGGGACCACAGATTGCTTTGAAAATCAAGAACAAACTGTCTATGTGAAAGATAGAAAGCTACCGATTAGTTTGTATACTCGAAGTTAATAGCCGTCGTTTAAGTAATCACAAAGAAAATTGACGAAACGGAAAATAAAAAGATAATTCGAATTTTTAGAAAAAGAAGAATCGCTTGCGTAGTGACATTTTTTTATTTTCGTGTAATTTATTAGAAAAAATCAGTGAACATTCACGACAAAATCCGACAAGGGCGTTCCTTTGAGTATAACAGAAACATAAATACATATATAATTTGTTTGTATGAAAAAGATAACAAATAAAGAAATATTTTTAGAAACTGTCTAAATCCGATTACTTTTACTCTGCAGATTGTCCAATTAAACGCATTGCAGCCGTCTCGTTAGAGCATGTATTTTTACCGCTAGGAAAAATGACTGATACGAAAACCAAATAAGTCTGAGGACAAAATGCTTGTGAACATTTTTCTTGAGCGTGTTTAAGAAATATTTATACTGGCGCTGCAATATTAACTATTACATGGAGCCACCCTAAAACAGTTAGTTAATTAGTTAATTACTTAGTTAGTTAATTATAGTGGTCCATGCATGTGGATGATGACGTCTTTTCATATATATATATTTTAATTTTCAGTTTTTTTAATTGAATCGGTGACTCTGTGGATGACTGTAAAGCCCGATGCGTGATCTGCACTGATTTGCACAGATAGACCATCACGCCGACTGTCAATTAAATTGTAGTCGTAATGTAGGCAATCTTCATTATATTCTTCACTTTAAAGTATGGGTTATAACCCTAGCTAATTTTTATTTTGGGTGATTTAAAAAAATACATAAATATTAGCAGTCGTCTTGATAAAACTTATATTTTCTTCGATAAATGTACTGAAATATTTTATTATATTGCTAATGGCATGATACAACTTAAACAAAGATAATTTTTCTAGTTAGACGCAAATTTTGCTTTATCGGTCTTAATGCTATTTAGATTTAACATTGAAAATTTGACACAGTCGTGTTATATGTTAGGTATCAATCTATGTGTTAAAGTATCACATTAAGCAGTTCAAACCCGATAGAAAAACTCTTGAAATATTTGTAATCAACACACTACTAGGGATATTTTAGTTTGGATTTTCACATGTTTTGGTTTTAGAAGGGAGAAAGACGTGATACAATAGAATCTGTTATTAAAAAGTTAAATACGCCCGATTTGTTGAGATTTGAAGCATGTTCATTTCCGATCAATTTAGAAACATTTGAGTCTAATATTGTTCCATTTGTCTGTAATCAGAGTGATCGTAGTATCTGTCTTAACTGTGGTTGGCAATGGCAAGAGCCAAAACATTATTATTATTAATTGATCCGAGTATATTTTATGACCGGGCAATGCCGGATGGTCTGCTATTATATATATATATATATATATAAATATATATATATATATATATATATATATATATATATATATATATATACAAGGAGAGTTACAAGTCTGCCGAAAGTAAATCTATAATACTTAATTTGCAAAACTATACTTTCAAAATATATAGAGTTGATAACAGAAGTGTGTGATATGATATTGTGATAAATATTCCGGCACAAGATATCCACTGTAGTGTATCACATTTTCGATTCATTACTTTTAAATATAAAGAACCAATCATTGTGAACGCTGATGTGATAAGCCCGAGTAATATATATATATATATATATATATATATATATATATATATATATATATAATTTGAGAATGTGTGCAAGGACATTTCTCAACCTATATACTCAACGAATATTTGATCTACAGACTTGAAATGTACTATATAGGGTATTAAGACATATGCATAACCTTTTAATGTTTTTTTTTTATTCTGAAGTAGAGTTCTGCAAAGGTGTCAAAATTGAAAAATGAGTACGTGGAGGTCATCGGATTTTTTTCACGACTGAGCATGCGCGAATCGTTCACATTATGTTAAGAATAAGTAGATTTGAAAACACATTTTAAAAAACATGTCGAGCTCGCCTAAAAATTATCGAGCTTGACTCACTGTCTTAAGGTTACGGTTTCGATCTCGATCAAAATATATTTTTTTACTTTACAAGAAGTGAACTGTTTAAAAAAACAATACTCGCATATACATGTCGCAGTTTTCCGTTTTTCTTTATTTCATTTTTTTAAATATATTTTAAATTACGTTTACTACCGTATATATATATATATATATATATATATATATATATATATATATATGTATATACTAGCAAAAGTACCCGTCGTTGACTGGGTTCAAAAACAACCTAGAGATAATGGACTCTGATTTATGAAAGTATGATAGCTTATGAAAAGGAAGGGTTGTAAATTTGGGTTAAATTTGGAGGTATCAAAACCAAAGCAAAATATGATAAAAGTAAAAATAACATAGATAAACCCCATAATTTATTATAACATACCTTTTCACACTGAAACACTCAGCACAATATTCTGTGGATCTATATTAAAAAATCTTGTTAAACTTTCTGACATATTTCCATTCTATGGAGGTCAGGTGCGAACGAACACCCCATAATTTTATTATACCATATTTCTTCAAACTGAAACATAATTATCAAAGTATACTTACGCAGATAGATATGAAAAGTCTTTATTAAAGTGTGTGCCTATTTCCATTCTATGGAGGTCAGGCGCGAACGCAGACCCCACAATTTTATTGTACCATCTCTATTTAAGTTAAGACATAGTATCAAAGTATTATTGTGTACATCTACATCAAAAACACTTGTAAACTTTTTTTTTTATTTTTTTATTTTCATACTTTGTGGACAAGGCGTGAACGAAGACCCCACAATTTTAATTAACCACCGTGCTGCCAGATCAAACATACCTATTCCTGTGTCTCGATACATCTTCTATCATTATATGTAATCAGCTTTTTTTAAAATAGTCAACCATATAGGACCGTATTTGTGACCACACACACACACACACGCGCGCGCGCGCACACACAGATTCAACTTTATATTATATATATATATATATATATATATATATATATATATATATATTGATAGTTAAAAGTTTAACGCAAGGTATTCTTAAATCCACATTCTGCATTACTTACTTTTCAAAATAATAATTTCAAAATACATAGAGTCGAAAACATAGAATTGTCTGATGTGATATTATGATAAATATTCCCGCAATCAAGTTTATCACATTCTCAAGTCATTACTTTAACATATAAACAACTTACCATTGTGAACGTTATCATTTGTAGACATCTAAGACTATTTGCGGTTTCAAAATTGATTCAGATTTAATCCAGGAATCACTTACCTGAAAGCAAAGAAAATATGCCATTTAATATCAAAGACACTTTATCTTGGGCTTCATAAAAATACCTCAAATAAACATTAATGCTAAATGATAAAAGAAATGCCGAGAACAAATTATTGTAAATATTTTTTAAAAAGGCGGGAAAATAGGGAAAGGAGGTTAAAGAATAGCAAGAAAAAAGAAACAAAAGAATAAAAAAGCCGGTAAAAAGAGAGAGAGAAAGAAAGAGAACAGCACGTGTAATAATGTTAGTGGATATTGTAAAAAAAAAAAAAACATTACCAATATTAAAAACTATTTAGGGAGTATTGACATTAATATTTTATAATTTCATGTTTTTCATACATATTAAAAATATACTTAATAATTGCCCAGCCGGCCACAGGTGTTCTCGTAATATATATATATATATATATATTTATATATATATATATATATGTGTGTGTGTGTGTGTGTGTGTGTGTGTGTGTGTGTGTTTAAGGGCAATTGTTAATCTATATACTTAACGAGTGTTTGATCTACAGACTTGAGATTGGATAATAATGTTTTCAGACATGGGGAAAAATTTTAATCGGTTTTCATCCGAAAAAAAAAGCTGCTAAATGGTAAAAATTTCAAAAGAATCTATGCAAGGGGCATCGGATTTTTATCTGTTTGTCAACTGTTTCACGGATGCGCATGCATGAATCGTTCAGATAAAATCTCTTACGTTAATATTTATGAAATTTTAAAACACATTGTAAAGATCGTGCCAAGCAAGCCTAATTGTCATCGTACTTGATTTATTGTTTGTAGACTTTAGTTTAAATATCAGCCTGAGTATTTATTTTGCATACAAGAAGTAGACTGTTTATAAAAAAAAACATAACACTCACATGCACATGTCTCAGTTTCTGTATTGATTAAAATATATTTATGTGTATATTACGAGAAAGCAATGTCCGGCGGCCTGCTAGTAATATATATATATATATATATATATATATATATATATATATATATATATATATATATATATACTAGCATTTAAGCCCGGTGTTGCCCGAGCGTTTGAAGGTATATGTTGAGTAGAAAAACCGTCATTTTTTTTAAATTTGACCCCAGTTATGACCCCCCTTAACATTTATTATTTTGGACTTAAATCAAATTAGTATGTTAGATCCATGTCCACGGAACCTATATCTAAAGTTTTAAGTGTTTAGACCCAAAAGTGTCGGAGGAGTTTGGTAGAGTTCTCAAAAGTAATATCGTCGAACTTTGAACCCTTAAAAGCCAAATTTATGGCCAAAAACCAATCACAGATTTTCCCAAATCTCAGTCCCTGGTATATCAAATTTCGAGTCAGCAGACTAAAAATTGACAGAGTTATTGCGTAGGGAAATGTACACACACGTTCACTTTTATAGATATATAGATAGATAGATGGATTAAACAAAAATATATACGTATGCATAAATATATATGGAAACAATTTTGTGTTTACTAAGAAAATATTATGCAAGTATAAAACATGTAGAATATCTGCATTAATATAATTACACGTAATAGTTAACTAAAGATGATCATTCCATAAGAAAATCGAAAACACTAATAGGGAATTAATTAAAATGTATGTTTAAAAGAATATGCAAATTAGCTTGATCTTTTGCTAGTGAATGCATTTCCACAACCCATATATAAGAAAATTGTATTTTATTTTTAAATAAATAGAAAATAGGGTTTTTAATAGGAATATCAATACACACACACAAAAAAAAAACGAATTTATAGGAGTATAGAAAACTAAGTTGTTGCCAAAATAATGTCACCTTTTGATGTGCAACTTCAAGTCAAAAAAGCGATATTATGTTTGCACTACCCTACTATATATTACAATAGAAAAATGCAAGCATGGAAAGTAATATGGTTAAGCTTAAACATGGAGAAGTAAAGGACTAGTTGTTGAAAAGATATTCTATTAAAAAATATTATAACTTTATAACTAACAATATTGTAGCATTAAGAATTTACTATATAATGTTAAAAATTGAATGTAAAACAATACTTAATGGTGCAATATTTTAAGTTCTAAATGCATTATATGCTTAACTAGAATCTGTTGTTCTTTTCTTTTCCAGTTTTAAGAACTAGTCCTTTACTTTTCCATGTTTAAGCTTAACCATATTACTTTTCATGCTCGCATTTTTCTGTTGTAACCTATGATTTTTCTAGGCTTCAAGGAAATTCACTTGTTTTTTGTTTAATTTCAATCTTATGTTTTAGCCCCCATAAACATAACATACACATATGTATTAATAATGTACGGCACTCGTCTGCTTTCAATGAAATTCCTGATTATCTTCATTTCATTCTTTCAGTCTCTCTGTTTCACTTTTTACTTCTCTCTTTGAGAAGCGGTCAATTGATAGCAACAGTAGTAGTTGAAGCGACGTGGTTGCTATGGAAACCAGTAATAATCAGCGTCGTTTTACGATTTTGAACACCAGAAAATTTAGCATATTGAACGAAAATTGAATTTTATTTTCACCATATGGATGAGAAAGTGATCTATGAACAGTAACAATTGTTTAAAATTTCGTCGAAAAATGATTGAGCGGTGAAGCTTTTAAACAGTTCTAAATGACTAAGACTGACACTTCTTAACCATATATTAAAACATTACCGTGTTTGAATGCGATTATATATCTAATATAAATCTGATAATCTAACCCGTCGCAAATTTAGCGTTTGCATGGTATGAACAACTAGACCATGGGACTTTTTGAGGAAATGCAAGTTTCAATAAAGTGGGGGATTGCTTTTCTATAATAATTTAACCTAAAATCAGCATCCACACGTTGATTCCCCTTCAAAAAAAAATTTGTTTACATTTGGGAGCTATGTATATAAAAACTATATGTTGCATATTTAAGACACCTACCGTGGTTTAATATATATATATATATATATATATATATATATATATATATATATATATATAAATATATATATATCCACAAATATGTTATGAGGACATATACTATTTTATTCATGGATTTTGAGTATTTACTCCAATATTATATAATACTTGAGTAGAGCTAGATAGCAAGTTGTGTAAATATTTAGCAGTTTAGCCAAGAATTATCTTCCGTGTTTCATCCATGTAAGTAATCGTCAGTTTAAAATGCGTGTAATTCCTGTTACCTAGTTATATATATATATATATATATATATATATATATATATATATATATATATATATATATATATATATATATGCACGTGAGGATTTAATACCTAAGTAACCAATCAGATTCATTGTTAATTCCCGGCATATATAACAGATGGGAGAAAAGGAGATAAGAGGAATAAACGGAAGTAAAAAGATGAAGCAAAATTAACAGTAATTGAAGAATTAAGTTATAAGCAAAAGTGAAAAAAGGGCGAAAACGACTTTAAATATTTTTCTAGAGTAAGAAAACACAAGATGGAGTGATCAATAAAGAAATAGCAGTAAAAAAATGCGAAAGATTCCGAGAATAAAATCATAAGAGAAATAAAGAGAGAGAGACAGAGATAGCGATTTAGAAAATAAGAGAAATCAAATAGTAAAAGAAAAAAGGGGGGAAAGTAGAAAGATGTCAAAACAAAAAGAGAGAGAGAGAGAGAAAGTGAGAGAGAAACAAGCGAAAATGTAATCAAATATTTCAAAATAGTACTCGTTAATGTTACATAAATAAAATCGCTTTCGACATTTCGCGTGGTTTTCGCATCAATATCACTAACATAGATGCGAATTGCCAGTCAAGTAAATTCTGTGAACGGCAGTGAAAAGGTCACAAAAATCGAATATTTCATTCTTCTTAACGAAGCAAATCAGATTAGAACCACATAACAAGCAAATCAAATTATGTTATCTCTAAGTAAACCATTAACGTTATTAATTACTTTTTTTCGTGCTTTGCAATCTCATTTCAACATCGTAGTATCTTATTAAACACCTGGCTCTTCTCTTCAGACACATCACTTACGCTGATCTGACTTTGATCTAAGATCTGTTCCATCGATGAATATATGACAAAAAAAATACCGCAATATATCTTTGTATTGGGCGTAGTCTAATCTATGGAGAAAGAATTAAGAGTAGATATAATGCCTCTGTTCAAACCATTCTATTACAGGTTCAATCCTTGAGAGGGGAATGATTGGTTTATGCTTTCAGAAAATTGGCCACCAGACAATTTGAACTTTGAGTGAAAGTAGTTATTGGAAACAGCTTAAATAATGAGGTGAAGAAACAGAAGTATTATATACCTCCAAAAATGTTTCAAAAATTCAGTTCGAAAAATATCACAATAAGAGTTTTCTTTGAAATATCCAATGTTCGGAGAAAATTATAACATCTGAACAGTAACCTTTATTTTAACTACCTGGACAAAAAAAAAAAAGGAAATGTTTGGTACGTGTTGAATAATCTTTCAAATCGCACTAATGTTAAAGTAAACCGGATATAACATCAAGATAACGATATGAATAACAATAGAGTGATGCCATTGTCGACTTAAGCAATCTATAAAAAATAAAACAGTTGATGCATGTGCGTGTATGTAAACATTTGATCAATAAATCTGCGTTTCCAATTGGACTGTCCCATCGCCGCAATGTTGCATCACTGTGCCTTTTTTACAGATATTTTAATGGAATGTGTTCTGATGAACTCATTTCACTTGTACCCCCTCGACGTACATATCCACGACAAACCCGCTTCGCAATAAGATCTCACCCCTTCACTGTTGTTGTCCTTAAATGCCAGAAAGATTTCTAGTCTAATAATTTCTTTCTTCGAACAGCTAGATTTTGGAATTTCCTTCCTGCTGCTAGCTTCCCTAGCTGTACTGATATGCAGAAGATTAATGTAACATAAACAAATATCTTGTTACTCTTTCCAAGACATGGCCGAAAATATTAGCCCCTTACGTCCAAATGGTGATATGCTTTGTAAAGGATGACATGTGTAAAAAAATAAAATAAACCTTAAAGCTACTAATCACATAACACTGAAGGTAAGAAGAAATAGGAATCATACACCAAAAGAAGGCTTAGAATGAGTAAAATCTTTATTTTTGGATTGATGAATAACGCGTATAGAAAGACGTCGGTAAGTTGAAATGTAAATGTTTATTTAAACTTGATGACATATCACTGAGTGTAAACTTTTGCAAAGTCTATTGGCCTCCATAAAAAAATCAGTAAATATTTCGAACGTCTAAAAGTCTATTGGCCACCATAACAAAATCTGAAAATATTCCGAACGTCTAAAAGTCTTTTGGCCTCCATAACAAAATCTGAAAATATTCCAAACATCTAAAAGTCTATTGGCCTCCATAACAAAATCTGAAAATATTTCGAACGTCTAAAAGTCTATTAATCTCCATAACAAGATCTAAAAATATTTCGAACGTCTAAAAGTCTATTGGCCTCCATAACAAAATCTGAAAATATTCCGAACGTCTAAAAGTCTATTGGCCTCAATAACAAAATCTGAAAATATTCCGAACGTCGAAAAGTCTATTGGCCACCATAACAAAATCTGAAAATATCTCGAACGTCTAAAAGTCTATTGGCCTCCATAACAAAATCTGAAAATATTCCCAACATCTAAAAGTCTATTTGCCTCCATAACAAAATCTGAAAATATTCCGAACGTCTAAAAGTCTTTTGGCCTCCATAACGAAATCTGAAAATATTCCGAACGTCTAAAAGTTTATTGCCTCCATAACAAAATCTGAAAATATTCCAAACGTCTAAAAGTCTATTGGCCTCCATAACAAAATCTGAAAATATTTCGAAAGTCTAAAGTCTATTGGCCTCCATAACAAAATCTGAAAAATATTCCGAACGTTTAAAAGTCTATTGGCCTCCATAACAAAATTTGAAAATATTCCGAACGTCTAAAAGTCTATTGGCCTCCATAACAAAATCTGAAAATATCTCGAACGTCTAGAAGTCTATTGGCCTCCATAACAAAATCTGAAAATATTCCCAACATCTAAAAGTCTATTGGCCTCCATAACAAAATCTGAAAATATTCCGAACGTCTAAAAGTCTTTTGGCCTCCATAACAAAATCTGAAAATATTCCAAACATCTAAAAGTCTATTGGCCTCCATAACAAAATCTGAAAATATTCCGAACGTCTAAAAGTCTATTGGCCACCATAACAAAATCTGAAAATATCTCGAACGTCTAAAAGACTATTGGCCTCCATAACAAAATCTGAAAATATTTCCAACGTCTAAAAGTCTATTGGCCACCATAACAAAATCTGAGAATATTCTGAACGTCTAAAAGTCTATTGCCCACCATAAAAAAATCTGAAAATATTTCGAACGTCTAAAAGTCGTATGAAAATCTTTAACATAAGAGAAATGACTAAAAAAATCTCACAGAAAAAAATGTTTGTTTAGCAGATGAAATATAATTTGTTGACCAAAAATTAACATCATTGTCGATCTTTATCTGAAATATACAGTTAAAAAAATAATTCAACAGAATGTTTGCTGCATTATTAGGACAAGGTATTGTATCAGAAAAAAACATTTTTGAAATCGTGCTTATTTTTAACCTGAGATAAAAGTAACGTCCGAATTAATAATTAAATACACTTGAAAATGTATAAGACTGAAGAGTAATTTCACGGCAAAACATTCTCTATTTGAATGTAAAATATAATCAATTTTGGGACAGTTACATAAATCCATCTTAATTTCTGAGAATTTAAACAGAATATGACAACCCTTCGTAATAGTCATCTATCGCGTAATACTCGTGGTTGTTGTACCTTAATCTGTGACATCAAAGTCACATAACTTTTGTGCATAGGCCTACTTTACGGTGGTCACGATTGTGTAGACATGCGTCAGGTTAGAGTTACGTTTTACAAAATACAGAATACACGTCACTATGGCATCTATTGCATTTATGCTATTTACGTGAATGCAAGATATAAAGGAAGCAATGTTTTTATTCCAATAATCAGATTCTGCGCTCTTGAATCAGAAATAAGACATGCATTCTGTATGTCTTTTTAAGATTCTAGAGGCGAGATTATTTTAAGAGCGCAGCTTCCCCCACATAATATTTTTATAAACAGAGTAGCTTTATAAATTAAACGAATCCAAAGTCACACAGTATGATACTTGGTTTTTTATTTAAATATAATTTCCCATTCTATAAAAACTTATTTTCTGAAACAATTAAAGCAAGAGTACTCAACTTAAATAAAAAAAGATGGCACCTGCTTGTTTTATATAAAGCTGACTTTCTTATTTAAAAGATAGATAACATCTTTTGTGTGTGTGAGTAGAATGTTTAATAAACAACGAAATCTAATTATAAGAAAAACCTGATCTATATAATGATAAGGCGGTCATAATCATATTAATTCTAAGAGAACAACTATCAGGGTATATGTTACTGTTTCATTGCATTTTCATCTAATGTCATGTGTAAATGCGCTGGGGGAAAATCTTATCACTTATACTTCTCTTTTCCTCATGGATTTTTTCTCTCTCTTTATCTCTCTCTTTACAAATATATATATATATATATATATATATATATATATATATATATATATATATATATATATATATATATATGATTAGTGTTTTGGGGAAAGAAATTCAGCAGCGTGCTTAATTAAAAGGAAAATCAGAAAAATAAGAGTGTATTCATATTTTGTATTTTGTGTACAAAAAGTTGTTAGATAGTCATTGGTACCGTCGGTTTCAAGCCCGATAGTTAGGACCGTTTTAGATCCCCATATCAAGCTCTCTTCAGCCAATACTCATCTCTATATAGAGATGAGTATTGGCTGAAGAGAGTTTGATATGGATATGTAAAACGGTCCTAATGACTTATCTCATCTAACAAATTTTGTACACAAAATATATGTATATTACTAGCAAGTAAAACCGACGTTGTCCGGAATAAAATAAAGATCAATGAATGTTTGTCACGAAATTAGTGAAATCGTCCATTTTTAAAACGATTGAGTGGCTGCTCTAGTTGTGGACCTATCTACGTGCGTCGGGAGGAAGCTTCACGTGTAGACCACAATGCATTGTGAACTACATCACATTGAAGTTTAAAATGTAAACGTCAATTATCATGCTTCAATCTTTTTCTAAACAGACACGTCTATTTGGAATTGGCATCTTCAATGGACGTAATGTTTATTTTCTGTGAGTTGTTTTGAAATAGCACTTCTCAAATGCACTGCTGATGTTAGGCTGTGCAATGTGAAAACTCTGGTCAAAATCGCCTGCTACGCCGTTCATCGGATTATTTCGATTATCAATACTTATCTAAGGGCACCGTGAGGAACATAATCGTTGTTAAAATAACATGTCTTCTAATAAATTATAGATTTGCTTTCTATTTTTCACATATTTCCTGCGTGATTATAAAAATAATGAAACGAATATTTTATATATTGTTGTGGAGACGCCCACTAATAAACATAGGTGGGTGAATGAGATATATAAAAGTATCAATCACAAATACCGGGAGAGTTCTGCAACGACCGCCAAATAGGCAAGACGCCTATGTTGCCTTGAGTAAGACATGCAACACGCCACCTGCCGGAATATCTCCAACTGAAGTATATCTGAAGACATATTAATATGTATATAACTTCTCTTCCTAATATATTATTGTTATACCTTTACTTTCCGTGTTCTTGTTAATTATTTTTGCAAACACAATATATATTTATCGCGAACGTTTCGATGCTTGATCGAATCATTATCACATTAAATATCAAGTGTACAAAAATCAAGAGAAACAAAGAAAATATCAAGTTTGGAACGCGCACGTGGATTCAGTTTGACGTGTGAAGAAAGTTTTCATACTATCCCAGGGGAAGCTGAGCAACAATTTAAATTCCGTAATGCCAGTATATAATTGCATCATGTTAAGCATGTATAAATATTATTGCTGGTTCCATAGTACGTATTAAGTATTGTAAGTTTTAATACAAAAGTGGTCATAAAGACAAACGGCAGAATAAAAATGTATAATCAATCATAATTTCATTTTTAAAATATATGATAAATTGTACACAAACACACAAACACTATATATATATATATATATATATATATATATATATATATATTAGAATTAAGTCGAAGTTCTAAGTAATTGGCAATTGTACTTTGCCTGTAGCATATACTAAAGATTGAACCTTGACGAAGAGAGAAATGCAACCATTTAATAAAGAGGTCTGTTCGAGATTACGGATAGATTCCTGAGTTCGAGAGAAAAATTCCCGATTTCAATAAGATATACCTAAAGAAGGTTCGAATTATATCGAACAAAACTTTCTGAGGATGATAATGCGAATCGTAGTTCAAAGAATCCAAATTGTGTGAATAATCCGTCCTCATCTAAAAAATTCAGAAACGTTATATATATATATATATATATATATATATATATATATATATATATATATATAGGTTGTTAAAAATGTAGTGCAAAAAGCAGAGTCAGATCACAAGCATTTTTGTTTTTATTTTTGCTGTTTCGAAGAAGTGGTGGCTCATCAACACTGCTGGGGTGCATTGATTTAAAATAATTTTGTTTAATGTTTCGTTGTAAACAACTGATGTTTTTAAAATAAATTTAGAGCTAATGTGAATGTTTACAAACAAACTATTGCAAAAATTGCAGAAGATTAACTGACTAAGAAAGATTCAGTTAGATAATTTTCTAATGTGAGACTTAAAATGATTTTTTTAATTGTTTTAACAGTTGAATAACTTCCAGGACATTAACAGAAAGATACGGTAATAAAAAATAAAACGTATATATATATATATATATATATATATATATATATATATATATATATATATATATATATATATATATAGAGAGAGAGAGAGAGAGAGAGAGAGAGAGAGAGAGAGAAAGAGAGAGAGAGAGAGAGAAGAACCTCGGGATACGTTGAGCTGAGGGTACAGTTTTTTTTCAGGTTACGATGTGGAATACTATGTTTTTCCAGCTACTGGTTACAGTATTTTCCCCGCCTTACAGTGCCATTTATACATGTGTATTATATTCTGTATTCTATTTTGTTACTTAATCTTTTTACTGGCGTATCCCGGGGTTCTACTGTATATATAATTTTATTTTACTTAATAACAGTTCTCTACATACACATGTTTCGCTGCTCTACAGCTCATCAGCGGAGCTTGACTGTATAAGGGCTCGAACCTCAGCCTAAATGTTTTATAATAGAGTGCGTATACTGTTACGCTACGATCATCTGCTGATATTATTAATTTGATCGATTTTAGAGTTATTTGGTTTTTGATATTTTTTTTTCATTATCGATAATGAGATCAACTAAAGTATTCTGCCCAAGAAATATCGCCCCTATTTCATTATTTTATAATGAAATAGGGGCGATTTTTTTTTTCAGGAGAGCTCTTTCCTTGATCTATGTAGAAAAAGCTTATATCGAATATTTCAGTACTGCTAAAAAAATAATCAAAAAATTTAAAACGATAGCTAATGATAGCTAATATATATATATATATATATATATATATATATATATATATATATATATATATATATATATATATATATAATGAGATGCATGAAAACCAGCTTTGAAAATGTTATTTTCACCGATGAGGCCAGAGCAATCCTTCATGTGCCAGATGGGTGGCCAAAGTTTTGAGTCTCTTGGATTCCCTGCCTCTCATGGATTCTGTCGTCAACAGGGAGGTGGAGGTGTCATGTTTTTTGCTGGAATAATCTGCCATGAACTAATTGGACCATTTTGAGTGTCAGACGATAAGCCAGTTTTATATTTTATTTTTAAATGGGCATTTGTCACCATGGTTTGTGACCTTCATTTGGCGCGTCATCGCAAATTGATTTTTATGCACGACAATGCGACATCCCACTAAGCCAAGGCTACGGCATCTTATTAAAGTCATTATGCATTAGTGGATAAAATTGGATGCCATAGCCACCTTGTTCTCCACATATACACCCATTTGAGCAGCTCTGGTGAATAATATGATAACAGTTTATGAAAGAAGTGTTCAAGTTTCGTCGAGGAACAAAATTTGAAGGAAGATTTTGGAAGTTTTCTACAGCATCACATCATCTAAAATCCGCCGATTGACATCATCAGTTGACAAGAGGCTATTCAAAGTGATTTTGAAGCATGGGGGTTATGTTGATAATAAATATTTCCTTAAATAAAATAATGTGAAATTCGTTCGTGTTTCGATTAATATTGTTTCTAGATATCTTTTTTATTTCATACCAGCCTGGGTGCCTGGCGTTGCCCGGGTGTTTGGAGGTGTGTGTTGAGCAAAAAAAAGTAGTAGTAGGCACGCAAGCTCGA
Source organism: Euprymna scolopes (assembly GCF_053919585.1). NCBI lineage: Eukaryota > Metazoa > Mollusca > Cephalopoda > Sepiida > Sepiolidae > Euprymna > Euprymna scolopes. The sequence continues at coordinate 92,553,635 of NC_136504.1, forward strand.
ACCCGTACATAAAAACAGCATATCCTGACTTGACAGAGTACAAAACAGACCTCGTGGTTTAGTGGGGGGTGCCCTTTTCTCTTCCCTGCAACCTCTCTCCCACAGAAGAGACGTTGCGAGCCTATCTTTGTTTTATCGTTATTTCCATGACAGGTGCTCGTCTGAGCTCCAATCCCTCGTCCCCCCCTCGCTAATCTTTCACGAGAAACACCCGTCTGGCTGAAACTACTGTCAATAATTTTCCCTACTCTTTATCTGTGCCTAAATCCAAACGTAGATTTCATGAGCAAAGCTTCTTTCTTAGAATTGCACGCCAGTGGAACTCTCTGCCACTTGCCTGTTTGCCACATGACTACAACTTGGACGTCTTCAAGTCCAACATAAACAAACTCCTCACAAACCGCCCCCTTAAGTAAGAAACTCTATCAAAATCCCCAATACGAATGATTACTACAATACTATCTCATTGATTACTGTACACGCAATAACCCTTATCTCTGAGTGGCCTTCGGGCCTTGATAAGTGGTGACCCCATGTAAAAAAAAAATAAAATAAAAATAAAATAAATTGAATGTTAGAAACCGTAAATCTCATTAATTTAGAATTTTTGTCCGGTTTCAAAATAGTCCAAATTTAACTATTCTCGCCGTATTTTAGAGCAAATATACGAAAATAAAGCCTTTATAAATTTCTCCAACACAGATTATGGATTGTTAAGAAAACGAGGGGGTGGTACTAACTGCTCGATGTAGTTTTAACGGAATGAAAATGTGTCAAGATGCGTACAAACTTTGTATTTTTTTTCAAACATATCTGATAAGATATAACTACGAAATGTTTTGAATAATATCAAATTTAAAATTGTTTGGTTTTGTCGAAACAATTGTTATATCCGAAAAAAATACAAATATGAAATTATTCCTTCTTGTTGGTTTTGGTTTTTGCCAGTAATATATATATATATATATATATATATATATATATATATATTAAACCAAGGTAGGTGTTTTAAATATGCAACATATAGTTTTTATATACATAGCTCTCCAATGTAAACAATTTTTTGGGGGGGGGGATCAACGTGTGGATGCTGATTTTAGGTTAAATTATTATAGAAAAGCAATCCCCCACTTTATTGAAACTAGCTAGTTGTTCATACCATGCAAACGCGAAATTTGCGACGGGTTAGATTATCAGATTTGGTGCCAGAAAAAAAATCGGTCTGTGTCAAAAAACGAAAATAAACGTTTTTTTTAATCATTATTTATAATTATTATATTAATTATTTTTAAATAATTATTTGTCCAATTATGTCTAGTGTGGGATGTATCCAAATTGATGAAATAAGGAAAATGGAAGGAGGGGCATTTTTTGGCTCGTTTTGGCTCTTTTTGGTGTTTTTCCTAAATGCACGGGCGGCCATCTTGCTTGCCAAACTGTAGTGGTTACGTTGGATACTGAATGTCTTCAAATATGAATAAGTAATCGTTTGCGCAAGAAAACAATGCAATATTCGTTCTTAGTGTACCCAAAAATTTATAAAAGTCGACAATTCAAAGAAGAATGTCGAGAGGTCGATAAATTAAAAAAAAATACCAATGTATGGTAATAATTGTACCATAGCGATGTATGTGATATCATATATGGTAAAAAAAATATATATTATATATTAAATAAATTATAAAGAAAATCTGTTTCGCAGGCAATTAAACACACTTGCTATGGTATAATTATTATAATAAATCCTGGGCAACACCGATTAAATTTTATAAACAAGAAATAAAGAGCAGATAATGAATGGGGTGATGGATTTTGCTCGCATGGGAAATTGGCCCTGTGTCTGACTAGCTCTGCCTCGTGGGGATGCAAGTAAATGAGGACATTAGTTTAAATTATTTTTCTCTTACCCCATACCTCGCTTCCTCCGGGCATCGGTGTTGAAAATAAGGAACAATAAAACTACTAAATACAGTGAAAGAAACGGATTACCCAACAATGACAGATAAAAAAAGGTTACTTAAAAATTAAGAATAAGCGAAAATAAAATAACCTCCGAATTAAAAATAAAAATAATAATTGAACTTAGAAGAATATTTCGAAATGAAAACAAATCTATTACAGAAATAATTAAATTTTAAATTATATTTTTAAATAATACCCTTGAAAGTGGCTACAATGTCGAATAAGTGATATCATCGAGCTAATTATTTAAATAGATTTAAATTAATGTGATATGCTAATGACCGTAACTCAATCAATGTAGATGTGGTTTGAAGAATGCTATATATAGAAATAACGCATAAAATATAATGTCTCTTTGACAGAAGTATCCTATCATTGGCGTTATTTATATCTTGACCAGGAGAGGTATACACACATATCGAGTTTATATCACTTTGAACATGGGGAGTTGTATACACAGACAAACACAGACACAAACGCTACTACTTTACACACACACACACACACACACACACACACACACACACACACACACACACACATATATATATATATATATATATATATATAAAAAATTTACGTATATTCATATATATATATATTTACATATATTCATAATATATATATATATATATATATATATATATTTACGTATATTCATATATATATATTTACATATATTCATACATATATATACATATATGTATATTTACGTATATTCATATATATATTTACGTGTATATTTATATATATATATATATATATATATATATATATATATATATATGAGAGGTGAAAATGTTTTCAATATTATGCTTAACATTTGCATAGGTACTTCAACAAACTTATGCAAAGAACCACATTAAACGATAACGATACGTGGTCTGTCGATTTAACTTTGAACTGATAACACATAGATAAATCTCTGGCTAAAACCTTGATTCGTTTAATATAGCACAACGGGTCATTAAGCAGCTTTTCTATCAGCAATGAGACATGTGCTTTGATGCGATCCTTTTTTATCGCAGTGGAAGTAAAATGTGCGTTTGATGTAATTACCTATTGCCTTCCGTGCCATTTAGCCGACAATGGCACACATGACCAGCGGTCATCAAACAACACTTATCTTCATGCACATTTTATATATATATATATATATATTTTTTAATTAAATAATATTTACATATATTAACGCTTGGTGTTTTTATATATAAATATGTCAATATCTTTCGATATGAGACGCGCTCGCACGCACACACACAGATATATATATATATATATATATATATATATATATATATATATATATATATATATAGAGAGAGAGAGAGATAGAGAGAGATATGGAGAAGGAACAATGATTAAAACTTAGATAACAAAATTAATTACGTATTATGTGTATATTTTAAAGTTTATTTTGTTTTAATTTGAAAAAAAAACATTACGTTGTGGGATTTGTTGTGTATACGAGCGTTTCACTGATATGATCATTCTATTTCTGAAAAGGAAACCTGGCTATAGTGAGAGTCAGTTTCGTGAGGTATATTTTTAAATAATATGTTCTAACACAGACACATAAACACTTTATCCTGACGAATCCTATAGTGGATGAAACGCCGAATATTCAGTGTAGCTTAATCGCCATATATATCTTATAAATTACTAACTAGCACTACCTACGTATTGAGCACTTTTGAAGTAAACACTTAAAGTTTACACATAAATCTATACTTTCGTATATTAATTTTATGTGAGTAAATGAAGTAGTTATATATATATATATATATATTTACATACATACATACATATATATATATATATACATACATAGAGAGAGAGGCACGCACTTATATATATATATATACATATATATATATACATATATACACACACACATATATAAATATATATCTTAGTGACTCTTGTAAATTGAACTTTTATATTATGGAGCCACCTTAAAACCCACGGGTCGAATTCTTGCAATGCAGAGCTAACCCCTATTTTACTTAGTAGAGAAAAAATCGCTGAGTACAGCGCCGAAACGTTGTGCTAATAACACACAAGATCAGAATAATTGTCTGATTTATCAAAATAATACAAACACACACACATACGCGCACACACACACACACACACACACACACACACACACACACACATATATATATATAATGGGCAAACAACATTTTCGGGGTATCAATGGGATCGCTGGACTATGCAGAAGCAACAGATCTCGTTGGACTTTATATAATTTATAATTTAGCAAAAGATAACACTATTGATGGAAGGGGCATAGGCTTATATCGTGACGATGGGCTAATAATAGTGAGGAACGCTACAAGTGTTAAATGTGATCAGATTAGGAGAGCAATCCATAGGGACATGAAAGATTTTGGCCTAAAAGTAGAAGTTAATGCTAACTTAAAACAGGTTAACTTCCTTGACGTTACTTTAGATCTTGATTTAAACACTTATAAACCATTTATGAAGGAAAACGCTTATCCTATTTATTTATATATACCCACAGTCTAACCATCCACCATCCATTATTAAACATATACCGTTATCTATTGAAAGTAGAATAAGTAACAATTCATCTGATGAAGTAACTTTCAATGATTGCAAAGCTATTTATAATACATCAATTAAAAATAGATATAAAATATAAAGTAACTAATGCTATCACAAATAGATCTAGAAATCGTAAATTCAAGACGATTTGTTCACACACCCCTTTAATATTATGCTGAAAACAAAACTCGCTACAAAATTTTTACAACTTATTAACAAGCATTTCCCACCAAATAATATATTACATAAAATCTTTAATAAAAATATATTAAAATTAATTATAGCTGTGGTGATAACTTGGAAAGAATTATAAAAACACATAATGGAAGAATCTTAAGGATGACTAATAGAGAAAGTGTAAATATTAATGATAACAGGGCTGTGAATAAATATAACTGCCAAAAACCTAAGGAATGCCCAATAAAAAATGAATGTCTAACCTCATCAGTGGTATAGCAGGCTAGGATATTCCCAGAAGAGAACCCAAAGGATGAAAGAGTCTACATAGATAGTACCCAAATGACATTCAAAAATAGATTCTATGAACACCCACGTTCGATGAATAATCAAACGTATGAAAAGAACACGTCCTTATCGTTATACTACTGGAAATTAGTTAGAGAAAATAAAACACCTAGGATAGAATGGAAGATTATTAGAAGGGCCAATACTTGCCACTCATTAAACTCACCATGTCTATTATGTTTATCAGAAAAACTTGAGATAACTAGGTTTAAGGATAGGGATAAACTGTTAAATATTGAACAAGACACTGCTATATCCTAAGAATATTTCAGAATACATGCACTTAAAGAACTCTAAGTTAAGAAGATCATAACAACTACGATTACAACTATCCCCAATCCAATTACCTCCTACAAAAGAGGATGAGTGAGGTCGTAACTATGATCCTACCCGTATGGATTACATAAGTCGCTTAATATTCTATTTTCTCAAGCAGTTATAATATTACTTACCTAAATAAATACGTGTATAATAGTATATCTGAACCAAACGTGTAATAGATTGTTGAATGAACCTCGAAATAATGTATGCATGTGGATATTTTTGGGTGTGTGCATGTATGTGTATATGATCTGTATGTATATGTATATATACGTGGGTAGGAAAAATAAAAAATAAAAGAATAAAGAAATAAGGAGGGATGAATAAAGATAAAGGTAAGTACTACAAAATATAAGCCTTTATACTCCGTTTTCATAACCTAAATGCTGTGATTTTTGTCATAGGCTATTATATTATTATTATTATTATTATTATTATTATTATTATTATTATTATTATTATTATTATTATATCGTTATATATCTTATATATATCTGTGTAAACCTCGCTAAATCTGAGGATAGACATATGGACGTCAAGCTGAATTCACTATAAATATTTAAATAGTAAAAAAAACGTACAACTTATGAAAAAGTAACAAGCGGGTAAGGGCGGGTAATATAACTATGCGTGTGGGGTTTGATAAAACAAATTATTTAGTGAATGAGTTCATTCCTATTTTTATTTCAGATATATCATTTGGTGCCAGTGTACATATATATGTCTGTATTTTGTGTAAATATGTATGTATATGTGTATTTATGTATGTATGTATGTATATATATATATGTATATGTGAATATGTATGTATATATATATATATATATTAAAATAGACTGTCTCGTATATGATGATTATAATAATGTATATTACAAGAATGTATGGGTCTCTGGGCATATATGTATGTATGTTATGTATGTATATATATACGCCCGAGTAAACTATAATAATACGCTGTTTCATATAAACGGGCTACCACACTACGGAAGTTAAAAGGCACCTTATTATTAAAAAGGTTTTTGTATTTGTGCATGTATTGCTGTGTTTTTATGCGTTGTGAGTGAGCGGGCTACTGTGTCTCCATGTGTGTATATATATATATGTTAGTATATACTTGAGTCTATATTGATATCTATATGTATATGTGTCTCGTATATATCTGTGGAGATTTGGGTACACGTATGGATGGGGATGTGTGTCTGCACCTGCGGATAGTCTGACTGTGTGTGTATATATTGTGTGTATGCTGGTATGCGTGTACATGTATATGTATGCGTATATGTACGTATATATCTATGTGTGCATATGTGTGTATGTATGTGTATATATATATATATATATATATATATATATATATATATATATATATATATATATTGAGACGTGTGTCCGGTTAGGATCCACAGGTTTTTAAAGTTCCCAATCGACAGTCTTATTATTGTTATTATTATTATTGATATTGTTGGTGTTATTAATATTATCAATATTATAGAAATTATTACTATTAGGATTGTTAGTGGGATTAATATTATTAGTTTTGGTATAATAACAGTCATAATATATGATATCCAGATGTGTGCATGGATGTATGTGTTTGATGGTCCGAGCATTGATATAACTGCGTATGTAAGTATAAATATAAACATGTTATAACTGTATTTGAGCATTATGTATCTATGTGTGTATATATACACGGGTGTATCAAAGTGTGGGGGTTTATACGTGTATTTATATATACGTATGCATGATGAGGTTGATAACTTCCGGAGTTTGATGTTTATTTTTTATCTTTTATTTGTTTATTATTTGTTTATTCATTTTTTATTTATTTTATTTATTTTAATTTTAATTTTATTCTTGTGTGTTGTTATTGTTATTGTCCGTTTTCAGTGCGTGTGTGTGAGTAAAATACAGCGAACAGTGTATATCCACTCCTGGGTATAGGTATAAGCGTATGTTTGCTTCTAGTGTGTGTATGTGTGTGTGTGTGTGTGGATTGAAAGACACCGGTCAATACTCAATAGCCATAAAGAATGTTTTTAATTTACTGACCGCGAGACAAAAATACTAAATTCTCAAGTACCTTATGCCGTAAAAACCAAAAGATGGGATAGAAAAACTTAAAAAGGAATATATAAAAAGGGAAATAAAACAGAGGATGTTTATTATCTTCTAAGGCCTCGCTTATCCTCTCCCCGCTCATAACCCCCAGACATGTTACATTTTAACTTTGTAAACGAAATAAGAAAATGTTTTTGTTTGAAATATCAGTTTTCGACGATAATTCTTGGCCTGAAGACGTAATCCCCTAACGCGGGTGATTACAGAAACATGTTTGCATATATATATATATATATATATATATATATATATATATATATATATATATATATATATATATATCATAATATGTATATAAATTAGGAAATAATTTCATGCGTGTGCTAAAATGGTTAATATTTATTGTTTATGAATTTAAAAAGTGTAAATTTCATTTTAAAATTATAAATTTTAAAAGTGGGCTTTTATGAATTCACCATATAAGGTAAAAATAAAATAATCTAAAATTAATCTAAAATGACTTTTCATTTGTTTTTATGTAATATGCATTTTGGTAGACTTTATAGAATTAAATTCATCTATTTCTTTACTACTGTATGATATCATTCAAACACGGTAGTTTTTGCATATATGGTTAAGTAGCAGTTTTAGTAATTTAGAACTGCTTTAAAGCTTTACCGTTCACATATTTTTCGACTAAATTTCGACTAAATTTTAAACAGCTATATTGTGAAAGATTTTTTTCAATTTTCCTTCAGTAAAACAGAAGTTATGAGGAATTTTCTTGTGTTCAAAATTGTAAAAATAAGGAGGTGAGAAGGCTTATTATTACTTAAATTCCAGTGAAAAGCTGCCAACGAGAAATCAATAGAAAGCGGCTGTTGCAATAAGGCCAAAATCATCTGCAAAAGTTATCGAAAGATGGAGCGAGTACTGGAAATCTGGATAGACTTGTTATCACCTAGACTCCATGGAACACCACAATTTGTTTCTCAAAGAGAAATCTTTGCTGATGGGTTGTGTGACTTCTTTTAGTGAGTCAATTATAATCATAATGAGAGGATGGCGAACGTGGAAAAGAGGGACGAAAGGGGAAGAGTATTATTATGGTTACAGACTGTAGAAAGCTATGCAAAAAAGTAGAAAATTACATTAGCGAAGAACACAGAATGATTAACTACCGCAGAGAGGGACGAACAATGCAGAAAATGATGAAATCAAAGACAAAAGCACAAGAAAATAAAAGTAGTAAGAGAAGGCACTACATGGACGATTCTTAAGAATGACAAAAGAAGACAATAACGAAAACACTTGGACATTGCTAAGAAAAGAACAAATAAACCAAGAAACAGAATCTCTACTGGCAGATGCATAAAAAACGCGATTAGACGAACGGCATTAACCCTATTAGACCGAGTTGGCGGTATACCGGTAATTTCCGAAAATGCTACATACCGAGTAACAGCTAAACCTTTCTGCAAATGGCGTCCTTTGTTTCGGCGGAGTTGTACATTTTTTTTGTAGCCATGAAGCGAGCTAGTGACGAACCAAGCACTTTGACAAGTAAAAGAGCGAGATCAAGGAGCTTCACGGTGCAACAAGCGTTGGATAAACTAACAAATTCTTATTCAGATGAAGGCCAATTCGATCAGGAGTATGTTTCTGAATCAAGTAACGCTAGTGATGATGAATATATCGATGAAGAAGAAGTGATAATAATTCCGATGATGCAAGGAGCCTATATAAAAATCGAGTGTTCAAAGTTGAGGGCACGTCGCTCAACCAGGTAATAGGGGAGAGTCTTGTTTGGTTGATGAGGAATGGAGTCGCAATTTTGTAGCTCCAGCCCTGGATTTCAATGAAAATGGGAAATACCCAAATAAAAAGATAAAACACGGGAAATCCGAAAATGTAGACTCTGTAGACATAAGAGGAAACGAGGAGCCACATATTAATTGATTCCAGCAAATTAGTTCTAAAGGAAGATAAGGACTAGCACGACCGAATCGGGAAGGCTATGCACTGGGAGCTCTACAGACGACTGCACCTCGAAAATGCGGACACATAGTCTAAACACAAACTTGAGATTTTACTGGAAAATTAAAACTTTAAATTCCTTTGGAGTATTAAGGGGCATACAGATAAAACTTACCTTAAGAGAGAAGATGTGACATCGAAATAATTAACAAAAAGTAAAGATTATCTCAAGTCGTAGGGTTTGCTGTGACAACAGGCCAGGGAGTAAGGATCATAAAGACAGAAAAACGAAACAAATCTGCGAAATCTGCGAAAGGATCTATAAGAAATATGAAACCTGAAGGAAATCAATATAATTCCAATAGTTCTAAGAGCATTAGACAGAGTTCCATAGAAATTTGAAAAATGCTAAGAGAAATCGAAATGAATGATGAATACTCAGACAATACAATGAACCGTAATACTGAAAACAGCTGACATCTTCAGGAAAACCTGAATGTGGAATCTAATCTACATGAGTGAAAAACGCCAGTCAAGATAGAAAATGCAACAAAAGTGTTTAAAAAAAGTACTACTTCGCAAACTGAAACTTTAAAATTCTAGAGTGATCCCTCTCCCAAAAAATGTAGATCCAGGATCGTCTGGCGCCACATCAAATAGACTAAGGATCCAGGAGAGTAGCAAGACCAAGTATTGAAAGCACTAACCAGACTTTCAATAAATAGGCGAAAAAGAGGCTGGGACTTTGGGAAGACTTATTGTCACTCAGGTTCCAGTAATGATCACTGGTCATTGCAAGCGAATAATCAACGACAGACGACTGTTGTGATAAGTGAAATGTATTTGCAAAAGTAATCGAAAGAGTTAGAAGAATACTAATTATCTGAGGGGACCTTAAGGAAACTTCACCAAGACTTCAGGAAATTGCATCGTTTATTGGCAGTGGGCAATCCTTGATGATAACTTGCGTGGAAAATCTTAGTGAGTAAAATAATAATAAAAAATTAGAATGCCTTTATTTAAATGCAAAATAGTGCAATATTTGAAAATAAAGAAGTTAACAATGGGATAATGAAATGGTGTATATTTTATACTCTATTCCATCTGGATCAATAGCGCTTTATATTTACAAATTAAACACATTGAAAATATTAATTACTGCATTCATTAAATTCCTTTTTTATTGTTTCTCATCCTATTTGTAAAAAGATAATTTATAATAGTTGTTGGTAGTCTAACTGGCGCTAACATCTGAGTGATATGTCATTATTTTGTGATAATAGTTCTTTTTTTAACATTTGTTCGTTTATACACCTGCCCTCGAACTTCTTTATTGTTTGCATTACGTTAAATTATAATTTATAACAAATGCAATTTAGTTGAAAATTTTAACAAATATACTTAGCTCATTATGTGTTTCATCCTTCCATTAACAAGTTGTGTTGATCGCTTGCATTCTTTTCTAATTTTTGTTAACAATTTGATTAATTTGTTTAAAAGGTATACTGTTTCAAAATTCATATTAAAAAATTACTTTTATATGTTTGTATTTCACATGATTATATATATATATATATATATTATATATATATATAACTACTTCATTTACTCACACAAATTTAATATACGAAAGTATAGATTTATGCGTAAACTTTAAGTATTTACTTCAAAAGTGCTCAATACGTAGGTAGAGCTAGTTAGTAATTTATAAAATATATATGGCGATTAAGCTACACTGAATATTCTGCGTTTCATCCACTATAGGATTCGTCAGGCTTATGCGCATAAGCCTGACGAATCCTATAGTGGATGAAACGCAGAATATTCAGTGTAGCTTAATCGCCATATATATATATATATATATATATATATATATATATATATATATATATATATATATATATATATATATATATATATATATATATATATATATATATATATATATATATATTAAAGGTACGGTATAATCGCGTTGACAAACAGGGTTTGGTCATATCACGGAAGTTAAGCAACGTTGAGCCTGGTTAGTACCAGATGGGTGACCATTTGGGAATTCTAGGCGCTGTATGTGCTCTCTGCTTATCTCAACATTTGTTACTAGTCGTCCTGAACATGCACCTCACTTGCCACTGGTATTTATCTATGTCGACACAGGAGAGGTGTGGTTATAAATTTGCACCTCCTGCCGCAATAATTTTGCTCGCAGGTATCCCTACGTGGGTATCCATAGTCTGTCAAAAACTGAAGGACCCTGTTTATTTATTAAAAGAAAATCTACATTAAATAAGTAACATAATCTACATATTATATAGAAGGAAATATTTTATTAATAATTAGTTCTATCTTATGGATTGTTATTATTAAGAGAATTGTTCTAATTGCTACTTTGAAAAATATTGTTTAAAATTGAGTTCTTTTATTTATTTTTATGTAATTTATATTTACTGATTATTAGCCGACATTAGTTGCGTTTCAAAACGGAAGTAAGCTTTATTTATTTAAACTATGGAGATTTTTCCCGTTAAACTATGAGAGTTATTTGCCGTTGTATTGCCATAGACGAAGATGGGTGTTTTGCGCATCTATAACATTTACATGTGGTCCACTTCCAGAAAAATGGTAACGTTAGAATATTCGTCGTATCTTATATAGTATATGGTAAAAGCCATTATATAGCAATATTGAATAGTATAAATATCGTGGGAAATGTAAGCTCCAGTTGAAATTTAAATTTTGTCTAATACAGGTGAAAATCTTCTTTAAAATAGCCATTTTATTGATACATAACTATAAAGCCCATTATTTGTTTCCTGCAACTATGCTGTGATAAAGACACTATAATATGCCTCTACCCTTGACGACTGTAGCGACCTCGTGACTTCTAGCAAAGGCTTCCCCATGCAACATACCAATATGATCAAACGATACTTCATTTAGTCTGCATTCTTTTCAATCAAAATTTTGAAGTGCCCGTAGACCATTAAACTAATCCGATCATTTCAGCTACATCAGGTAGTCAACCCCGATCATAGGGACTTACTTGTTGCAAGTACTTATTTGTAATACAGGGAGGTTATTGTGATCCAGTGGTTAACGACACGGATCGATTAACCGGGTGTTCAAAGTTCGAATCTAGTTCTCCAAAAATCACTTTAACTTAAGGGGTTGGTAGTATTCTCGTGGTCCTTCCCTCAAATACATGATCTTTTTTTATAGACAGAACCCTGACTGGAAAAATATCGGGCAAACCAATGCTAGCAATTCATATAATGGTGATTATTACTGATACGGTAACTATAAAATATTACAAATATGTTTTATAAAGAATTTGCTTTCCAGTGAGATTTCTATTCAGCTAGAGAAGCTGAATGATCTCTTAGTGTTTTCAATTTACACGCCTAAGGGAAGCGAAAGGGGTTATATTGATTGAATCAGCTTGAATGTTGCGATGTTGTCCTTAACGTTGCTTTCCATAAACCTTCGCTCTGATAACCCGCTTCGTTGAGGGATGTTTTATTTAGTCATTTCTTCTTTTTTTTTGTTGTTGTTAGACTTTATAGTACTGTTGTCTATCTTTTTAATTCTGTTTCTATTTTTTTCTTAATGATCAGCACAAAGAAAGGAATCAATACATTTATCAATTGTTATTGACTCTTATTTCCATTTTCAAATTTTGGAGTTGTTATTCTTTTTTGTTTTATTTAGACCGCAATATTCATTATTAATGCTTTTTTTACATAGCCTTGTGCCTCTAGTATTTAAATCTAAGAATCGCTTTAGATTCACAATAAATATCTGCACGTGTCAGCGAATCTTATTTTACTGAATAGTTCTTGAGATCGAGGCAACAGAATCACAATGTCCTCTGCACGAATGACTCAATTGAATTTCTAAAATGAAAGCTTTACATCTTCATTGTAATGTAAAATGTACGATTGTTCCTGAATAAAAAAACGCTCTGAATTCATACATAATTTAACTTTCTTTGAGTCAGAATTTATTCTAGCAGATTATATATATATATATATATATATATATATATATATATATATATATATGTGTGTGTGTGTGTGTGTGTGTGTGTATAGAAAGGCTTCATTGGAGTTTACTACTTACTAGCAGGGGTACCCGGCGTTGCCCGGGTGAAAGTTATTGCCACAAGGACGAAGCGATGTTAAGAATATCTTCCACGTGGTCAAAATAAAAAAAAATGATAGATAGATAGAGAGAGAGTGAGACAGAAAGAGAGAGAGAGAGTGTGTGAGGTGGGTAATTAGTTTTCGACGCTAACCATTAGGCCAAAGAAAGTAGTGAATTGAAATTTTAACAAAAATATATATATAGAGAGAGAGATGAAGTCGAAATCGAAACCGTAGGGTAATTAATCTTGCTCGTAACCATTAGGCCAATGAGGATAGTGTATTCAATGAGTTGGTAATTAACTTAAGAATCGTAAAAGTCCTCACGCAGAAACGGAAATGAACGTTACTTTCAAGACTGGCCAGAGGCCAGGTATGCTTGCTGCTTTTTTCGGTATTTATTTGTTTTCACACGAAAGCAAAATGTGATATAATTTGCTTAAAAATAAAATTTTCTCGGTATATACAGGTTTCTCACTCCATTGACCGAGAAATAAATTCATTTTGTGCTGTGCAAGAACAGACACGGCATGTCGTCGAGCTGTCGTTTGCGTTCGAACAGTTTCGCTTTATACGAAAAAGCCAAACAAACCCGCCATGTTGTATAGGTGGGGTCTTTTAAAGAGATAGGATGGGGTCATTCATTTTTATGAGGGGAAAAAGAGAGAGGAGTGAGAGAGACATTTATACCTTTTACAGTCTGTTGTTCTTATTACATATATTGTAGAGAGGAGAGAGGTGGTGGTCAGTTCTTTAACACAGAGAAAAGGGAACTGTCATTACTTATGATGGAGAGGGGGACACATTACTTAGATGGTTTATACACAAATTTCATTATAACGATGAGTGGACACAATGTTCATATAAAGGATGTTTCACATTAAGTTTAATTGTTGAAGAATGACACAGCACGAAGACGCATTTACAAAATATGATGTGTTCTTTATTACATTCGACCGGTTGCAATTATGATGACATCCAGGAATTCAAAATTCGACTACATGATCACAACTTTCTAACCCTTCGCTTCCAAAGGGGGGGCCCTCTTTTGAACAATGTCAGCTCTGACTACCGTCTGTCCAACGCTGTCCACCCGTCTGTCTTACTCTTCTTCGACTCTAGCTCCTATATTGAGAATTCTTTTCTGCCATGACGTAATACGCATATCCAAAACGTGCTGGACCTCGTGGAGAACTCACCTAGCCTAAATATACTTTGTTTGGCACGTTTCCAAACCAGTTTTGCAGACAATGAATTTTCTCAAACCTATTTTTCGACCTAACTTATTTTTCAACATATTTAAATTTGCTATTGTTCGTTCTTCTGACCTCATTTTAATTATGGTTTCATAAAAAGAATTGAATAATTAAATTTCTTTTCAAAGAACATATCTAAACTATTTAATGGTACAACTGAACAATGCGAATATTCCATTTCTGGCTCTATTCCTGAACCTTGCTTACGAGGTTCGAATCTCGGTCTATCTAATATCATTTTTACTTATCTAATGTTTTTCTTACTTACAAGAAAATGGAGACCTTTTATGTAATATCCAGAAGACGGCACGCTGGGAGTTTGTTTTAACTCGATCAAGCAAAAAAAAAAAAAAAAAATGCAGACGCTGTCCGTTTGCAAATCTTAGATATTACGATTTGGGAAGTCTGCGAAAACTTCTTCCGAGATCTAACCGACGCGAGAACCCCGACGCAAAACGCTTTTCGTTGACATACACAAACGCCCGCGCCCATTTTGCTTTTTATATAATCAATTTATTAATGAGTCTTTGTGATGTAGAATAAAAAGATATTTACAACGATGACTATTTTTCTATGCTATTGTAGAATTAAACGTAAGAAAACGGATAATACAATTGGAACACAGTAAACGCAAACATAAATAAAGTACAAAAATTTTGTGTTCTGACTTGGCCGAAGCAACTTTCAGTGAAACCCCTACTATTTAGAATATCAAGAAAAGTTGATGTAGTGGGAAAATAGCAGGAATATCCACAACATAAGCTATATATAGTATTGTCTAACAATAACTAAGAATTTTTATGCAGAATCTATGCAGATAAGTAAGCAAACTTCCAAAATATATATCTCTTATTATACATTCAGTATGCATTTGAGCTACACATTTGCAGAGATGTTGAGTTCTTGGTTGGAAGCTGTGTCCTTTATTTAAGCACTTAAAAGGATCCATATACATGTTTGTCTGGGGAAATCTAGCTGGTTTCCAGTTTGAAATGTAAATTTTCTGAAAATGTGTAGACACAAATGCTTGTTTAAATAACAGTTATATATATATATATATTATATAAATTTAAAGGAGATTAGAATAATAGTCTAAAGAGCTAAGTGTATTTTAATGTAATAGTGAAATTACTAGTTTAATTAAAATACAGGAAATGCTCGTTGTAATTTAGATATATAATAAGCTCGATAGTTAAATGTCCTAGAGCTAATTCAATATTAAGTAATGTGATTTATAATTTAAAAATTAAAAAAAAAAAATTTTAATTTAAAAATCAAATTTTGATTAAATTAAAAATCAGTTTATAAGAAGGAACAACAACAAAGTCAATTATCTGTACGATCGTTTCGGAAATCCGTGCTTTTTATTTTTGGTATACATGAAGTTATGTAGAACAATTATATATAGTTTTTTTGGTAAGCACGGTCTCCTCATCAGCAAATTTAGGAGGATTTTTATTGAATTTAAAAGACACCAAAAATAAACCTAGCATTAAAAGTAAGGCAGATGAATCTGAAAAACTGAAATAAAAGGTTTGGATTTAAAATTTATATTTCAATAAGAACACAATTAAAGTCTCTTACTCTACTATGCCTAACCTTCATCAGAAAATAATTAGCTCTAATAATAAGAAAATTAATAAACTACAAAATACAACTATACAAAATACATCGGACTGTAACTGTATTAGAAAAAATAAATGTCCCCTACAAGGCTCATGTAAAATTAAAAATGTTATCTATAGCTGCACAGTATCAAAAACTCCAAATATACAAGAACCTATTAACAGCCATAACTCAACTACCAGATTAAATAATAACACCAACTTAAATCAATCTACCGATAAATTACTAATCAACCCACCACATTATAATCCAACAATAGACCTAACGGAAAATAATCATAATAATCAAGAGGTAATATATATTGGTTCCACATCTGGCCCAATAAAACATAGAATTTCAACGCACAAACATTCTTTTAAAAATAACTCTCTATCAAACCAAACTACTCTATCCAACTATATTTGGCAACTAAAAAATAGCAATATTTCTTTCAACTTAAAATGGCAAATAATTGAGACTTGCAAATCATATAAACCAGGAGATAAATTTTGTACACTATGTACAAAAGAAACCCTAAAAATTTTAAAATATGAAGATATAAAAAGCACAACCATACTAGTAAATTCAAGACACGAGCTTCTTACATGCAATCATAAACGTTGGTTTAAATTTAATAAATATAAACCACCTTACATCATTAAAAATTACTCATTAGTAAAAATAGATTACAATTTTTTTTTTAATAAATTAAGTTAGACCAATTACCACCCTTAGACCCGTAAATCAAATAATAAATAAAGCCAATAACACATGACAATTATCTCCCCTTAAAAACTTGCAAAATAAATATTCTCTCTATATATATTAACTGTAGCGTCTTTAAATCAAAATACGCTAACGGAAACAATTTACTGCACGAGCGTCGCCCTTTTAAAATTCATCATTCAATAAAATAAAAAGCTATAGCAAACATCTAAATGACTACTTTAAACACAGTTCCTGATTTCAAAAGAAGAAAAACTAAAAGGTAACTATCTCTATATATTTTTAAATCAAATTTATTATGTAAATTCAAAAAATATATATTTTTTTTACTACTCATTTCTATCTCTAACCTATATTAATTTTCTTATAAATTTTAAATCCAAACCTTTTATTTCAATTTTTCAGATTCATCTGCCTTACTTTTAATGCTAGGTTTATTTTTGGTGTCTTTTAAATTCAATAAAAATCCTCCTAAATTTGCTGATGAGGAGACCGTGCTTACCAAAAAAACTATATATAATTGTTCTACATAACTTCATGTATACCACAAATAAAAAGCACGGATTTCCGAAACGATCGTACAGATAATTGACTTTGTTGTTGTTCCTTCTTATGAAACTGATTTTTAATTTAATCAAAATTTGATTTTTAAATTAAAATTTTTTTTTTAATTTTTAAATTATAAATCACATTACTTAATATATATATATATATATATATATATATATATATATATATATATATATATATGGTTCCTCTAAAAATGTAAAAATATACTCGCATTTCAAATTACGATAACATTCTTTTTTGTGAGCGTATAATGATTTTTTAAAATACAGTAGACAGATTTAACTGCAGAAACATGTTCACAGATCTTCAAATTTTTCACCATATTGTCCACACAAAGCTGATACCTCTTATAGCGTGAATATATATATGTGTGTGTGTGTGTGTGTGTGTGTGTATGTGTGTGTGTGTGTTGGGACGATTAATCGGAAATCGGAAAAGTCGGAACTTTTGGGGGTGTTGGAATCAGAAAAATTTGAGCCTCATTTTCGATTTCAAAACTATTCTTTATTTTTTTTTTCTTGGAAATTATAAAGAAACAAATGTTTTTATTTATTTATCAGAAGATCTCTATTTATAATATGAAAATAAAGGACAAGGAACCAGGATTTCTGGGTACAATTTAATTATTTTAATGGTAAGTTATGGCAAACAAAGTAAATAATCAAGAGTTCACTTACATTTATTGCCTTAGGAAACCTTTTGAAATGCTCACACTTATTATTAAAGTCAATACATTACACTTCAGAGTTCATAGTTAAATAATAAAAATGTATAAGCCGTTCCTGACAAGTTTTATTTCTAATTTTTTGGCGCCAACCTGGTCTTCAGTTATCTGCAGACGTTATCTTTGAAATAATCTTGTTTTATTGCGTTTAGTTATTTATTTTGCCACAAGTGAAAATCACAGAAAATCTCATGAGTTAATCAAAACTTGGGATAAAATACGAAGTATGAACGTTAGAGATTTATCAAATTAAAAAGAAAAAGAAATATGTACATTTTAAAGCATCCCCTCAATGAGATTCTACTTTTTAGGCGATTATTTGTGAACACACTGAAAAAGAAACAAATAATTATCGTAAAATTTAGAGTGGGCCCAGTTGTCCATATACATTTACCGTAAAATGACACCGTTTTTCCGGACCATTCTAACTTTTAGGGCAGTTTATAACATTTTTTGCCACTAACTTCAAGTCTGGTCGACTCTGTCATAAAAATCGATGTATTTTTCACGGTGTCCGGAATACTCGTACCCGGAAAACTCGTTCATTTTTGTAGATAGGAAAATGGGCCATTATTGAATAGATATCGACTGAAAACAAATTTTAGGACCGTTCTGGAAAAAGATATTGTTTTTAAAGGCGACTACACACCCCCACAATATTTTAAAAAATATTTTTATATGTCTACTGTTTAAAAAAAAAAACTTAGGTCACGGAGTCAAGACACGAAAAACGAAAACACATTAATATTTTCTTTTGAATTAATTCACACTCATATAGGATAATAAAAAAACACCCGCATAAAAATGAGAAAAATTATATATAGTAAACATTATTTTATTGCGTGTTCAAATTTAGAAAACGGAATTATATTATAAACCTTTTTCTTAAATGGCGAAATCTCTTTTTCAAGATTTTCATTATTACAACTTTTTTCAAACATGACATCATGAGTTTTTGTTTCCTTTTGATGGCGCTTTCGACCCTGAGTGGTTTCCTCCGTCGACGGAGAAAGAGTACCTTCGATGTTATTGACAGGTCTGAGTCCATATGTTTTGCGCAGTTGACGCAAAGTTTGAATTTAGGAGCTTTGCGAAACTTTTTAAAACAATTTCGTAAGTTTAATTTAAAGATTAAAGAAAATTAAATTATCTCAGAATTTTTATTGAATGATTATTTTTCTTTTTATAATCTAAATGTTTCGTTGTTAAGACAATTTTTTTCAAAATTACTTTCTTTATTTAACTGTCTCTGATTGGTTAATGTATTTAATTGTCTCTGTTTGGTCAGTAAATCGTTGCAATAGAAAAAAGTATAACCCGATGGTATTGACACTTTTTGTGCGTTTACATGGTTGTGGAAATTCAATTTGATTAAATTTTACAAACAATTATTTTTCAGCTTGAATCTGAAAATAAAAAGTTAGAAACCTGAATGATTTTTTTATCACATTCACCTCAAAATAAACACATAAGTGGGCTAAAATTTAGGACCGTATTTAGGGAAAATGACCAAGAGTTTGGTTTTAGTTAGATTTAAATTTCTGCATGTCAGTAAACTCGGGGAAGCAGGTATCAGGAAAAGAATTCCACAGTGTAGATATTTTCGAGAAAAAACTATTAGAGTAGAAGTCTTTTCGGCATTTAGAGACCTCTACAGTGTAATTTTGTTGCTAAGCGGGTTTGTCGGGAAGATGTACGTCGAGGGGAACAAGTGCACTGAGTTAATAAAAGCACACTCTCTTAAAATACTTTTGATCAGACACATGGATGCAACATTGCGCTGATCGAACAAGCGTTGAATCTTCGTTAACAGTGTGAGACTTAACAGATTAGAAACTTGTTTTGAACCCTGTCCAATAGGAAGAGGCAAACGGTAGATGCATCTGTCCAGATGTGGCAGCAATACTCCATGCCTTTGGTGAAAGTGACTTTGAATATAATATTTTTCGGTTTTCTAAATTTTCCTAAATTTCACCTGTATATAAAGTTTTAGACAAAAAGAAAAGGGGCATAATTTTAAAAATAGTAAGAGAAAAATGATATACACTAGGGTTGTTGCGGTTTATTTTAAACAATGGTTTAGACAGTAATCCTAAAGATAATTTACAGTATTAATATAGTATTCATATCAAAAACTTTCTAGGATCTTTCTAATTAATTTTATTAAATGTTAACGTTTCTGTTTGTATATGTAGATGTTTTAGATTTTCCGTACAGATATTTTGGTAGCTGCCATCTTACTTTGGTATTTTTATACTCTGTTATAATTGTATCTTCTAAGAGGATCTTCATGGCTAAAGTGGAGGCATAGATGTTAAGGTTTTAGATGCTGGGCTATTGCGCTAGCTTCAAATAGCTGCTTAGTGATACATCTTGCCGGTTTCAGTAGTAAAGCGTATGTATTAGAGGATCTTCATACCAAAAGTGGAGGTATAGATGTTAAGGTTTTAGATGCTGGGCTATTGCGCTAGCTTCAAATAGCTGCTTAGTGACACGTCTTGTTCGTTTCAGTAGTAAAGCGTATGTATGTTTTTAAATAGAATAAGTAAAACACGTGGGGCCAAATAGAAGACAAAGAAAACAAGCCGGTACATGAGAAACGAAATAGAATGATGAAGAGAGAGAGAGAGTTGGGAGACAGGGAGGTTAAGAGAAAGAACAGAAACAGAGAAGGGAGAGGAGGAGAAATGAAGACGTTGTTAGAATGTCAGAATATAAGGGAAACAAAGGAAAGGGTTTTATTAGTCCGTTTCTTGCAAAATCCATTTTCGTTAAATAGCAAAAGAAACGGCTGAAATAAAAATGTAGCACTAAAAATAGCTTCATTAATAATAATTGACTTATTTATTAGTTTAAATAATACTTTTCCAATTTAATATACCTTACTCTACTTATTCAATTGGAGAAATTAATCGACATCTACTCAATGTAAAAGTATAAACTTTATTAGTGTCTTAAACTTCGCTACGCTAATTCTTCGAACTTGGAACAAATTCGTATTCGTTATGTAAATTTTAATTATTTACTCTAAATATATAAGTAACATTTTGTTTATTTTATAAATTATATATTATTTATTTTAAATGACATGACTTAATTTCTTTTCTTTATCTTTTACCTATATATTATTTTGCATAATCTATTATGATTTTATGTATTTCTCTCAATATTGAAATCTAAACCTCAAGAGCCATTCTCAAATATTATACCAAAACATATATCCAAAGTAACCAAAAACGTTTAGATTCAATAAAAGCTAATAAGAATTTTTAAAACCGCAGTGATCATCAATTAGTAACTGCACATAAAAATGTGACTATTAAACTATTTTTTTAACTAGATAGATAACTAACAGTGTCTTTCCTTTCCGCGGTATATAGATAATGTAGGAATCTATTTTGTATCTAATATGAATAATATACACAAAGTTGCGTATAGCTAGAAGTTACTTCATATGGCTAATATATTAATTCAAACGAATTATATGAGCATTGTATATATTTCTTATTTGTCTACTTTTTCTACCATTTCTCAATTGACTATTTATAATTTTAAGCAGTTCTGCTTGTATTATTGACTATGTTTAATACTAGCATGAAGTCACTATTTGGCTTTATTATATAAGTTTCAGCTATATTATATCTAACATGTACAATCATTAATAACATATATTTCTCCTTACGCATCAATATAGGAATTACAACTAAATTGTCAATCTACAGTTTCTGTGTGCCAGCGTATAGTTCGTTCTGTGGATACAATTTTGTATAATTTCCTGTTTTTCATTTAATAAATCCTCCTTAGATGTTTTAATTGAATTTTTCCTAGGTATACAAATTACACTTTTCTCTTACGAGGAATATACTAGCATGCCGAACGGCGTTGCCCAGTCGTAAGATACGCATAAATATATTAATCCATGCAGATTTCTCTATTTTTATCATATAGCCAATTATCTATTGATTTTTATTCAATATATTGTAAGGATTCCAAAAATTATCAAAATTTATGATTTTGATATTATTCGCGAGAATAGGGACGAGAACGTTTAGCACCCCAGGCTTCGTTGTTATTTATCTCTTTTCCATCGTTACTGTTTGAACCTCAGACAGATGGATACCAAAGTTTAAGTATTAAGCTACTTTGTGCTACGGATATTTTATTTTGAGGATTCGCTAAAGAAACAGCAATATTTGATTTGACAAGTTTGCCAAGGTCAACTATTTTGTTTTTAATTTGGACAACTTAGAAACAAGTTTTGCCGGCTAAACACTAATTTGAAAGTGTGTTACATGTCCGAATACCCTAATCTATTTTTATTGCGGACTAGTATCCTCATCTTTTTAGTTGTTGTGTCACGACTTTTCGCCAACTGTTCCTCTGGTTTTGTTCAGGTTAAACAACAACTAAAACAATACTCCTCTCAATAATAAATTCCAATTAAATAATATATATCCGAATACCCTATATATCAAATTTCAAAGTAGTATACAAAATATTAAGAGAGAAGTTTAGTAGAGACTTTTAACACATACACCGAGGTCACTTATACATATGATACATATATTTGTGTTAATACGTATTCATCTTTAATTTTACGCAATTGTGCAGAACTTAGATACTATGCTAAAATAGAACGAATCGTTTTTTAGTAAGAAACTCCCCCCCCAAAAAAAATAATATATAATTAATTAACGCTCATGTAGAAGGTCGCATATTCATAGTTAAGTATAATAATAAAGTTCGCTTCTAAAAGTTAATTAAAAATGTATGCTTCTATTAGATTGACAATAAAGTTCATGCGGATTTTAAAAATTTAATTTCAAATTAAGTATTTTAAAAGAAAGTGTTCGTTATAATACACGTACTTTATATATCATTGTAAAGGGCTTGTTTCGCTCTATCTAGTCGTTTAAATTATTATGGTTTTAAAACAATTACGTATTCTTATTAGAACGTAGACTACAAGATCGGAATAAAAACAAATTCGCACAATTTTCTTATTTCAATTCAAGCTAGGTGGAAAAGACGTTGAAACGTCTCGCGATATCAACGGAGCTTTTGGCTCAGGAACCACCACTAAGCGCACAGCATAATTGTGGTTTATAAAATTTCGTGGCGGCGTTGAGAGTTTTTAAAATGATGAGCGTATGTGTTGGCAATTAGACAACGATCAATTAAGAGCCTTGGTCGAAGCCAATCCACGCACAATTGTTCTTAGCATTAGTATAAAATACTAGTATAACATTTTTATTAGCTACTAACATTTCAGCCCGGCGTTGCCCGGGTGTTTTGAGGTGTATGCTGAGCCAAAAAAAAAAGGGTCAATTTTTTTTTAACTTTGACCCCTATTATTACCCCCTTAAAATTTTTTGTTTATGGCTCATAGAAAGTTATTAAGTTAGATCCATGTTCAAGGAATCTATATCTAAAATTTCACGTGTTTAGACCCAAAATTGTAGGAGGAGTTTGGTAGAGTTCTCAAAGGTCAAATCGTTGAACTTTAACCACTTAATCGCCAAATTTCTGTCCAAAAGCCAATCACATCGATTTTCCTAAATCTCAGTACCCTGTATATCAAATTTTGAATCTGTAGGCTTAAAATTGACAGAGTTAGTGAGTAGGGAAATGTACACAGACACACACACAGCCACTTTCACTTTTATATATATATATAGATAGATAGATAGATAGATTATTTATATGAGTTTCAGTTATATTCTACCAATAATGTTACGTCTTTATTATGCTATATTCCTAACGCTATATTCGTATGTGAAATAAAAGTTGAAATTATTCCGCTGCGATATTCACAAGTGAAAATAAACTGGTATATATTTCATTCTATGCAAAAATCTTTCAATTGTTTCCGGGTTTTTATTTAGCAAATGATCATGTTCTGTAACAATGTGGAAGGATATTAAGGTACATAAATTGCATCTTTTTTATTAAGTATTTATTTAATGGCCTTAACCTAAAATTGACAACTTGAATTTATAATGAAATTTATATTTGATTAACTCCCTAACACATCGAGCTAATGGAGTAGAAGGTTCTAGACATGTCTCAAGATTAAGGAGCGCATAAGATAAGTGCGAAATAAAAGAATTTCCATACTTTTGGATTTTTTATATAGCCCTATGTTTTGAAAGTGTAAATACATTTTATTGAGATTACTTTATGGTGGCAAGTTAGATAAAAATCTTTATTTAATATATATAATATGAGGATATATTTTATCAACGTATATATATATATATATATATATATATATATATATATATATATATTAGAATCGTGCATATGTAATATTTTTATGTATTATAACTTTAACAATAATTATTTTACCCATTAACATTTAAAATATTTCCAAGTTCCTCCAATCATTCACAATGTAGGTTTTCATAATTTCGTAATTTTATCGAATTTTTATCTTTTGTTTGTATTCCTTGTAGGTTTCTCTTGAAATATTTTAATTTTTTTACATTTTATTTTAATTATTTATCATTGTTTCATCCTGCAGAGTATGAGGTGTTTATCGATCCAACCAGTTTTATGTGGTGTATTTCATCAACCAATCGATTTTAGCCTCTCTAAATCGCAATGGTTAAGTGGGAGAATATATTTTCTTGTCTGAATCTTTCCTGCCCGGTAGCTGCAACACTGAATATCATAACAGAATTAAAAAAAATACACCAGTACGTATCATCTCATATTCTGTTATGCTTTATATTCTTGCAGAAAGTTTTTTAATGGAAATCGCTCCAAAAAGGTGTGAAGCCAATTAGTATCAAGAGCTAACAAGAGAAAAAGATTATTATATCAAAGTTAGGATATGTCCATTGACCTTAGTCCTGTTTATACAAGCAAGAAAAACAGAAAGCGATTTCTACCAGCTTACGATTTAAAAAAAATATTACTAGAACAAGCAGATCTATTGCAATGAGGTAGCAAAATAGCAAATTGATGGAGATTACTGGATTAACGTATCAAACAGAATGGAAAAACGTAAACAGGGAATAAATTAGATTTTTTAAAACACGTGCAATATATACATAAAACTAGCAGGGCTAACCGGCGTTGGTCAGGTCCGTATAAAAAATGATAAAAATAAAGTGGATTTTGAAATATCTGTTATTCTTAGGATAGACGAATTTTTTATGTCTATCTTTTGCTATCTCGAACAAAAGTATATTTTACCTACCCTAGGACTGGTATTACACAACATATGTATCAAATTAGTATACCTTCCATAGGACAGATGACTTAAAGCACGTATATGTAAAAAATACATTTTAAATATTTTTACCTACCCTCGAACAGATAATGAAAACTCATATATGAAACACTTTAACATAATTTCGACAGGTATTGCACAAGATATATAAACTAATTTTCTTCCTACTACAGGCAATAGTAGTATATATATATATATATATATATATATATATATATATATATATATATATATATATATATAAAATGACTCAGATTAGCAACATCACGTCTGTGAAAGAGCGGTTGCAGAGAAGACGAAAGGATATGCCCAATCAAATAACAGCTGCTATACCTATCTCCAATTTACCAGAAACTATCAAATGCGACTGAGATGGACCAGCCCAAATATGACAACAGTACTCCACACATGGTCAGATAGATTTGTAGCGATAGAGAATGGGTGTTAGATAATCGATTTTTCGAGAAACAAATATAGCAAATATAAATTCCCTATTACACGCTTACAGGGACAGGTAATCGAACGTCGAGCTATGGAACATGTGAAGAACAGGTGTGACTTCGGCTACGTGTCAACGACGTTGGTTTCTCCAAACATAGTTTTAATTATATATATTTATTTATTAAACCTGTTATTTTTACATTAGAAAGCCTAGTAAATTTAGTGCTGTGACGAACCTCAAACACGTGACTACGCTTCACGTATGTTTAATCAGATAGAAAATGTGTGTAGTCAGTTAAAGCTGCAAGACCGGAGTCTTATTCGTCATGATATAATTATCAACTGACTTACAAGTTGTTGCTACATTACACGGACTTTTATTACGTTGGCTAAGGAAATACGTCTTTTGTATATCTGTGTATTGTTTTCGCTCGACTTAGTATATTTTGAATTTTCAATTAAGAAAATTACAGTTTCATTTACATTATTTGTTGTATAAATTTACCACCTTTTCATTAGAGCCACGATTGATAGGATGTCAAGATAATATGAGGAGGATATGAGAAAAGAAAACAGATGTACCTGAGTGGAACTAACGTAAGATATATATTTCCCCTACTTCCAGATGTCTGTCATTTCAAACATGAAGTTTTAGATAAACTCAACTACTTCTAATGCATTTTTTTCATCAGAAAACTCAAGTTTAAACACAGGTCAAATAATACGATTCTGACATTTTTATCGCACCACATGTAAGTATTGATTTATTCCATTTTGTTATTGATCTTTATCCAGATCCTTTAGTTATTTCTCTTATGTTATTTCATTCATTTTTATACAAATTTTACATTTTGGTCTGCTTTTTTGTTTAATCTAACTTCATTTCTGTTTTCTTGATCTGAGATATATCTTTTTTTCTCTCCCTATATTTCACCACATATCGAGGCACAAATTTCCCTAGATGGAAAAGGTAATTAAGTGTCAGATAAGTTGCGAGGTTTCATAATGATGGGGGAAGTTTGGCAGCATCCGATTTGCAAAAAAAGCAGTAAAAAAATCCGTGCTCATTGGGTTTGAAAACGGCAATATTGTAGTCAAGTGGGACGCAGTCTCCCAGCATATTTTAATATGGGCAAGGAGTTCTAGGAGATAAATTTTGCTTTTGGAAGAATCGGTTAGTTTTATGCACAGAAAACGAGAAAAGATAATGATTTACAACGTTTGCGCCTAGACGAGTTCTTGCGAATGGAACAGAAGGAAACATAGACTGAATCCCAACGCAGTACCTGCCATGAAAACAACGATAGAATAGAATAAGACTTGCAACGTCTTTGAGAAAGAGGCAGTTAAAAGGAGCTGTCCTTTCTTTTCTTTTCCGTTGTCTTTTCTCCATTTGAATATTTTTTCTCTCTCTTCAATTATTCACATTTTTTTTAGTTCCTTGCGGGCTATTTCTTCTCTTTACAAGCCATTCATTCCCTATCGTTTTTTTTTATATCTATGCAGTAATCTCTCCATGATTTCAAAAGTCAACAGCACTAAAATACTACATAGTAAACATGCGTCAGCTCCATGTTTTCGTTTTCTTTTCGCGCATTGCAGTCTTTTTTATAGGAGAGAAACGCAATCGAGACAAATGGAAATAAATTACGAAAATCTCATCAGAAATTTGTAAGATTCGATATTTCCTTCCAGAAATGCGTGGCCTTAGGCCATTTTGCAAATAGTTGCTATCGTAATTTCCCAGTAGCAAAATATCATATAATAAGAGTGTCTAGAAAAAAGCTAAATACAACAGTATAAAATAAAATATGAAACGAAATATATAAACACACGAAAATAAATGGCAGAAAAATAACGTAATATATAATTTTGAACAAATTTAGGAAAATGTTAGAATTTACAACAATTTTTCATACTACAAGTGATACAAGAAAAAATTGTATTCCTTATCAGGTAATACATTGCATTATTCCTTTTTAATTTACTGAATTTAAATCCAAATTTTCATCCATATAATTGCTTTATCTCGTATATTGAGATTCTTCATAAGATTGGTATTGTTTTATAAATATTGAAAAAATTATGTATACAGACTTTCATTTTAGAATATTAGACAAGGTGTAATCTCAAAGTATTTAACAATTCCAGTTTATTACATCTATGTATATTTTGTCGTAAATGAAACAAATAAATTTATCTATTAATCTGTAAGTAATGATATAGAAATATAATTTGGACCCAAATTGTTTTTAAAGTGAAAACACTGAACATAGCAGAAAAATACAAGATAAGTTTACATATTATTTTAATTGATTTTTTATGATTTTTTTTGTATTTTTATAAAATAAACATACATGTTTGATGAATTCAAATTAAATATTTTGCCTTTAATTTTAACGTTTATAAATGCATTTAGTTTAACTATTTTCATGTGTGGCAAGCAATTCTTGATTCACTTGTATTTAATTAAAAAATATATATATTTTTTAATTTTTTAATTTAAATTTAAAAATGAATATGATTTGCCTTCCGTTAACTTAATTAATTTTTGTCCATTATTCTATTTGAGTGAAAAGTTAAATTATCTTCTTCTATATAATCATTTGATTGCAAAATTCCCCCCTGGAGCAAATTACGACAGGTTTGCAATGAAAGACGCCACATACGAATTTATTTCGTCTAAACCTTTACCCACCATCTTATGTAACGTATGAACGCCGTTACAGAATATTAATTAGATATAATAAAATCTTATCTTATTTCCTAGGCGCGACATCATCACGATCGCCAAGACCTAAAGACAAAGTACTCATATTTCCCCACTTCTAACTGAAAAGTCCCCCCGCTCTCCTAATCAGGGCCGGGTACTTCTATAATTTACGGTAATTAAGTGGACTGCACTCTCATACACTTACAACTATCCGTACATCTCGTTATTAAAAAATACTGATTTCTCTCCCTATAACAGTCCGCCTATTTTCATTAGCTGCCACAATGGCATTCTATTATTCCAGAATATACACAAACATACGAAAAACGAACACTAAAACCATAAGTCACTGCGGCAGTTCAATCGCCACACATTGTTACACATCATTTATTCCATTTAAACTGGCAGATGTCATCACATATTTCTATGAGTCATTTAATCACTGCAAAGTTGCACATGCCTTTCCTATTACTTGCATTGTCGTTTTTTCTTTCATTTTAGATTTAAAACCATTACATCGTTGCGTTCTATACATCATATCCGGTTTTACCGTCCTATATTTATCCCAATTATATTTTTACCAACAAGAAAACATTAAAAAATAATTAGTAACACATAAAGTATACTTCACATTACTTGTCTTTTTCTTTCATCTTGGAGCAAGGGGAAGGCGGGTTCCAGCTTTTATAAATGTACATTTACGTGTGTTTTTCTTTTTCCGTTTTTAAAAATAGCGAATTCACTTAAGGTTGCGAAAAATCGTCCTCTTGATAAGCATGCAAAAACGTCTTGCGTTCTTGATTTGGTTTAAATAGTAAAAAACACGACGTGGATCAGTGGATAAAGAAGCAGAGTCGAAAAAAAACTACATTACATTGGTAGGAACCTAAAAGATTCCTACCAATGTAATGTAGTTTTTTGTGGTGGAGAAAGATTTTACATTGTAAAAGATTTATTTATGTGCTATATCACGTTATACATTTCCCTATTTTTTCATCAAATAAAAACAAAAACCTTCTGTTTCCTTTTCGTTTTTTGTTATATTTATATCAATTTTTGGAATTACAGTAAAATTATTGCAGTAAGTAATGAAAACAACAATTAAAAATACATACACGGAAAAAGTTTCGCTTCATTCCATACGGATTAGATTACATGTTTGAGTTCGTAAGTAACATTTCTGCTTCTTAATAAAACATTAACACAGTTTCAACAACTAAATGAATGTTTTTCTGTCTCTCCACCCGCCATGTCAACTGCGTCAATTTTTGTCTTTTTCTCCTCGATGCTATTTGTTTAAATTATTTTACGGCTGTGGGATTGATCAATACTCTCTCCGTCCCTTCCTCACATTCCGATAGCTGTTCTTACCATGACGATTTGGGGTGACTATTCCGAAAGTCGTTCGTAACATTAGGAGATGAGGGGTTTGGCAGCAACAACAATAACGACAACTCTATTTTAACTTTTTTCGAAGAGGGACGTACGCTTCCACAGAGCAACGTTGGTTAGCAGGAACTGCTAGTTATAAATAAAATTGATTGGATCTGAATTAAAACTTGAAACATGTAAACTAGAAAAGCAGATACAATAAAAATATGCTCTTTTCTCTACCCTAATTTTCACTTTTATTTCTCTTTTGTGTCTCTATTTTTACTCTCTCTCTCTCAGCTTTCATGTATATTATATATGGGGCATTGAGCATTGTTCGAATTCACATGAGACTGGATGAGAATAAAATTATATTAAAACAAATACCAGCTGTATTTAAAGTATTAATTACATTTAAATTGCAAATATATCATGTTCTAATAGCATACTGCATTATTGCACGCACTTGTTACATCTAGGTTACAGAGTGCTATTTTATGTACTGAATATTACCAACTACTACAGAGTGTGTTTTGGATAATTAATAACAAAGTAGTATTAAAATATGTGCTTAACATATTACTCTTAGAACTTACTTCTTTATTTCTTCTTCTGCTGGAATTAATTTGTTTTAAACGCAACTTTCTAGCAAAATATAATGAATAAAGCGAAAGTTATTTCAATAGTGAGCAGTTAAAACATAAAAAAAGACATTGAATAAAATCAGGAAAACATTAAATAAAATAATGGGACCTCAACACGCTATTAAAAGAAGATTTTAGTCCCCTCGTCTCCTGAGAGATAATATCTATAAATAGTGAAAAAAAAATAAGCTCAGAGAGTACCCTATGGCACTAATGAAATCACTAAATAAAATTAAGGAGGCCTCTAGAGCACAAGTAAAACCAAGTTTCTAACCACTCTCTGAGATGAGAATTTTTTTAAAGTAAGTACTAAAAAATTCATCTCAATAGGCCCCGAAATACAAAAGTTAGGAAGTCTCTCGAGCGCTACTGAAACTAAATTTTTATTACCCCCCGAAGAGAATTCCTTTTTACTTGATTAGTAGCAACAAACTAAGAAGGCCAACAGAACACTACTGAAAGCACTAATAATACTTCAGGCGTAAGTAACTTTCTAGCACGGTAGAGAGAGCCCACCTTCTTTGCAGCAACCTTAGCAATGCTCTCGGTGTATCTGTTCCAACTCATGTTTCATATGAACGTTAAGCCGATAAGTTATGACGAAGAAATTTCAGGTAATGTATTTGTAGCCATAGCCATTTTTGGTTAATAAAGTTTCTGTCATTATTAAAGGAAACTTAGCATTTTCATAAGTAATTTTATATATTTCTTTTTCGATAATGTTATGATGTATAGCGAGTATATTTGCACACAAAATAGATCAATAGAGTGGACAACGTATCCAATTACTTCAGTAAGCGTTCAACTTATTTCTTAGAAAATAAGAACCAACATAAAAAGTAATCATTCATGCCACATGCAAATTTCTACATTACAAGAAAATAAATTAAAAAAAAAAACTAGGGCGCTAATTATCAGAGTTGCAAAACAGGAAATTGGAAAGTGAAAAACTTGGTTTATAATCGGTTCAAATTTCAAGTAAGTTTCCGGTGTTATTATATCAAACATCATTCGGAGCAACTCGTTCGAAAAGAAAAATCTTCACCGATTATGCTTGCTTAACTGAATCGTCCAGTTATATATATATATATATATATATATATATATATATATATATATATATATATATATATATATAAACTGTAACTATTAGGTTGGTGCCAAAATATTTTTTATATAGTTAAACATAAAAAAAACGACATTATTTATGCGCCAACCTTATATATATATGTGCATACACAGAGACACGCTCGTATAGAGAAAAGGATATTTGAAGGATATACCAATGAAAGAAATGTAAAAACTTTACCTTTTATAGTGTATCCTACTTGTTTATCAAAACTTCTACACATTGATGTATGTGACCGTGTATATAGCGTTCGAGAAAAATAAAACTATTTAGTATACTATATTAACTGGCAATAGTATATTTATGGCAATACTGTAGTAGATTGAACACTGTCTGAAGCAAATAAAATATATATCCAATTATTTTTAAATGAAGCATAGATCGATATAAGATTTATTTATAATTCTTATGTGTACTTTTCGATAATTCCGAGGTTAAATTCACAATTTACTCTATTGCGATATTTTAATCAAATATTTAATTTAAATACAGGGATTAATAAGTTACTTTGATTAATTACTTGCATGAATACCGAATATCGGATGGGGAGGTACTTACATTGTAATTGTGAGCTTATATGCCTTGCAATATTTTATATTACTTTGGAGGGAGAGAGACTAGTAATTACATATACTATATGTGTTATTGTATATATATATATATATATATATATATATATATATATATATATATATATATATATATATATATATATATACTGGCGGCAAATCATTATTCAGGCCCGTCTGATTAAACATGACTGAGTTTTTCTTATATCCGATTTTGTTGGATAACTTTTCAGTTTGCCGGGCGAATTACAAAGTTATCCAACAAAATATGAAAAAAGGACCCACACGAGCTTGAATTACCGCTTTATCTGCTTAGTTACACATGTTGCCGAATCATATTTACGATCCAGCTCTAAAACCATTTTTCCAAATAATAATAACAATTTCTGTAAAGTGTGACGAAGTTGCTGTATCGTAAATATGATTCGGCAAACGAAACATATGTAACTAAACAGATAAAACGGTAATAAAAAGTAAAACATATTAGCTCTGCAATATTATTGAGCACTCGCTTCATGTTTTTACTAATTACAATTTTTGCCATATATATATATATATATATATATATATATATATTTGTGTGTGTGTGTGTGTGTCTAGATGAGGATCCGTAAATGATCCTATAGTCAACAATAAGTTGAAAATCGATTTTTCCCGGATTCTTAACAGATTTTATTTGAACTTATTTATTGAATGCTATATTAATTTCGCTGTTCTGATGAAAGCAAGAACCATCCAAACTTTGACAAATCATCGTAGACCCCTTAAAATGTTAATATATTTTTTTATAAATTCTTTACACATCTATTTAACAGCGTATGAAACAAATTGAGTTTAGTTGATGCAATGAAATATTCTTATTTAACTTTCTATATGTATATGTGCGTGTTTATACCAATATAAACACACATATATGAATTCATATGAAACACACATATATGAATTTATATATATATATATACACGTAATATATATCACTTCATATATATATATATTAACGCATACATATATAAATAAATAAATATATATATATACATATAAATTCAAATAATGTATACATATATTTCTATATCTATTTATATTCTCTTATATATCTCTCTCAATCTGCCCCTCTATATATAATAATATATCAAACTTTTGTAATTATATGTTCAATATGTATGCAAAGTTAAAATCTAATATCAAACGTTATAAT
Source organism: Euprymna scolopes (assembly GCF_053919585.1). Classification (NCBI taxonomy): domain Eukaryota; kingdom Metazoa; phylum Mollusca; class Cephalopoda; order Sepiida; family Sepiolidae; genus Euprymna; species Euprymna scolopes. The sequence goes on from NC_136504.1 coordinate 92,587,374, forward strand.
TCTGAATTAACCTGTCAATAAGTTTAGCACATGGTGCAATTATTTAGGACTACAAGTAAACGGAATAAACTCATTCGAGACAGTAAATGTTTTGGCCATAAAAATAACTTATTTAGGATAGGTAGATTGATTTTCATACGTATTTTGAGATGAAAATCAATCGCTCGTGTATATTAGTATGTTATTGGAACGTGTATATATATATATATATATATATATATATATATATATATATATATATATATATATATATAGCCATACATAACCATAACATTTGCTGTCTGTAAACAAATACGCTGAGAAGTAATTTAGATTCCATTTACTTATTTTCCGACGCTATTATTTTCAAAACACAGAAGTTGATTTACCAACACAAATAGTCGTTTCTATAGGCAACTAATGAGATCTTTCCTGTACACAGTCAAAGAATTCCCTGTCGTGATCTGCTATTTATAAGACTTACGATTGATAAAGATTATAAACCCAGAGGCGTAATATTTATACGTTCTACTAGTTAATGAAAACATCTATGTTCACCGATATGTGACTGTGCTGCTTCTGTTTGTAGTTGAGTACAACTCGTATCAAATCCGGATGTAAATCATTTCGCAGCTTCAGCACTTGATGCCACATTTCTATCACTCTGCATTTGTTTATTGCACGCATGGTGTCATTAAGATCAGCAGCCGCTTATGAAATAGTATAAAAAGGGTGGGGTATGCATCTACTTTTCTCTGTAAGTATAAAATCGTGCGTGGCATGAAGCACTGTCTAATAGCCTTTCTGCAGTAATTATTAATTACAAGAACTTGATATAGAAAGGTTAAATAATGGAATTCTGTGTGGCTGCAGTTCAAGCAAGAAATTGGTAACTGTTTGATCGACTGATTTTATAGTGTCGGTTTGTTTTTCACATTTGGGTAGGACCAACTAGGGGATTATAAAAATACTCATGTAGTTGATCCGTTGTTAGTTAGTTTTAGTTCGTTTCTTTTCATCATTTTTCTGATGTTCTTTTTTACTGTGGCCTTTTACCTATCGGTTTGTATTTTAACAGTTTGGGTGTGACCGTGGATACTGAAGAGGTCACTCGTGTTTCCTTAAATAAAAGGAAACTACATTTTTGTAACAATTACAAAGACGAGTTGTCATTGTCAGCAACTAGGCAATTCTTTGCAACTCGCAGATAATTTTACCCCCCAAAAAATCGTAAAAGAGTCACCACACAAGGTAAGGATTTCATTTTCTCCTTTTAACATCTTTCACGTTTTAATACTTCGAGTTACCTTAACTGCCCCTTTCCCCCATTTCCGTCGACTAAACTTCCGACAGTTTGAACAAATTTATAAAAAGAAAAGAACTTGGCAGTGTTAGCAGTCTATTCTTTTTACGGGATTTTAGCAGAGTGAGAGGAAAAGGAAGTGATTTCTTACATCGTTGCGGGTTTTCATCATAAAATTGTTTATTATATATTGTTATAAAACTATAAGAAACTTTGTTAAAACACACTTGTATTATCTGAAAAATATATTATGTAAATAGCTTCTGTAGATTTCAATGAAGAGTGGTAACAATTTAAAAAAGTAATGTATTTATTAAATAGTTTAAATGCTTTAACATGTAGAAAACCAGTAAAGTAATTAACCCTTCCTCCTATTTTTTTCTACATTTAATGTTGAATCTATTCTTTAATTCATAGTTCAACATTTTCTTTCGTTATTTTTCGAGTCAGGAATTTGTTCAAATTAAACACATTTTACACTGGTACAAACACTAATATATGTCTACTTTTATATGCAATACATGTTCTATCTTCTCCTTTGTTAAATAAATAATAAGAAACAATTGTCGATTAGATATATTTCTCTTTAATTAATGCAAATTAGTGTAAATTTTTATTTCGTGTAAAATTTACTTGAGAACAATGCCCAAACAACTTGGTGTAGTTAAAACTATTTTAGCAAATATATTATGATGCAAAGTGGACCTCTTAAAAGTAACCTATCTCTCTAACCTTTCTCTTAATTTTTTCAGATTACTGAATTCAGTAACGTAAAAGTAGTCCGATCTCTAATTTTCCCTTTAAGACCAACTGATACTACAAGATAAAACACAATTCTTTTTCGAACAAGATAGGGGCAACATGCCATACGTCTCACATATCACTGACAAAAGTTCATGATATGTTTACAGAATAGAGAACAATAAGCAAAGATTTATGGCCACTACGTTCCCCGAACACTTGTCATCAGCTGATTTTTATCTTTGGAAGACTCTAAATCAAAATGTTTATGCAAATAATCCTTAAAATCTAGACCAACTAAAGTAGAACATTAACTGCGCTATCAGGAGAATCACCATGGAAGATCCACAGGCACTATCTGCAAACGTTGTTAAACGTGCCCAGAAATGGAAAGGTGATAACGAGGCGCACTTCCAAAATCTTTTGTAAGGCTACAAGTAATTGAAACAATGCTACAGGTATTTTAAACAATAAAAAAATATTCCTCCTCTCTAATATATTTTCTGGGCGAAAAACATAATTTACATGCACTACAATATATAGTAGATAATATTTTTGGGTGTAACTAGCGTTTCTATCAAGACTGTAATCTTAAAAGCAAGCAAATAACCATTTTTCTCGACTTGAGATTCGATTTTCCGAGGTTTTAAATCGAAAGGAAAATAGTTAAATTATATTTCCCGCTTCTGAAATGTAAACGTATTTATAGACACTGTTTTGCTACAGGTAAAGGTTGCGTTAACGTGCCTGATAGATGTTATGTATGTACTGTTTTAATAAGGATTTGTATTTGATAAATAATAGTATATGTAACGAACATTTATATGAGAACACAGTTTAATGCACACCGACCGGTTTCCTTATTTTGGGATCAGAAATTAAGCTGTAGAATTGTTCCGGCAAATGCTGCACTAAAACTTATATGTGGGGGCAACTCCAGATTTTAGACAATTGCTCTTGTAGTAATCAGTTTTCGTAAATGTACGTAAAACCCTTTAGACCAATTGTCAGTATCCAATTCCCTCTCAAGGGAACTGTCCCCTTCCCCCTCTTCCCACATTAAAATGGCCTTGTGCCTAATTTGCTCTGTGGGGAAGCAAATAAATACAAACAGAGTTGAATGAAAATTTAGTGACAATTTTTTTAGGGGGAGTAGTTGGGAACAGAAAGACAGAGATTAAGAGAAATAGAGAACTAGTAAGATAGTAAAGGATGGAGTTAGACGGTAAATTAAAATGATAAAGCAAGCGAAGGAAACTAATAAACGTGTCGAAAATTAGCGCTTTGTCTATTGATTCTTTTAATGTTGATTTCTAAACTTCACATTTATTTTTTGTCTATTTATAATATGTAATCGCGTTTTATGTTGTATATAATAGAATTATTTATACATACGTGTAAATAGAACGTGTAATATATATATATATATATATATATATATATATATATAACTACTTAATTTACTCACATAAAAGTAATATACGAAAGTATAAATTTATGCGTAAACTTTAAGTATTTACTTCAAAAGTGCTCAATACGTAGGTAGATCTAGTTAGTAAGTTATAAACTATATATGGCGATTAAGCTACACTGAATATTCCGCGTTTCATCCACTCTAGGACTCTTCAGGCTTATGCGCGAATTTTGTGGTTGTTTGTCGTATATATATATATATATATATATATATATATATATATATATATATATATAGAGAGAGAGAGAGAGAGAGAGAGAGAGAGAGATACAGCAATTCATGAAAGTATATGCAATTAAGCTTTACGGAATTGTCAATGGTACATCCTTGTAAGGATTTCTCAGGTCACATCAGATAACTTTTCTTCATCTGTTTTCTATTAGTGACTGAATAAAAAATATTATTATAAAAAAAATAAAAACTTTTTTTACAAGTACATAATTTTCAACCGATACTTCGGTTTTTATCGGTGTAGTTCATCAGTGTGATTATACACATACCATTTCATTGTATTCTTTATGCGTTTACGAACATGAAACTTTAATGATCCAATCTATTTCAATTGAGAATTAAACGGATACAACTTGTCTAAAAGAATGGAATTCGAAATAATAATGGGCTACTGAATAAAATATTCGGATGAATATTTCATGTGGCGTTGTCATATGTTTTATATACCAGTTTTTAAACATAGTAAAATATCTATACACAAAAACTGTTTCAAGTAAAGTACAAATGCCTTGCGAAGACGGGCGAAGTTATCCGAAGACACAAATGTTTATTACATCGATCTTCTAAAGCGGATCCGAACCATTAAGAGGGAGATCGATCTTAATTAGGAATTTGAAGTTTCTGTCTAGGAACGTTTTAAAGTAAGCGTCTATTTGATTTTCATGAGACAGGGAGGTCACACGAGAAAAGTTCCATTCTCTACCGGTTTGAAATGGATATGTTTTCGTCTCTTATCTACGTCGGCGCCCTTGATCAATTTACTGAAATCTTTCTAAAGAAATTCGGCGTAGGTATCGAGCCGAGAAGACTGCGTGTGTGCCTGTGACCCCCCGCCCCAAAAAAAGAGAAATAGTGATATAGATAAAGAGCTATACAGATAAAGATTGAGAGATAGACCGAGAGGAAAATTGGGCGATAAGTGGAATGAGCGTGATACAGTAAGAGAAATAGAGAAAAAGAATGAGAGAGAGGAAGAACAGACAAATAAAGAGAGATAGAGAGTCTCACTATATCAGATGTTCTCTCTTTCTATCTTTATATTTTTCTCTTGGCAGACTTAAGTGAACTTAATTTTATATAAAAGGGTTCCTTTCTACAGGGAGAAAGTCGAATGGCATATGCATTAGATTTAAAGAAGTTGTAGAACTATTACCATAACATTCCTTTTACCATTGTTAAAAAAATCGTTAACATTTTGCTGTCTTTTCCTCAAACAGTGGACTTATTTTAATGGAGGTAGTATCCAAATGACACCAACAGCGACAACACATTTTAGAATATAGGTTATTATGTGTATATGTCTGAAAGAGAAGAGGGAAAAGGAGGCGGATTGCGCCGCCACACTGTGTTAATTGAATTAGTGCGTCTGCACTTCATTCACTTAAATTTTTTAGAGTTAGTATATTTTTGTGCGCGGCAGTATCGATCGTGTATTTGCTGAAAACCCAACAGAATTCTCTATCTCGGAAAGGCACGTGGTACCTTTAACCTCCGCTAAACTTTTAAGGCCATCCTTCCGACCCTGATTCGTCCATCATTCTCTTCAACCAAACTACGTCTATTTGTTCTGCAACACTCAGAATTTTATTATTATATAAATAGTTGTTAAAATGAGAATCAGGTTAGCTTATCGCTAGTAAAAGAACTGACACTACTGTTTTCTGCGAAATTATTTTGTACTGAGGGACACCAATGTCCGAAATTAGTTAGTTAGATTAGAAAATCGTGCACCATGAACTTCCGAGAGCAATTTAAATTGCTTGATGTAAAAAGAGCACATTGTTATAATAATAGGTTAAGAAGAAGATTGCGTATTATATTTATATCCAAGTAATTCACGCATCAGTTTAAAGCCGTCTTTATCTTATTTCCGAAAGTAAGCGAACTAGTACAGATGAGATCACGTGTTAGAACAACGTAAACCTGACGATGAAAGAAGTGAGGATTTAATGTATCGGAAACACAGTAACGCTAGAAAAGGTTTGCAAGATTAAAGTCGATTATTATTATTATTATTATTATTATTATTATTATTATTATTATTATTATAGCTTTATTAAATCGATTATCGAACTTTAATTTGAATAACATTTTCTCTAAAACATAAAATTAATTTTACAATTGTTTGCACGTCAATTATTAGAAAAAAAGAATAAAAACAGGAAATATAGGGATAAAATTGATAAATTTGAGGAGTTATACGCTGATATTATATCATATATATGTGTGTGTGTGTTTTATTTTTTTATTACCGTTTCATCTATGTGGTTATACATGTTTCGGATGTTGTACCATGTTTACGATCATACAGCCTTGTCAAAGTATATTTATCCTAAGCATAAATCAGAAAAAAGGGGTAAACAAGGAAGGCAGAAAAAAACCTTGGCCTTTTTTTGCCTACGTATCGATGTCGGGAAATTCTAACATCCAAACGTTGAATAGTATGGCCCACGTAGTTAGCTTCACACTGACCGTTAAACCGATAAACAACCATATTATATTGATTGGTAGGGATGCCATCCTTTCGAAAGAAGCGGAAATCTATTCTCGTCCCACACACCGTTCGAACCTTCGTTGCAAAATTGGAATTTGAACCGGCTGTAGCAGTTTTATGCGAAAACTCCTGGCTTTTGACACCAATCCACGGGAGTTTCACATATATGGACCATACCATTACACGTTTGGAAGTTAGAATTTCCCAAAATGTCCCCCCATTTGATACGTAGGCATAAAAAAGGACACCATCTGGGCGTTTAATAGCTCATACTCGACCATTGGTGAACATTTATTACAGTGGCAAATTTGCACCGACGGATAACCGAGTGAAACTTTCTCGGTTTTACACAGAGCGAGCCCGAGAATTCACTTAAAAATTCTCGAGGTTGTATCCATTAATTTGGGCCAAGCAAAGAGACTATACCCATAATTTAGAACTTATTGGTATTTGCTGAGATTGTTTCTTTTTTTCTCCTCTTCCTATACAATTTCTTTCCATTTTTTTTTACTCTCGCTATTAATTTATGGTCTGTTGACCACGTTTTTTAAACGATGTTTTCTTCCCCGTTGCCAACGTTAATCTTGAAAAGGGTTGGCTGAAAGACGTCTTGATAGTGCTTTTTTCTGTCCCACCCCTTATTTATCCCTTCTATATAATTTAGAAGTGCATTTTAGTCTTCTTTTCGAAAGTCTCTTTTTAATGGTTTATGTTTAAACTATAGAAAAAATAACTTAAACCCTCAGCAATTAAGTATTACACTACGTTCAGTGTCCTTCAAAAGTGGTTATATATAAGAGCAAATAGTTAATAAAACATGTTAAAAAACACTTTGAAAAAGAGTTAAAAACATATTTAATCTGAAAAAGAAAACACTTAATAACTGGATAGTCCTTAATCCACGGAGTTTCGAAGAAATACTCTTCTTCTCATCAGAGGGTAGGAATTAGCAAAATGCGGGATCGGATTTTGCATACAAAAGTATTTAATGAAACTGCAAGTAAGCCAAAGATCTTAGTTGATAACAAAAAGTGAAGCAAAGGGAACATGGTGAGGAAAAAGGTGATTTCACGTGAATGGCAGCCAGGTGAAAGGAAAAGCATCCAATGACGGTAAAATCCAAAAATGTAAGTCCAAGAAAGTTAATTTAATTTTCTATTTGCACAAGTAAAATCCAAGGAAATCGCGTAATTGGAATATGGTCCACAATAATCCAAGGGGCCTAAATCCGTGGAATAATTCAGAAATATGTACAAGGAAAATGGGAAAAAATTCCAATAATATTAATAATATAAAAATAAGATATGCTTTCAACACGGCTGCCAAGAACAAAGTGTAATTAAAGAAAATCAGTAAAGAAGAGAGAGAGAGAGAGAGAGAGAGAGAGAAAGATTAAAAAAATTAAATGGTGATAGAATTAACTATAAATTAGAAAATCAAATGTCAAAATGATCCAGACAGGAAAATGTTAAAGGCGCGAATAATATAGGGCAAAAAAGAGGTCAACTGAAATGTACAGGTTATTACTTAAGAAAATGCCAGCAAGAGTTATTAAAATACACTAAATGGAAAAAATAAATAAAGTAAGTAAGAAATAAATAAATAAAGAAAAAATAAAAAAGTTCTATTTCCTACTTGGTTTTAGCGAGCTTTTACATCTGGTTGAGATTACTTTATAAATATTAATTCTTTAATACTTATAATATACTTTAGTTTTACTATCTTGGATCATTTTGGTAAATTTAATTGTAATTTTTATTATATATATATATATATATATATATATATATATATATGTGTGTGTGTATATATATATATATATATATATATATATATGTCCACTTACTTTGAACCATCTATATAATAGTCTTTAATATTTTTTTGCCTCTGATGAGTGGCGTGATACAAGTAGTGTAAAACCTACGTATAAGATATTTATGTAAAATATAGACATTTAAGAACTAAGATAAAAAAGAAACATCATAAGAACTAAGATAAAAAAGAAACATAATAGCAATTGCAATGAAACTCAAACGGACACACACACATACACTCACATATATATTACAAGAGAAAAATGCCAGCATGAAAAGTAATATGGTTAAGCTTAAACATGAAAAAGTAAAATAATTGTTAAAACTTAAAAAGAAAAGGGCACTATATTCTAGTAAAAAATATAATAAACTTATAACTTAAAATATTGCAGCATGAAGAATTCATTATATAATGCTATGAATTCAATTAAAAAAATACTTAATGCTGCAATATTTGAGATGACGCCTCCGTCGAAGGATTCGCCAATCCTATGAGATATAACTGTGAGCACGTCTGCTGTAGACCTAGCAGAACGGAAACCATATTGCGTGTCACTAAGAAGGTTGTTTTTGTTGAGATGGTTGACTACTTCTTTATTTAGCACAGATTCCAGCAGCTTACTCATGATGCATAGGAGACTTATTGGGCTGTACTGAGAGGAAGATGAGCGATCGCCAAGATTCTTAAATATAGGGCATACTGATGAGATTTTCCAAGGTGTTTGGACGAATTTCTCTTTAAGACAACGCTTAAATAACTTTGTAAATATGTGCGCTAGTTCCGGTTGAAGCCTTTTGAGCACTATAATTGGAATGTCGCCAGGGCTAGTTTCTTTACTGAAATCAAGGTTTTTGATTAGCTTGGCAACATCACGTACAAATATTTGTATGTCACATAGTATGTTTTCTGATATACAAGGAAATACTGGGGGATGGCGCTCCTGGTCGTAAAGGGTAGAATTAGCTGCATAGTTCTTGGAAAAGAGATATGATTTGTCTGATGCTAACGAGATTACCTTAGGCCCATTTATGATAGTTAGGATAGAGCATACACTTCTGCTGAGGATTTCGTTGGCTGTTTGCCAGAACTGTTGGGAACCAAGCCGCTGCTCAGCTGCCAGGATGAAGGACATACAACTTTCTCGCCTTCTTTATTACTTTTGTACAGTGATTGCTGGCGGTCCTGAGAGCGGCTTTTGTCTCAGTACATCTATTACGTTGGAAGAAATGGAAAAAGTTATTTCTTTGCGCAATGGCAGCAGCACATTTTGAGGAGAACCACGGCTGGCTGTTAGGTTTTTGCTGGTACTTTTTCGAGGGTATGAAACTATACCTACAGTTAACCATTCCGTCAGGCCTGATAGTATAGAGGACACATATTTTTAAACATGGCACGCAGAGGTAGATCTGAGATAAATGTACGGAAGCTATCCCAGGCAGTCATAGAGTATCGATATACTGTACGATGGAGATGTATGTCTGAGGACCTGTTACATTTCATTTTTATCTTAACTGATACAACAGAGTGGTCGGAGGATCCCCGTGGAGACTGAACGGAAGATGAGTATAGTACAGGGAAAGTTGTGAGAAAGAAGTCTAGGAGACTTGCATACTGACAGTCAGTCTCGGGGACGCGGGTGTGTTCTTGGATAATCTGAGTGAGGTCAAAGCAATGGAGAAACCGTGGTAAAACCTCCCCTCGTCATCGATCTTGTTTGCGTGAGTTAAACATTCCACGTTGTGAACATTGAAGTCCCCATAGACGTAAATGTTAGCTGAGGAATAAGCAGACAGGATATGGTAAATTTTCCCAGTTATGCTATTAAAGATAGTAATTCTACTTTTGTGGGGGCGATAGAGTGCAAATATAAACGCAGTAGTGTGAGCAAGTGCAACCTGGAAGCACATGTAAAGTAAATTAGGATCTTCTCTGGAGATGTCCCTACCATATGGAAAGTCGTCTTTAATGTAGGCACATGCTTCTTGGGGGTCGGATTTAGAGGTTAAGTTAGCGTATCATTTAATTATGAACTCATCTAGGGAATAAATCGGTCTAATGACAGTTTCGCTTAGGAATAATAGGTATTGTTTAGATTCCTGTAATAGAGTTTGCACCTCTAAAAGGTATGAACGTAGACCCCTGATGTTGGAGAAGGAGACACGGTAGTGGGGGCCTGCGGTGGAAGTTGGAGATCTGGGTTTAATCGAGTATTTTTTCTGTAAACCTTTCATGATTGAGATTTGGGATTTGTGGAATAGGTTTACAGACTTGTTTAGAGCAGGGTAGAAAGGGAAGGTAAGAGAAAAAGAAATGATTTTTTGTGGCACATGATAAGGTAAAGCCGAAAAAAATACCTACTAATATGGCATCGAGAGGTCTCACCAGAAGCTACGACATGGTCCAGAATCCATTCACCAAATGGCAATACAGCAGCCCCAATACTTGACACCTGCTTATAGGACAGCCTCCTTGGGAGTTAAACCAAGGTTTTGATCAGGCGGATAACGTCAGCCCAGTTGAAACGTTTACGTCCAACACCCTTATGAGTGACATGATCACAAGGATAGACAAAGGAACAGAGTTTCCAATATCTCTGGCAACTGTTCATACAAAATACTGCCAACCTGGTAAACACCTTTTTCTTCTACCTTTGTCAGAAATATCACTAATTGAGAAAATGAGGATGAGGGACAAATAAGGATAAGCGAGAGTAACGAGAGCTACCGATAACGCATCAACAATGCGTTGTCTACTCTCTTTTACAAAGAAAAAAGTTACAAAGGACTTACTAAGTTCTACTTAGTATAAGTCCGTAGCTCTAATGCGAAATTAAAGATATTTGAAGATAAATTCCCCTCCCATATTTACGAATGAATTTATATTGTGGAATCGACGTGATACCGTCAGTTATAGTTACCGTTTTTTATTTTTATTTTCTTTATTTTTTCTTCTCTCTTTGTCTTGGGGGGGAATATTCTCTCTCTCTCTCTCATATATATATATATATATATATATATATATATATATATATATATATATATATATATATATATATATATATATATATATATACTAGCATTTCATTTCGCCGTTGACCGGGTGTTTGGAAGTGAATGTTCATAAAGAAGCGGTCAATTTTTTAAAATTTTGCCACCTATTATGACCTCTTAACATTTAATGATTTTGGGCGCAAATCAAAGGTCAATTCGTTTAACTTTGACCCCTTAACAGCTAAATTTCTGTCCGAAAATCGATCACAAAGATTTTCCCAAATTTCAGTACCCTGTATATCAAATTTCGAGTCTGTAGACTTAAATTGACGGAGTTACTGTGTAGGGAAACGTATACATACAGACACGTTGACTTTTATAGATATATAGATATATATGTGTATATAAATATATATATATATATATATATATATATATATTGTCAGAATGTTAGAGCTGATATAATTATTTGTACAGTTAACCAACATGGCTTCGACGTTTTTTTTTTACTGTAGAAATAATTATTTCATCTCTCACATTCTAAAAATGTAATATTAATTTGCCGGCGAGGTTAAATTGTTAGATGGCTTTGATCTTGCGAATTTAAAAATACGATTTATGAGACATAGGCTTGGGATTTCAGTGATAGCATGACCAAACCGTTTGCTCGGGACAAAGTGGGTGTATTCCATAGCTGGGTTTGCTTGATCTGTGCTAGCTAATAAACTTTCTTATCTGTGGAATGGTTGCCCAAGCGACAGATTACTTGTCTTTCATGCAAATGTTTTCAATTGATGAGTCCAACTGCGGGCGAAACTCCAGTGCCTTGGCCTTTAGATTTGTTGAATTTTTAGGCTTTGTGATTCTGTCCTACTGTTTGTGTGATTTAGAGAACGGCGTGACATGTTAAAGTCACATGTTACACTCGGTTGAAAAACAGTACAATAGGTAATTGGCATCCATTGTTCTTTGGAGACAATTTATCTTGAAGAAAAACTCTATCTATTCTCATGTGCGATAATCTCATAACTGTTCATGGAAATTGGTTCGAGACACAGCTCTAAGTTAAACAATTGTTCAAGCTCTGAGTAAATACTCAAAACAGGTGCTCAAGTTTCGACAATACTCTAGCAACTAATGGGTCTGCATTATATATATATATATATATATATATATATATATATATATATATATATATATTATATATAATATACATTGGCATTTGCATTTATAATTTATCATGGCATTGACATAGAAAGAAAGTGCTGTTACATAAGTAACTGACTGCTACCCATACTTGCATATGAAGACATTTCTGCTGAGTGCAAACGAGTAGTCTTCTGAGGTCAAAGGTTGTCTATATTTAATCTAAAGTACAAGCAATATTTACTCATCATTGTCTCGTCGATAGCTATACTTAGCCAACTTCGAACTATAAGGATGTACACACGTGTGAAAGCAGTTTTCGACTATTATGAATTCGTTAAATATAAATCGCCCAAGCCAGTTTTTCTCCTATCATATCAAAGTCTCAGGCATAAAGAATTATAATGCGTAAATTTGAAAAATGCAGCAATGTTTATTTTCATTTCAAAACGACTGTTTCTGAAGACGAACCTAAGAAAAGAATCAAATAAATCATTTCGCTGATTTAATCAGGATTCTCTTTTATTGCGAAAGATACCATTGATTTTAATAGCGGCGACAATAGATGATTAGTAAAAATGTGCGCTGTATTCTCGTTTGAAAAGTTTATTTTATAGGGTCCGCACAACCGGTAAAACTATAAGAAATATTGAAAAATTTTAAATGAATGCATAATTTATAACAACACTCACGACGTACCGTCGAATTGCATGAGGGAACATTCGAAATATTTTGTTATTAAGCTATTATATTTAAAGACCGAGGAATTGCCTTTACTTTATTATTCAAGTTCTTATAAAGAATAGAATAATTAAAATGTTCACATTGCATTTTTTTTACAAGGTGGTCACCACTTATCAAGACCCGGAGGCCACTCAGGGATATGGTCCTGGATATGACCTTAAACTATATCAGTGGTGAGGCTCCAGCTTGCGGGCTTTGGGGAGTGTGGAGCAACCCTTTAATTACCATTGCTCCCAGGTCCACTCTGACCCGGAAAGGTAGTACTTGTTAGGGTCCCAACTATGGGTTACATAGAAACTGATTTGATAACAACAAATATATTCTATTAAAAAATGTTTCTTCAAAATCTTTGGATTCGGCATTAAATAACCCGAAAAGGGTTGATATGCCGTAAAACAAAAGCAAGCAACCAACCAACCCCTCAGGGATAAGGGTTATTGTAAGTACAGTACGTTAGTGTGGATATTTAAAGTGTCTACTAAAGGGGGCTGTTCATCAGGAATTTGTTTACGTTGGACTTGAAGACATCCAAGTTATAGTCAGGAGGGAAGCAGGTAGACGGAAAATGAAATCACATATTTTGTTTTCCCAATGAAATAAAGACAGGACCAAACAAGAAAACTCATTCACACAATGCTGTGTACATTTGTGCATAGGAATAACTAAATAACAAAAAACTGATGTGAAACTTAAATCGTTACTATAAATCTTTTCAATGAAGACTGCTTAAATCATTAATGTAAAAGTATATTTCTACATGCGTTTTACTTAGTTTTGATGATATTCAAAAAGTGTAAAAGAAGAAGTAATTTAATATTTATTGTATATTTTTCTATGATTATTGCTGAATAATATATTATGACGTCGAGATAAAACATTCCGAGCTGGAATAAGTATCTTTTTGAGATAAATCATCCGAAATATATTTTCATATTTTAAGGGTGGGAGAAAAGATTCAGAAGTTTGATTCAAGCACCAATGTATCAAGAGTAATTTGCTATCTGTTGTGGTGGCAACCACTTATTTGCATATGCGAATAACATAACACTATAAATGGCAAGCCTGGGTTGGCCATGGTGTGTCTTACTCAAATGCCACCAGAAGTGACGCCGAAGAGCGTACATGTCCTCCCACCAAGACTCTCTGACTCGACACCGTCATTTGTACATATTGTAAATATACCTTTTCTTTAATACACTTATTATTGCGTTATCTTGTTGTTTGCGTCTTCATTGTATTTCCTTACTAATTATTGTTCAACCTTGCAACCACAACAGTTGGCGACGAGATATGAAGCGTCAAATATAACAGTTTGACGAAGAACTATTTAAAAAAAAATAGTACAACGCAAAGGTTGACCATTTTGTAAGGAATGCAAAGTGTTGACGAGCAAACGGATTTTACGCTAAAGAGAAGTTTCAACTCAAGTGAAAAAAAAACTCTAACGTGGCAAAAGCGACAATTTACGCCGTTTTCTGGGAATCCGACTTGCAAACGAATGTAAAAGTGAATTTTTGTTTGTCGCTACACTAAAAATCTTACTAAAGGACCAACTTGCAAACGAAAAGCGAACTTTGTTCTGTCGCAAAAACGACAGGTCAGACCCGTATTACGAAAAGCAAGGAAGTAACCTACGAAAAAAGTTCACCAGTGGATTCTAATTACTGTTCTCCGTAAACAAAACAACAACTAAAGGACTTTTTAATTAATGTTTTGGTTGACGTCGGTACTAAAAGGAAATACCACAGCTAAAACTAAAATTCAAGGAAAGGATTTTTTTTTCTTGAAGTTGTCACTGAATAACGGATAATACAGTAAAACGTCACGGAAAAAAAGGTAATCTCAATTTAAGAGGTATTTTAATTACTAAAATACTAGAGAAAAAAACTCAAAGAACTAAATGTACTGCATACATTTATTCAATTGTGACTCGATTAAAAACAAAAAAAAAAAACTTTTATTTTGTGGAAAGAGTGACTTATTAGTAAGTGCCTAAAAACGGAAAGGTCAATTCCATTTCGTGATTCCAGATAAACCTGTTTTATTTTTTTTTTGCAGCGTGACTCGCAAAAAGAATATATTATTGCAAGCAGCGATATTATTATTGAAAACAGGAGCTTACAGCAATTTGCTTTTTTGTTGTAACCCAAACCGGTGTATATGGTGCATGGTACAATATTTTTTTTAACTACACACTAAAAAAAAAAAAAAAAAAAAAAAAAAACATGGAAGACTTATCAAAAATGTTCATGCAATTTTTACAAGCACAGGCTGAGCGGGATGAACGCAGACAAGCTACAAAAAACGAGCTTTTGCAAACACAAATACAGGCACAGGCTGACCGCGAGGAAAAGAGAGAGGACAGATTATTGAAATGGCAGCAGGAACAATAAAAGCAGAAAATGGCGAAATTAAAGCAGAAAAAACTGCAATTGGAACAGGAAGAAAGGCATAAGAAACTACAATTGGAATGTGAAGAAAGACAAGAGGAACGTTTTGCTAAAACACTGGAACTACTAAAGAGTAATCGAGAAAATGTCGATAGTGTTAATTTCTCCCATACGACTATTTTTAATAGCATGGACACATTTCATTATGTGCCTGAGGAAGAGAAGAATTTTGAAGCATACTACACAAGATACGAGGATGTTTTTCAACTGGACTGTAAAAATTGGCCAAATAGTCAGAAAGTGAGCCTCTTACTCAGAAAATTGGGTACACCAGAACACAGCAAATTCGTAGATTACATATTACCTAAAAAAACTGCGGAATTAGAGTTTATGGAAGCTGTAAAATTACTAAAAGAATTATTTAATCCAAATATATCTCTTTTTCATAAAAGATGGCTGTGTATGAATCTAAGAAAGATGGACAACCAAGATTAGTTGACATACGCATCAGTTGTCAATCAAAACTGCGATCATTTTAAGCTTGCAGAACTAACGGTAGAGATTTTAAATGTCTAATCTTCGCTCTAGGGTTAGTTTCCACGAAAAATGCAGAAATACGCAGACGAGTGTTGTCTAAGCTGGAATCTGAGCAAGATTTAACCCTCCAGAAACTAGCAGAGGACTGTGAAAGGGCCATTACACTAAAAAAAGGATTAAAAAAATATAGAAGAATCCGGAGTGGCATATGTAAGAAAAGTTAGAAAACCATACGCACCAACCAAGAACTTTACAAAGAAAAGCAATGGAACGGGATATTCCAAAGATAATAACCATAAATATAGTACACAATATAACAAGCCTCTTCCTAGATATAACTGTAAGAGATGTGCAGAAAAGCATTGGGAATCAGATTGTCCTTATAAGAAGAAAAAATGCTACATTTGTAAGAAGGTGGGACACAAAATCGATTGCTGCAGATATAAAGATTACACCAGAAAGAGTGTACAGCAAACAAAATCAAATACAAAATTAGACAAAGATCGGCGAAAATACGTAAAAGTGGAAATATTTAAAACATCAATAAAGTTACAACTCGACTCCGGCTCCGATGTTTCTATAATAAACCTGAATACGTGGAAAAAGTTGGGAAAACCGGCTATGATGAAAACTAGTAAAGAAGCCCGGACGGTAACTGGTGGTGGTATAAAATTTGAAGGAGAAGTTGTCCTCCCGATAAAATTGAAAGGGATTTCGAAGAAATTAAAAATATTCGTACTAAAAAATAGTGAAAATCTGTTTGGAATAGATTTAATTGATAAATTCGGACTATTGGATAAGCCAATCAATACATTCTGTAAAAAATTAGAATGTTCTTTTCCAACAACAGTAAATATAAAAGACGATTTAAAAGAATTATTACCTGAGGCATTCACGACTAACTTAGGTCGCTGCAATAAATTCAAGGCCTCGTTTGAACTTAAAGAAAACGCCAGCCCAATTTTTAGAAAAAAGCGAAATGTTCCGTTCGCTGGGTTGGAAAAGATTGATAAAGAATTAAATAGATTGGAACAGACGAGAATTCTATCAAAAATAGAACACAGCGAGTGGGCAGCCCCCACCGTATACGTAAAGAAAAAGAATGACGAAGTTAGAGTGTGTGCAGACTTTTCGACCGGGATCAACTCCCTATAAAAAGATCACCATTACCCCCTACCAAGCCCAGAGGAAATATTCACGAAGTTGAATGGGGGTAATATCTTCTCCAAGATAGACTTGAGCGACGCGTATTTGCAAATACCGGTCGAGGAGAATTGCTCAAAAATACTATGCATCAATACGCATAAAAGATTATACAAATACAACCGATTGCCTTTTGGCATCAAAGTAGCGCCTGCCATCTTTCAGCAAGCGATGGAGGCCATGCTAAGTGGTACTGAGTGCGCATGTGCATACCTGGACGACATTGTTGTCAGGAGCAAATCCCTAGAAGAACATAAGGAACATTTGAAACAAGTATTTACTCGAATACAATAATTCGGCTTTAAAGTAAAAGAAAGTAAATGTGACTTTTGTATGAGCGAGATTAAGTATCTTGGACACATAATAAACAAACATGGACGATGTCCAGACCCAGACAGATCTGCGGCAATAAAAAATATGCCAGCACCCGATAATGTAACAACCTTGCAGAGTTTCTTGGGACTCGCAAATTATTACCAATCTTTTATTGAAGGAATGCATAACTTGCGAGCCCCCTTAAATAATCTGCTTAAAAAGGATACACCGTGGAACTGGACGCAAGAATGTCAAACCGCTTTTGACAAAATAAAGAGCGCACTAACATCCGAATTATTCTTAACGCACTTTGACACAAACTTAAAAATAGTCGTCGCTAGTGCCGCTAGTTCCTACGACTTAGGAGCATGCATTCAACATATTATGCCGGATGGGTCTAGAAAACCAATAGCGCACGCTTCGAGAACGCTGATACCAGCCGAAAGGACATATTCACAAATCGAAAAAGAAGCGTTGAGCATAATCTTTTCCGTGACTAAATTTCACCGATATTTATATGGTAGACAATTCATACTTGAGACCGACCATAAACCGTTAGTCACGATCTATGGATCAAAAAAAGGATTGCCGGTATACACCGCAAATTGATTGCTGCGCTGGGGTACAATACTACTTAATTACGATTTCCAGCTACAACATCTCGCATCAAAAAAGATTTGCCATGCGGATGGACTGTCAAGACTGATACCACAGAAACACAATCTGGAAGAATCAGTCATTGCAGCAATTCGGACAAATGTTGAAGTAAAAAATATGGTAGCAAACATCATTAAGGAACTACCCGTAACTTTGTCGGACATTAAAAGGGAAGCCGAGAAAGACGAATATATAAAGGACATAAAAGAGAAAATTATAACGGACACAAAAGTGCAGGAAGTTTTCTCCATATGTGACGATGTGTTACTGTACAGCGAGAGAGTAGTAATACCCAAAACATTGCAGAATAGGATGTTAAGAGATTTCCACACAGGACATCCGGCGATAAATCGAATGAAGTCGTTAATGAGAAGCTACGTGTACTGGCGTAACATGGACACTGACATAGCGACAACAATTGATAAATGTAAAGGATGCCAGTTAGCGGCAAAATCTCCACCTATATTACACAAACCTTGGCCGAAAACCGACCAACCATGGTCGAGAATCCACATGGACTTCGCTGGTCCAGTAGGTGAAAACTATTATTTAATTGTAGTGGATAGTTTCACAAAATGGCCGGAGGTAATGCGTTGCAGGAATCCAACAACGAACAACTCAATAGGGTTCCTACACGAGTTGTTTGCAAGATGCGGTGTACCAGACACACTGGTCACTGACAACGGAACGCAGTTCACATCCGCAGTGTTTAAGGAATTTTGCGACACGTTCCGAGTATAGCACATCATGACTCCGCCGTATCATCGAAGGTCGAACGGCCTCGCGGAAAGGTTCGTGGACACGCTAAAATGAGCGTTAAAGAAATCCACTGGAACACCAACAGAAAAAGCTTTGCAACAATTCTTGCAAGTATATAGGATTACACCACATCCTAGTACACCATCAAACATATCACCAGCTGATCTTATGTTTGCCAGAAAGGTAAAATCAGCGTTTGACAAACTATTGCCAAGGCAGGCAATTATCCGAAACACTACACACACGAGAAGAAAGAAATATAACTCGGGAGATCGAGTATATTTTAACTGCTACAGAAATAACACATCTTACTGGGAATGTGGAGTAGTGGATAAACGAATTGGTGATTGTACATACATGATTAAAGGTCCACAGAATATACATAAAAGGCACCTAAATCAGATAAAAAAACGTCATATCCAAGATGATGATGATACGACAACAGTCGAAGAGGAGGACACCATAGATATCATATACGAATCTTTTAATTTGGAACCGCCTCAAAATGCACCTGAACCCCGAAGATCAGGTAGGAAAAGAAAAGTGAATGAACCATTAATGGTAAACCCAAAAAGAAAAAGATATTGAAATCAGTGTGACTTCAAATCTTGGGAGGGGGTGTTGTGGTGGAAACTACTTATTTGCATATGCGAATAACATAACACTATAAATGGCTAGCCTAGGTTGGCCTTGGTGTGTCTTACTCAAATGCCACCAGAAGTGACGCCGAAGAGCGTACATGTCCTCCCACCAAGACTCTCTGACTCGACACCGTCATTTGTGCATATTGTAAATATACCTTTTCTTTTATACACTTATTATTGCGTTATCTTGTTGTTTGCGTCTTCATTGTATTTCCTTACTAATTATTGTTCAACCTTGCAACCACAACACTATCGATGAGGAATTCTAGAATTATGAAAATTTTGTGCATTTGATAAAAAAACGTAGAGAAAAATTATATGTGCTTTATAAAAAACGTCTGGGAATCGGATTTTGTATATTGGGAAAATTATATGTACTTTATAAAAAACGTCTGGGAATCGGATTTTGTCTCATTAGAATATTTTTAAAAAATATCACACATGCAATTCTACTTTTCAATTGCATGTGTTACCTTAAGTAAATGGATTTAATTTATGAGGATGCAGGTGTGATTTGTACAGAAGAAAATATTGGAAGGAGATAAACAAAAAAGAGTGATGGTATGAGTCGATAGAGGAAAGAAATCAAACGTAAATGGGTGAGGAGAAGGAGATGATGAAATAGTAAAATTATATTGGCATAAATAGTATCGAAACAGAATGTGATTAATTAGAAAATGAAAGCAATCAACAGAGGCGGAAAATAAAGGGTGACAAACAAAGATAAAACGGTGAAAGAGGGAAAGAGAGATAAAGAGTGGGAAAATAGAAAGAGCGAGAAAAAAGTAAAGAAAATTCAGACACATATATATATATATATAGAGAGAAAAAATATAGAGAGAGATGTTAAGACAAATACATTAATAAATACACTGAGAGGGAGACGTTGGACCGAAAACAACGTAGATGAAATATATAACTAGTTCGTTCTGCAAGCTCGCTATTAATTTATGTTTGATGAAGTAAATAAAGATAGAATCAATTCGGCAGAGAGATGGCACCTGTAAGTAGCAGCTATAAAAAAATAAAAGGGAAAATTAGTATTAGTAAAGTAATGGGGGGCAGAGATATGATGGATTATGTGTGAAAATAAGGGAAAGAGGGGGATATGAAATTGATAGGGAGGGATGTAAGAGACAGGACAAAGTAGACAAATGATAGAGAAGGCGATTGATAGATTATGATAGAAATATATAGTGAAGGAGAGGTAGTGAGAGAAACCCAGAATATTCTCCTACAGAGGAAGAGAGTGTGTGGAGGAGGACGAGGAAGCAGCAAATTCCGTTTCCCTCTATGATCTCATATAGTGTGCCAATTGGTATAACTTTCTGGTTTATTAAGACATTGATTTTATTTAAATCATTACTCTTGATAATCAATTAGGATGATTAAAGACAGATTATAGTCATCCATCACTAATTACTAGGGTTATAATAACAGCATATTATTTTTCTTGTTTTAACTCACATGTATATATCCGTTGATATCGTATATGTTTTATGCAGAGTGGCGTGGTTCTCGATTGAATAATTATGTCGGATATATACTCGACTCTACAAAGAATAAAAAGAATATGCTGTTGTCCTAGCGCTACTAATTACTGTAAATATCGACATATTTGCAGGTGTATTAGAAAAGAAGGCGACAAAATTACAAATTAATAACGCAAAACATTAATTTATTATTACCGTTTTGAAAATAGTGGTGCAAATTAAACATTGGAGGATCTCATCTCGAATACTGTTTCTGTGCTTTATATGGTATATTTAAAAATGTAATATATATTTTTAAAAATAAAACTCATGTTAATAATATAAAATAACGTAATGAAAACACTTTCGGATTAATTCACTTAGATTACTCTAAAATAGTGCTAATACACAATTGCACTCGTTGAGAAACATGTTTATATAATACGTGATTTAATACATCTACTTGTACTTTTATGGTGAGATGCTAAAATATTTAGTTACTCTTTCAATTGTTTCCGTTCTGCTCTCTCCAACTCATTACATCTCTTTCTCTAGTGACGCAATGTATATGCCAATCAACAATATACAAGATGTTACTCGAAGGGTCCTGAATCGTGTCATATTTTGTAAAATCATGTTGAGATGTGATAGTGTAATTAAATGTGGAAGTCTAATAGTGATAATTCAACAATTTCAAAACTGTTGTTTTCGCATTCTTTAATTAGAAGTCTTTAAATATCATTATGATTTTCATAAAATCCATGATGATATATATTGTACTAGCGGAGGGGCGGTGTTTCCCGGGTGTATGCAGGTGGTGTAGTAAGGAACATTGGGTGTGGGGGTAAAATGTGGTAGTAGCGAAGAAGGATAATCAAAACAATAATAGACGTCCGGGTGGAAAGAGGTGTTGTTAAAACAGTAGTAGTAGGCAGACAGGCTCGAGGCCGTAACACGAAGGAGAATAAAAGGTAAAAAAGAAAAAAATGTGACGTCTTAGCCGCAGTCTCCACGGCGCGACCTGAAGTCCTGAGAGTTGAATTTAAGCGTAGTCAATCCAACTGAGACGATAACTTTGCGAAAAATGTCGACGCAAAACCGACCCATCCTTGTAGAAAACTGTTCAGTTGAGGGGAAGGAATTACTGTTTTTAACCGCTATTTGTCATCCGAATGTCAGAGGTTTAAAACGATATCAGTTTCATCAGGGTTCGACGTGCCTGTCGGAAGTTTTAGCGAGACACACATGCATACATACATCCATTCACATAAGCAGACAAGTGCGATTTATACAATAGATTTCTACACTCCAGATTAAAAAAAACAAGATATTTTTTTAATAATTACGACACTTTTTACTTTTATTTTATTTCACCGTCTCTCCTTATATTTTTATTTCCTTGTGCAATTGCCTATTCTTTTTATTTCAATGTGAAACGCAACATATAAAGACATAAGAAAAATGAACACAAAGAAGTAAAATTCAGTAGTAAAATCATACTTCTTACTAGCACAAGAAACAAATAAATGCCTACAAGATGGTACTGAATAAAACGGATTCAGAAAGCAAAGAAGGGAGCAAAGGATGGAGTCCTTAGCTTGGTAAACCAATAGAGCGCAAGGAAATTGATGAGAATCTTTTCAGAAGATATAAACAACGGCAGCATCCAAGAACAGTGAAAAGGGTAAAAAAGAAAGAATGAAAGAAAAAGTCGAAGAGAACTGAATAGTGTGTGTTTCTACAGCATTGTTTGATTTTTACTGCGACTGAGTCGGATCCTAATAAATTAATGCCCGAGGGAAGGATGAAAGTAAAAGTCTAATAAAAAGAAACCGTAAAAGAGAGAATGTATGAAAGAGTAAACCATGTAGAGAGAAGGGAGATCTACAAAGGAGAAAGTATAGATGAGAGAAACTAATTGAGCATGGGAGAAAAAATGTAAAGATGAAATCCGGGAATAAGCTTAGAAGAGAGAGAAGACGTGAAAATAACGAGAGAAATAGCCTGAAATTTAAGGATGATTAAGAGATAACGAAAGTGAGAGAGTGTAGATAAAGAGAGTGACAAAAAGTGTGCGATGGAGCCTAAGGAGAGAGAGAGAGAGAGAGAGAGAGAGAGAGTGAGTGAACGGCAGAGATCGCTTTGCACATTGTGAACAAATGATATGGTAATAGAAAGTTAAATATAGAAAGTCATTAACACAGATATTGAAAGATTGTGAACATACCAGATGGAGGATGTTTATATACATATATATATATATATATATGTATATATATATATATATATATGCATATATATATATTTATATATATAAACACAATTCATTTTGTATGTTCACAATGATTTATGTGCAGATAATCATATAATGATTAGATCACTCTGACAGACCTTTTAAAAGATAAATGTTTAAAATTCGACAGTATTTTTCGCGATTAACGGGGCGCAAATAGATTAGGTCCTTGCTATTGAAGCAAGATAGTTTCTATTGCAGTGTTCTAATTTATCGAGCGGTGTTAATCGTGACACCCTGCCATGAATGTTCCCGAAACTAATATTCCCGAAACGATGAAACACTAGTGGCTGTAGCTATTTAATAATTAATATTGTAAATGATTATATATATAGATATATATATATATATATATATATATATATGCCCTAACACATATTCTTGTATAACTAGGTAGTGTTATAATTCCTGTTTTTCCCTATTCTGATGAGAAGCATTTAGCTTAAACATGTCAAAAACTAAAGATCTTTTTTATTTTCCTCTAATTTTCGTCCTTATTGACTTGATGATTTCATAAGTTTCGGGGTCATTCTAATTCTTCATTTTTTAAAATTATATATATATATATATATATATATATATATATATATATATATATATATATATATATATAAATTTGTTTTCCTGTATTGATATTCATATTAATAACACCTTTTTCCATTTATTTCAAAAGAAAATACATCTTTATATTTTGGTCGTGATATTGCATTCATCTGTAGAAAATCTAGCTAATTTGCATATTCTTTAAGGATGCATTTTAATTAATTCCCTATTGTTATGTTTTCGGTTTTCTTATGGGATAATAAACTTCGTCTACTATTATGTGTATAATATTAATGCATATATTCTACATGATTTATACTTGCGTAATATTTGCGTAAAAATGTTAGAGTAAACACGAACCTCTTTATATATATATTTATGTATGCGTATATATTACATGGGGGTCACCACTTATCAAAGCCCAGAGGCCAGTCGAAGATAAGGGTAAACGGTTATACATTAGTCATTGTGATTTTAGCGTACTAAACATTAGTGGGGATTTTGTAACTTGGATTACTTAGGGGGACGGTTCAATAAGAACTTGTTCACGTTGGACTTGAAGGCGATCAGATTGTAGTCAGCTCGAAAGCAAGCAATCGGAAGGGAGTTCCACAGGCGAGCAGTTCTAAGAAAGAAGCCCTGTTCATGGAATCTACGTTTAGGTGTAGGCACGGATAAAGTGTGTGAGAAATTGTTATAGTGGTTCTGGCTAGACGAGTGTTTTTCGTGAAAGTCCGACGTGGGGGGACCATAGATTGAAGTTCAGATGAGCACCTGCCACGAAAATAACAATAAAGTAGGGACGGGCTCGTTACGTCTCTTCTGTGAGAAAGAGGTTGCAGGGAAGAAAAAGGGCATCCCCCACTAAGCTAGGAAGTCGATTTTGAACTCTGTCAAGACAGGATAAGTTGCTTCTAGCAGCTCCTGCCAAGATGTGGCAACAGTACTCCATCGTTGGCCGAACCTTAGTTTTATATAGGAAGAGAATTGCATCAGAAGTGAGATATCTACTGGAGCGGTAGAAGGTTGTTTCAAAAGTTGCCTACCAAACTCCTCCGTCAGTTTTCTGGTCTACAGACATAAAACTTATTATACAGAGTATTTGGACCCATGGAAAACTTTATTTATTACTTTGGGTTTTAGCAGAGGAAAACCGGAGCAAAATTGTGAAAAAAAAAAGAAAGAATACTACATGTGAAGGTCAAATGACGACATTAGGGATATGCATGCGTAACCTAACACCTATTGGTTCATGTTTCAAGTTTTAGCCTTGCAGCAACCATGTCGACATAGCTCAGGCATTATCGTTAAAGGAAAAAGTAAATTGTAAGCTAAAAGGTTTGGTTTCGATTCTTGGTGGGGGTGCACGATTCATTTTTTTTAACTTTTAAAATTTTTACTATATATAGAGTCCAATATAATATAATAATATATCCACAAACTGCATTAATTAAAATATCATATTAAAGCGTATCTTATGACCGGGCATTATATATATATATATATATATATATATATATATATATATATATATAAAGCTGAGTGTGTGTGTGTGTCTGGTCCCGAATAGGCTCCTATATGGTTGACTATTTAAAAAAAACTGATTACATATTACGATAGAAGGTGTATCGAGACACAGGAATGGGTATGTTTGATCTGGCAGAACAGTGGCTCATTAAAATTGTGGGGTCTGCGTTCGCGCCTGGTCCACAAAGTATGGAAATTAAAAAAAAAAAAAAAACGTTTACAAGTGTTTTTGATATAGATGTACATAAGAATACTTTGATAAGTATGTTTTAACTTAAATAGGGATGGTATAATAAAATTGTGGGGTCTGCGTTCGCGCCTGACCTCCATAGAATGGAAATAGGCACACACTTTAATAAAGACTTTTCATATCTATCTGCGTAAGTATACTTTGATAATTATGTTTCCGTTTGAAGAAATAATGTATAATAAAATTATGGGGTGTTCGTTCGCGCCTGACCTCCATAGAATGGAAATATGTCACAAAGTTTAACAAGGTTTTTTTAATATAGATCCACAGAATATTGTGATAAGTGTTTCCGTGTGAACAAGTATGGTACAATAAATTATGGGGTTTATCTAATTTATTTTTACTTTCATCATATTTTGCTTTGGTCTTGATACCCCCAAATTCGAAGCTATCTCATTACAACCCTTCCTTTTCACAACCTATCATTCTTTCATAAATCAGAGTCCATTTTCTGTAGGCTGTTTTTGAACCCAGTCAACGACGGGTACTTTTGCTAGTATATATATATATATATATATATATATATATATATATATATATATATATAAGATAGAGATTTTTAATAGACAACGTAAACGATGATAGAATTAAAGTGTCAACAAGACAGATGTAAAAGCCAAAATTGATAAAACGATAAAGACAAATGGAGAGAGAGAGCGAGAAAGAGAGAGAAAGAAATTGAAAAAGACCGTAAATGGCAGAGAGAGTACAGCAGAGTAAACGACAGATAATTGAAGGAGAAAAATTGGGGGGATTGAAACTGTTTAATATGGAGGAGAAGGAAAGCGTAAGAGTTAGAACGAAAGCTAAATGAATCTAAATGTATGATCTTGTTTCGTTTTTCACCATAAATGTGTGGATATTACGAAAAGTCGGTTTTCTGCTTCATCATTTTAAAGAAATAAAAAGAAAAAGGAATTAAAGAAAAAAAAGCAACCTAGATGTAAGTTTTTTTTTTCATGTACACTCACTCGTTTTCTTTTCTAGCAAATGGTACGTTTATCATTTGCAAATGCACCGAGTGTGTGCACACATATTTTGAGGTATGCGGCAATATTTCAAGTCACCAAGAAATTCATCGTTATTTATCATACGGATTTTTTTACTTGAGATAACTCTAAAGTAGGGAGTAATCGTCGCGAGATGTTAATATTGTAGGGAAATTCGACGTTGGTTAGAAAAAAAAATCAACAGAGTGAACACACTTTTGTCCACAACAGGCTTTTGAAGCCGATAGTTGGGAAATACCATTGGAATTTTAAAGCTAAATGTAGGTATCACAATATAACGTCATAAAGAAGATATCCAGAGTAAGCTGTCTTCGTTCCCAGACTAGGAGCATCTCGATCGAAATATGTAAATTTACTCTTCCGTATAAGCAAAGGAATTATTGGCGTTTTATTTATTCAATACTTGATTACACAACCAAAAAGTTTGACCTATTACTTCGTTGTTACTGGTAATGAGAAGATTACGGGCTGTCTTTGGAAGATGGGAAAATAAAAAAAATGTGTAACAAGCGAGAAAAAGAGCATGTGAGCTGATCCCATAATTATATTAAAATTCATCGTAATATGGCCTCCAGATGACTGTAAGGCACAACCTAATGACATTGGTCAATAGGAGTGTGGGTAGCTAATATTGGCTATTTGATATCACTGTTCTTATTCGGCCATGATTTTAATTTTCATAATGAAACGAACTGTAACTTCGTTTTAGCAATAGTTTACAACGACGCTGGTCAACACAATGCGATGGAAATTAAAGATGAGTATTGCGCCTGAGAGATAGTGGAAGAGAGAGAGAGAGAGAGATTAAATGACGGAGAGAGAAAAAAAGACAAGGAGTGGACGAAAGAAAGAGGGGGAAGTGAAATTGTTAAAGTGGGAGACAAGGAAAGATTAACAATTAGCAAGACAACTAAATAAAGCTAAATGGTATGACCTTACATCTTTTTTTTCACCAGAAAGGTGTCGATTTTATGAAACGTCTGTTTACTGCTTCTTAATCTTAATGAAATAAAAAAGGAAAGATGCTATGTAACCTAGATTGATGTTTAATGTGCATTCACTATTTTGTCTTATTTTCTTGCAAATTACGAGTTTATGATTTCTAATGCACCGAGGGGAGCACACATATTTCGCCAATATATATATATATATATATATATATATATATATATATATATATATATATATATATATATATATATATCCATGAATGAGACAACATTTCAAGTCCATTGAGAAATTCTCCATTATTTAACAGACATAATTCAAATCTGATAAACACTTTACTTGTAGCTTTGGGAAGTAGAGAGTAAATCTCGCGTGGTTCTAATGTTGTAACGAGATTAGACGTGGGTCTGAATAGAAATAGTGTTAAAACATCATTTCCCACATAAGATTACTTAAGCCGAGATTTAGAAAATTCTATTGGTATTCTAATACTGAATTTGCATATCACTATAGAGTGTCATAGAGAGAATATTCGAAGTAAGCTGTCTTCGTTCACATGCCAAGAGACCTATCGATTGAAATATGTAAATGAACAATTTCATAAAAGCAAAGACATTGTTAGCGTTTATGTAGCTATTGACTTGCTGCCCATCTCACAAAGATATGACACAAGGTCGGAAAATGGGGGTGGCTTGGCAGTACCCCTATAGGAGAGATACTTTGGCCTAGAAAAAATTGGCTTGGCATTCCGATCGGCATTCATTGATAGGAATACCTGAGGCAAGAAGTGATAAACTTGTCCCACACGAATGCCGGGTAGCAAGGCCTGGGAAGGTGGAACTCATAGGTAATACCGAGGCTACGTATCTCAGTTCAACATCTACTGGACCAGTTCCTTGCACCGAACTTGTCGGGTTGATTGTCAAGAACGGGTTCTTTACTGGGACTTTCTACTTGTTTCCAAGCAACCGAAGCTGAGACTGAGACTCATCCTCCAACAAGAAAACAGGAACGTTTCACCTATTTCTTGGTAATGAGAAGATTATGGGATGTCTTGGGAAGATAGGGGAGGGGGAATAAACATGGGTTACAATGTTACGGACGAGACCTCGTACTTGTGTTAAAATTCATCATAACATGACGCCTCGAATGCTATAAGGCACAACCTAACGACAGCCGCCTTATAAGTGTAAGTAAATATTAGGTTGTTATTAGGTTGGTGCAAAAATAATGTCGTTTTTATCAGATATATACGTATAAAAACGACATTACTTTTGCACCAACCTAATAAATTTGATATTTTATACAAATGTACAGAAATATTTCGTAATCGGTTAGGGTTCTGATAAAGAAACAAAGTAGTAATTCTTTTTATTAATATTTTACAACGACACTAGATTACACAGGACGATTGTCACACACAAGTAACACAGTTTGCAGATACCAGGAAAACCAGAGACAACACAATACACCGACTAATGCAGCATATTATAAGGACGCTATATGTATGTCTTAAAAGTAAGCGTTATTACTTATCTAGTAGTAAAAATCTAGAATCTAATCGAGATACAATTAGAAAAGAAAATTTATGTTATTTTATCTTAAATATAAAGTGGTAATAAAAATATCTGTTGTCTGATTAAATCGACCATCATTTAAAGTTCTAACTATGACATAAAATAATGAATAGGCTTTTACTGTGTCGCACTACATAAAAAGCGAATCATTTTACCTATTTCTTACTTGCTACTGATAATCACAATCATATTTTCTCAATACGACTATTCTATTGTTGACAATGGTTTCCCTGCTCTCTTTTCAGATGTTATTCTTTCTAGAACTACTTCCACGGGGTAATTCGTGAAGATTCCTAAAGTGAAGGTGATTGCTTGGGGAACGAAGTGGATTCGAAGTTTGAACATCCAGGCTAGCAGTCCGTGTCGTTAACAAATGCCCTACCGTCACCTCCCGCTACCAGTAATGAGAAGATTAAAGACTGCCTTAGAAAATCGAAAAATTTGTCACGCTATAATAGAAATATACTTACAACCCGTCACACAATGTTGCTAAAATTATCTATCTATACTCCTATACATTCCTTTTATTTTGTGTGCATTGATATTCATATTAAAAACCTTTTTTTCTATTATTTGAAAAAAAACCTAAAGTTTTCTTATATATCAGTTGCTAAATTGCATTCACTAGGAAAAGTTTAGCTAATTTGCATATTCTTTTAAACATTCATTTTAATTAATTCCCTATTTGTTTTGGTTTTTTTGTTTTCTTATGGGATAATCATCTTTAGTTAACTATTACGTGTAATTATATTCATGCAGGTATTCTACATGATTTATACTTGCATAATATTTGTGTAAAAAGTGTATAGTAAACACAAAATTGTTTCCATATATATTTATGTATACGTATATATTTTTGTTTAACAAATTTTGCCTTTCAAACTCCTCCTATAATTTTTGGTCTACAGACATGAAACTTCATATATAAGTTATTTAAATCCATGCAAAACTTTATATTTAGGTTTTAGCCCGGAAATATCGGTACAGAAGTGTAAAAATGAGAAAAAAACATGAAATTTGCCATGTGAAGGTCGAACGCCGGCATTATGAATGCATAACGTAGTAGCTATTGGTTAATGTTTTAATTTTTAGCCTTGCAGTAAACACGTTTTCATAGCCGAGTCATTGACGGCAGAGGCAAAATAAGTCGTGACCAGAACGGTTTGCTTTCGATTCTCGGTGGTGTCGCATAAGTCTTTTTTTTTAAATACTTTTTAAATCATTATTATATATTGCATCCAATCTATCTATCTATCTATCTATCTATCAAAGTGAAAATGTATGTCTGTCTTTTCTCTATGGTAGTTCAGGAAGACTATTATACAGAAAGGCATTACTTTATATATGCACACTTTTTATGCATTTATTTGCTTCCCCACGAAAGCAAATTAAACACAAGGTCGTTTTTAATGTGAGGTTAAACCAACTCCCCTAAAACAAGGATAAAAAGGGGGAACTCTAGCAGTATCCAAAAACTAGTAATTGTTCCAGTATGAGACCTACATTGACCAAGGACCAATTAACTTATGTGCAGCATCTGCAGACAGACACTACACTTTGATTTCGGTCCGAAGGCCAAGAACATATTCACACTTTTTGTGGTATTTATTTGCTTCCCCACGAAAGAAAATTAGGCAGAAGACCGGTTTTAATGTGGGGGAAAACCAGCTCCACTAAAAGTAGGGTAAAAAGGGGGCACTCTGGTTGTAACCAAAAATAATATTTGTCCCAGTATACAGGGTTTCCCCTCCATTGACTCCCGTATCAAGCAAATTAGGCACAAGTCCGATTTTTAATGTGAGGAGTAAAGGGGAAATGGGGACAACTCCCCGGAGAGTAGGGGAGTTTGATAGTGACAATTGGTATGAAGGGTTTCCCATACATTGACCAAGGTCTTATATGTGGGGTTGCCCCCACATACGGTCTTTGCTTGTAGTATCTGCTGGAACAGATACATCACTTTGATCCCGGACCGAAGGCAAAGGACGCCCGAGCAAAGCCGGGCGGAACTGCTAGTAATCCAAGAAAGTAACATAACACGCATTACATATGAATTTGAAAAAAAAGAATGACTGTAATTTTTTTTTTTTTTTCAATTTACAAGTCCGTGATTTCAAATCTCATAGTGTGATTTCATAGCGTTAAAAAAATATAATTATTAACTTCATTTACGGTTCTTTCTTCTCCCTATATGATGTAAATGGACGTTTAAACAGTAAAGGATCCTACTAAATATATTAATTACTTCTTTTTGTTTATTGACCTTCACCTATTTTAAACACACATTTAATTTCATCATATGTCAACATGTTTCATCTGAAATATACTTTATTTTTAATCCGATCGTTCTGCTTCTTTGAATTAGTATTCCTTTGTGCGTTGTTTATTTTCGTTGTTTGCGTTTCTCTCTCTCTCTCTCTCTCTCTCTCTCTCTCTCTCTCTCTCTCTCTCTCTCTCTCTCTCTCACACACACACACACACACACGCGCGCACATTTCCCTGTTCATAAATCTGTTTCTGTAAGGTAAAGCAAAACTCAATCCGATTTTGAAAAAGTCGTTCTAATATATAATGCCAGAATATTCACATTATTTGGATTTGTGTGGTTAGCCCCCTCCACCGTATATTTTCCCAATATATTTCCGGATTTAATCCGAATTTCTTTCTACAAACGCAGTAGCCTATGGTTAATCGTTTTTTTTTTTTGATTTTGTTTTTTTACATTTTTATCAATTGCTTTTCCAATGACGGAAGAAAACAAAGAGATTGTATTCTTAATTGGTGTATATATATATATATATGGAATATATATATAGATGGAAGAAAACAAAGAGATTGTATGCTTAATTGGTGTATATATATATATATATATATATATATATATATATATATATATATATTACTCCTGTAATTGTTTTTGTGTGTGTATTGATATTCATAATAAAACCCCATTTTTGCCTATTTATTTAAAAATAAAATACAACTTTCTTATAAATGGTCGTGGAATGGTGTTACATGATAAGGGCTGTCCCCTTTTCATGTAAGTATAAAAATAAAGAGATTTAATTAAAATGAAAATGAAATAGAATAGATGAAATTCGAACCTCGTAATTTAAGTTAAGAAATAGATTACGAGAGAGAATTAGCAAATGGAATGTAAAACAAACCATTGTTAAGCTTAGAGATAAAATAGTTTTTAGAAAAGAATGTGCATTGTCAATTCTGTAATGAAATTCAATTGAAGGTAAGCAACTATAGGATAATTTAATAAACATGTTTTTAACATATTGGAAATATAGGTTACTGGGAATATAGGTTAAAATTCCTTTTGTAAACAAAGGAAAAAGTTTTGGACACGCATTTCCAGAACACGTGAAAGAAGACACATGTTTTAACATGTGTATGACGTCATGGAAAATGGGAAGTTCTTGATATAGTTAGAAACTTTAGAGTCAAGCAAGAGAAACTGGGAGAGAGTCGGAGGACGAGAGACGACAGTCTGGAGTCCAGACATGGGTTCGAACGTTTAGAAGCGAGACGGTCACCTTTGAAACTTAAAGTGTGAAACTTGAATTCTTGACAATGAAAACCACGACCGGTCGGGAAAAGAAATAAACCCATCATGTCTTTTTTATAAACGTCGTCTTTGTGTTGTAATTCTACCAAAAGGTAAAGTGAAACTTGTCATTATATGTCTTGTATGTCATGTGTTTTAAAATGTCTTTACATACACAATATGAACACTAAAGCTGTCTCAACACTATCTCCTCACTCAAAGAGCTTCTACACTTCTATGAACATTTTATATATATATATGAACATTTTATATATATATATGAATCTCTTCATAACAGGAACATCTCTCTCAACAACATCATGCCTCTCTAAGACTCTAAGACTCTCACTATAAATAAGACCTAACAACAACAAAAAAGAATAATCATAATAATAATAATTAAACGTTACAATGGCATTCACTAGCAAAATATCTAGCTAATTTGCGTATTCTTTTAAACATTCATTTTAATTAATTAGTATTTTTCAGGTTTCTTATGGGATGATCATCTTTAGTTAACTATTACGTGTAATTATATCCATGCAGATATTCTATACTTGCGTGATATTTGATTAACAAAATTCTTTCCATATATATTTCTATACACGTAAATATTTTTGTTTAAAAATTTTGCCTACTGAACGCCTTCTAGAAGGTTAGGTCAACAGACATGAAACTGCATATATAAGGTATTTGAACGCTTGCGACATTTTATATATAGTTTTTATCCCAGAAACATCGGCACGAAGAAAGAAAATGAAAAAAAAATGGAATTTTCCAGTTGATATGCATTCGTGACGTAGTAGGTATTGATCAATGTTTTAATGTTTAGCCTTACAGCAAACATGTATTCATAGCTCAGTCATTAACGACAGAGGAAAAATAATCGTAAGCTAAAACTGTTGGTTTCGATTTACGGTGATGGCGCACTAGTCATTTGTTTCTAAACTTTTTAAATCATTACAATATATTGGATCCAATATAATATAATAATAAATACGAAAACTGCATTAATCAAAATATCATATCAAAGCGTATCTTAGGACCGGGCAATGCCGGTCGCCCTGCTAGTATATATATATATATATATATATATATATATATATATATATATATATATATGTATATATATATATATATATATATATGTGTGGGGGGTATTGTGTGTGTGTGTGTGTGTGTGCGTGTGTGGATAGGCATCGTTTTAAAGTTCACGGGAATGAAACGTTCAAAATTGTATGCAGTTTAATTGCCATATATATATATATATATATATATATATATATACTTGTATATTACCTATCATACAACGGACGTAAGTAATAAGTACATGATTAGTTTGTTACTACTGAGTGACCCACTTAAATGTACTCCGGAATTTCTAATCTTTTTCTAATCAATTTTGTTCTGATTGAGCGGCCCATTGAAAAGTGCCGAGATCTTATCTTTCTCTTAATGACTAACTGAAATTACCTAACTAAATAATGTGGCCATGTTATATTTTCTATTGTATATAAAACTTCTAAATAGAGATTAAGTCAGCTAATAAGACTTTCGAGAGCGTTTCATTAAGTGCATGTTAGGTCGGCCTGACGACAAATGGAGATTAAATTAATGCACCCCACGTGTAAGTTCATAAGAGTCAAGGCTTAGCTTACTAGGAAAACTAACGGGAGACTCACATGCTAAATTGTTAGATAGAAATTATGTCACGTGTTCAGACCAGAGATTCGTAGGAAGCGAAGAGACAATACGTACTAACGACATAAAAAGCTAAGAGAAATTTCCTCGAGATCTGTCCGTTTGTCGACGGAGTTTTTAATAATGTAAAATAATAAGTAAAAAAAGATAAATTTTTGCTTAAAATTTATAAGGGAGACATTTTCCGTCTCTCCCTTTTGGTGTAGAATCTCACGAATTTAATATTTTAATCGTCAACAAAGCTCATTCCCGTTTCCATGCATGCATTTTAGTCGTCTTAGGTTAAATACACTGGGCAATTCACCGCATCCATCTTGGTTGATGTGCTTTTGTTGAAACGCAATAAGTGTGTTTCTATCCACGTTCATTTGTGTCACATTTTTTTAACGTTTGCACGTTTGAACAATAATGTTTTTCTCTTAAAATATTACAATGATAAGATCAATATTTTAGGATTTTACCAAACACATATGTACTACTGATGCTCACGCGATTGTATTGCTTCATTTAACACCAATTAGTACGAATATTAATTATTACATAAAACTTTTAATTTCACTTTTATTAATTTTAAATGACATCTTTTTATCTAATTCTAAATAATTTGGAGGTTGTGTGCAATTTCACTAAAGTTTACATAGATAACACTCAACCAATTCTAATCACCGGCACATCCCCAATAAGCCTGTATCATAAAAACATAAATCACTTCGTTAATCTATTTAATAAAATACATTTAACCTTACTAATACGAGAGTTGTTTCAGAAAGAAGGCGTCCTACTTTTAAATCAAAAACTAAAGTGCTGAAGAGCTACGAAGACAGGACTGGTGCCATTTAAAGTAGCAACATTTTGTGCGATTTTTTTTCTATGAAATCACTACCATTCTCGTTATGACTATATAATTTGCAATGTCCTCTGATCTATTCGGGTGAGAAAATAGACATTACTTTTCAAACGGCTATTATAAAACTATGATCCCCCCATTAAACAACTAAAATAAAAAAAACATCGTTGAAATCTATTATATAAACCTCACCTTTCTGTTAGTGTACGTGTGTGTGAATATATGTATGCATGTATGTTTGTATTTCACGTTAAATCACGTGTGTGTGAATATATGTATACATGTATGTTTGTATTTCACGCTAAATCACACGACGAACACTGACAAGATTGATATAGTTTGAACGCTCAGTCCCTCGACCGACAAATATCCAACGATTGGCTAAAAACATTCATTTTTTTCACCGACAACTAAATTGTGTTTTATAAGGAGGGATCACTTTTTCCGTCGACATTTTTGCAATGTCATTATACGCCTTGCAATGGCTAGCCTTATTTCGTAACCCGCCGACGTTGTTTGTCGCGTTGGGCT
Organism: Euprymna scolopes; assembly: GCF_053919585.1. Classification (NCBI taxonomy): domain Eukaryota; kingdom Metazoa; phylum Mollusca; class Cephalopoda; order Sepiida; family Sepiolidae; genus Euprymna; species Euprymna scolopes. The sequence continues at coordinate 92,623,051 of NC_136504.1, forward strand.
CTTTTTTCTATTTTCACATTTTCCTCCTTCTCGTTACAGGTTCGACGGCAGCTAATTTGTTTTCTGCTCGCTCGGGTACTTGCTGCTATTTTCATTTCTTTTAGAGAGTTGGTTATTTTTAAAATATATTTTAGAGCTCCGTTTCTCAGTACCCTTACCATAAAACATATCCACATCTGGGCAATGCTGGGTACACTCGCTTATACTAAATAAAAGAAAATTTTGCGTAATTTAACACGCGTACCAAAAGCTAAACTGAAGAGTTTGAAATCCCGCGTGCATCAGCAACAGCCTTGACGCAACAATATATGCGACGGAAATTTAATTTTAAGGATAGCATAAGAGCCAAACACCTTATTAATTCTTTGATGAAGAATATGGTAGTAGTCAAAATTATTAAAAAAATATGTCAATCTTTTAAAAATACTTTCTTTTTTTTAGCCTATAATGTCTTTACAAAACAGCTTGTTTGTTTATTTATTCAAATAAAAAAATATATTTATGTTGCTCATAAGAGCTTTACAAATCTACGTGTATATACATATATATATATATATATAATTTTATGTATACAGGTAAAATATTATGCTGTGATGTAATATATTGTGCAGATATTTAAATATTTACTTTGATAATGCTCAATATGCCACTAGCGCTAAGTTATGGTAAATTATATTTTAAACTACGAAGAGCGTTAGGCAGTTAATTCTTGTTTTGCGAAGTCATACCATTTTCTAACGTAATGAATGAAGGCGGTTTATATATATATATATATATATATATATATATATATATATATATATATATATATATAGTAAATAATTATGTCAACCCTTTTAAGAAACTCGTTTCTTATCGTTGAGCACGTTCAGTTGAATTAAGGAGTCGGTCACTTTAGCTGTTATGCACAGATCGTCATATAACGATAAGATCACTCTGACTTACGTTAAAAGCATTTGATGAAATAAATGTTAAGTCAACAGTATTTCTCGTGGTTAACGGTAGCCGAATCGATATGGTCCTTGCTAATGAAGCAAGAGATGGCTTCTGTTGCCGTGTTCGAATCTATCGCCTGGTGTTAATCGTGACAGCCTGCACTGAAAATTCTCGAAAGGATGAAACACTAGAGTCTGTAGGTATTCAATAATTATTATCAGTCTTGAAAGCCAAAGGATACCCCTTAGGGGCAGTAGCGAGTGTAATTTTGAGGCAAGGGTTGCGCAATCACCCACCACATCTCTCTGTACTGTTTGAGTTCAGTAGCATGGAGAAGACCAGGACGACTGGAAACAATGCCGAGATAAGCCGAGAGGACATACACCACATGAAAGTCCCAAAATGTTCACCCATTAAGTACTGACCAGATGGTCCAGCGTAAATAGTAAATAATTATGTATGTGTATGTGTATGTGTGTGTAGTAACTACTTTGTGTGTAAAGATATAAAGGTGTTTTTGAATATATATATGTATATCATAGACTTACCACATATCAAGGCCCGAAGTCTACTCGAGGATAAGGGTTAATGAGGGTAAGGTAGTCCTGGAACAACAGCGTGCTAATCATTAGTAATGGGGATTTGGCTGTTTAATGAGATGACTCAGCAAGTATTTTTTTTTTTTTGCATTGGACTTGAAGACGACAATATTATAATCAGCTGGAAAACAAGCCAATTGAAAAGAGTTCCACAGGCGGACAGTTCTATGAAATGAGCTTTGTTCGTGGAATCCACGTTTAGATTTAAGCAAAGATTGAAAGTGGGGAAAATTGTTAATAGCGGTTTTAGTTGGACGAGTGTTTCGTGAAAGATTAGCAAAGGAGGACGATAGATAGGACCTCAAACAAGGCATTTCGAAGAGAGTTTTGTAATAAGTCAAGGTAAGGGAGGGAGACGGAGCTGCTCTTGCCAAGGTCTGGCAACAATACTCCATCCTAGAATTTACTTAGCTCTTATACAGATAGTAGATTGCATCGGTCGTGAAATATTTACTGGAGCTGTATAATGATTCAATCATTTTTCCATGGTCTTGCAACGTATTTTATGCATGTGCCTCCTTCCATACCAGGACGGAAGGTAAAACTCAGCAGCTTGTCAAAACGGGGATCTTTCTCAAATCGAGAGCTATTCATTTCAATTTGGCCCTGATGGGGGGGGTCAAACCGTTGGTGATGTAAAGATAGAATCCTGGTTTCAGATCTATTAATATTAACCAGTCCTTTTTTACACCATTGCATCACGTTCTCAAAATCAGAAGAGAGAGAATCAGTAAGATTTTAGTCACTCCTGGCTTCGAAAGTGTAGCCATAGATGGGTAAATGTCTACAAATAATCTAAGAAGGCAAGTTAGGAAATTATTCTTGAAGGTCAGGAAGGGAGTTTGGTCCAGGATGTAACGCTGAGGGGCGAAAGCGTTGGTACTATAAGCTTTCAACCAATCAAGCAATAGTTTTATAATCCTATCCGAGGGAACAGATCTGATAATTGAGAATATATTTCCAGCTATTCCGTATTAAAAAATCTTGTGAAGTAGACGTAAAAGTTCAATTTCTCTAGAAACGAAGCTCAATTAATCAGCAGGTTAGTAGCTTCATTACGTGATTCGTCAGATTATCTTCTTTAAATGCGTGATGGATGGAGGAAATAATTTCGCCATATTTTTCTGGGTAATGCATTTTTTGACGAAGCAGGCAGAAATTTTAGAATACACACGCTAGATATATGGTACCAAATGTTAGCAATCAGGTATAATGGAGAAAAAACTTCAGTTTTATATATTTTTTCTGGCGTCATTTATTTATATAACATTTGTTTATATATTTTTTTCAAATGTTGATCACTTAAACAATACCCAATTCGTATACTATTATTATGAGTTTGTTACTTATTATCGTAGTGTTTTACATATTCTACTGTAAAACAGAAATAATCTATTAGTGAGAGGGGGACCTATCGCAATTTATTCTAGTACAAATATCAATTGAACTTATATATGATATATCATATATGTTATATATACAGCATAAATATCATAATATATATATATATATACCATATATATCATAGATAATGTATATATAATTTCTATATATATATATATCATATTTGTATTTATCGTATTATATAATATATACATTCACTATTACATAAAAGGAACTTTGTCTCTGGCTGTGTCTGTGAACTCGAAAAAAAGTTGAGCTTTTATAATATTTCACACAAAGCTACTTTATGAGCCTGGCAGTGTTTTGTATTGAAATGAACTTGATACCTAGCGATAATTAAAATAATCCGATGTAAAAAGGAATAGGCACTTTTTTCCGAATTTTACACTTCAAGTGTATTTGAGAAATGTTATTATCCAACAAGACGAAAGAGCCGACACATAAAATAAACAGTATGTTTTTTAATATGACGGAGGTGTGTTCGAAATAATTTTTTACTGTTTAGAGCACAATTGTACCATGATCATTTACTTTTACATTGTCAACTTAAACTCAAGACATACATAAAAATAATGTTATAAACCAACAGTAGGTTTTTATTACAGCGTGGTGTAGACTACAATTTATTGTGTACTAATCACTGTGAAATTACATGTGAAGCTTCCCTCCGACGGACCGCCATAGATCCCTTCATAGAGCAGTTAATCAATTGAGTGTGAAACATTTGTTGATTATCATTCAATGCTGGACCCTGTCGGGTCTCCCTGCTAGTCATATATATATATATATATATATATATATATATATATATATATATATATATAAGGAACAAACGGAGATATGTGTTCATCGACGTTTCGTCTTTATTTCGAGAATTCTTCTGGATGAAATAAAGACGAAACTTTAATGTACACATAGCTCGGCGTGTTCCCTTTTATTTCTCTATTCTTATCACGCACGCACGCACACACACACACACACACACACACACACACACACACACACACACACACACACACACATGACATCCCGCATGCGTGGATGCATAAAATGATAAAACTATGTCTAGACAAATCTATAATTTATATGTGAAATTGCCGATTTTGCAAAAGCGAAAGCACACAAAAGAAATCGAGCAGATTAAAAAGATAATCTCTACTTTAATGTCAGTGCAGGTGTCTATCGATATTAAAGCAACCATATTTTACCTTTACATTTCGAAACCACCGTAAACAATTTTTTACAAAAGGATTCAAATTTTGCAATAATACAGATAAAAAGTAGAAAATTACATTTGAAATGCATCTCATTGTTATTCATAGACGATTCAATATTCTGCAAATCGAAAACGTTAATTAAAATCCTATCACTTACGCGACATTATTAGTTATTCCAATAATTACAGTTAGTTGAAAAAGCCAGTCAACATTATCTTGACAAAAGCACGTAAAAATAGATAAACTTTAAAGAAATGTAGATTGGTGGTTAGAGAGTCGAACGACAAATTACAAGATGGAACCGATTTTGTTTCGATCATTTATGAGATAATATTACAGAAACCGCACTCGTAGCCCGCTGGTTAAGAACGACTATTTCAAATTTTTATATTTTGACACTGCAGCCTCTTTCTCACAGAAGAGATATTTCTATCCTGTCTCTGCTTTATACTTATCCTCATGTCAAGTGCTGCTCGTACGAGCTCCAATATATGCTCCCTCCTCCTCGCTAAACTTTCACAAGAAACACTCGTCTAGCTGAAAATACTATCAATAAATTCCCTCACTCTTTATCAGTGGTTCTTTCACTCTCTGAAGCGGGCGTTGCCAGTGGTAAAAGGTTTGTACGATTTTTTTTTTTAACGTAGCTTCTATGGAAAAAAGCTTCTTTCTTAGAACTGCACACCCGTGAAACTGTTCTCCGTTTGCCTGCTTTCCAGTAATATGACAGTTGATAGGGCTATTTCCCCATTCTCATTACAACATTCTATTTTTACTGTTTCCTTCCTCCTGTTTTGCTTACTAATATAGTCCTAAGAGGCAGTCCTTTTAGAATACTCTCAGTGTGTCTTATATATACATATATATATATATATATATATATATATATATATATATATATATATATATATATATATATATATATATATATATTAAAGCATTGCAATACATCTTTCAGTTTCATTTCCAACATTAAACGTTATTAACCTCTGATTTCTCTAACCGGCATATCGAGCTTCCAATTTTTGTGATTGCTTCTAATTTTAAAAAAATGCTTTCACTCTATACAAAACACTTAATGTATGTATGTATGTATGTATGTATGGATGGATGGATGGATGGATGGATGGATGGATGGATGAGTATATATGTGCATATAAGAGTATGCATGGGTGTGAGAGAAGAAAGAACAAGAACAATCCGAATGCTTTAATCAATTTTAATATGTTTGAACAAGAATAGAAAAAGTCAAGTAAACGATCAAAAGAATATTCTCCGTTTATTTAGTTATTTTACTCCATTTTATTTATTTTTTCCAACATTATATGTTCGTATATATCAATTAAGGAAATCTACAGTAGCGTTTAAAAAATAAATAAACGTGTGTGTGTGTATGTGTGTGTAGGTGGGTGCGTACGTGCAGACAATCCAGACAACCTAGACCCACAATAAATATATAAGTCCAAGCTCTTGGAAAATACATTCTAATTCGCACTCACTTAGCTTATCATCTACATCTGCTCATCAATCTGCAGCTGTATATGTGAACACGTCCATGAACGTAGGTGCGCGTATCCTGTGTACGTATGTGTACGCGAAGAAGCATTTGTGAAGTATACGAGTGTGTTCGTGGAGTACGTGGAAAGACTTAATTTTGAGTAGAGGCCCCACAAGTTACCGACCATTCCCAGTCGAAAATGCTGGAAGGAGCATATTCAAATAGATCTTTACCTTAATGGCTATACCCGTGCCCCTCCTCCGAAGCAAACTCTGCCCGCTCACTCATGTTTTCTATCATTCACACTGAGGAAGATCGAAGGATCGGTCGAAAATATGTGCTTTTGAAGGAAACATTCTTGTTTTTCCAAAAGACTGTTTGTATTCCTACACGTCAACACACAGGAAATTAATACAGAAAAGATATAAACATTTATATATTTTTCGTATTGATTTTTTATTCATACATATTTAAATATATTATATATATATAATATATATATAATATAATATATATATATTATATATATGTATTATATATATCATATATATATATATTATATATTATATATCTATGTATATTATATATATTATATATATATGTTATATATATATATTATATATATAATATATATATTATATATACTATATATATATTATATATATATTATATATATATTATATATATATATTATATATATTATATATATAATATATATATAATATATATATAATATATTATATATATATATATTATATATAATATATATATAATATATATTATATATATATATTATATAATATATATAATATATATATATATATATATATTTAAATAAGGGAGTAGTCACCAACAATGTGTATTTTTTAACATTATTTTATTATTCCGTGTCTTGGTTTTTCATTGAGAATTATGTTTGGATCATTGTAATAATGTTTTTACGTCATTGAATCGTTTACGCGCGTTTCAGACGGTCTGTGATGCGTCCTCGTCAGAAATTATTTTCAAATGTGTAAAAATGGCGATTTTCGTAGTTAGTTTGAAGTTTTTTCCGAGGGGTGGAGGCTTTTAAGTGTTTATTATACATTGGTATGCTGAATTTTTATTGCTTTTTTATTTGGTTTGTCCAGGGAGATTTTACCTTGCTGTAGTCAGTCGCTATCTCTTTCTGCACATGTGTTTTTCTTTTCCTTTAGGGTGGGGTAGAGTGTGTGTGTGTGTGTGTGTGTGTGTTTATGTGTGTGTGTGCACGCGCGTGTGTGTGTGTTTCCTTTTATTGGTTTGGGAATGTGTATATTGTTTTATAGTATTTTGGGGTTATTTGCTTCCTTAGGAAGGCGGCTGTGGTCCGAGGTCGTTACTAATGTGTATGTGTGGGGAGGGGGGACTGGCTCTTCTGAATTAAGGCTTTCATTCTATTTTGATTTATATTTTTTGGATTCTTGGATTTTAGTATTGTGATTTTTCGTTTTAGTCTTATATTATGTTTGTTTAGACAGAAGGGTGTATTTAAAATAGGGGATTTTTTAATGTTTCCATTTATTTGTCTTCCCATGTGGGTATGGCCAGACCCAAGATCGGTTCCTAGTGTGGGGAAGATTTTGTTCCCAGAGGGGGGCATTGGAGGGGGTGTAATTATGGGAGGGGGATGATAGAAGGGAAGATAGTCCTTTCAGTCATGAGGGGGTTCTCCTCCCCTGACTGAGGAGGGAGCGAGGTGTTGGAACAGATATTATACTATGGTTCTAGGTGTCTCCTAGTGTTGTTGGTTTCGAGGTTAAGTAGGGTTGGTATTGTTCAGTGTGTTGTATTAGAGATAGGGGTGTTATGTCTGTGTGTGGTTGTATGCGTACACGTGTGTGTGTTTTAATGTGTCGGTTCTGATTTATGTGTGGGTGTGTATATGTGTATGTGTATGGGTGTGCATGCGAGTGTACCTTGTATTTCATGTTTTTGTGTGATGGTATTAGGTTCTGTTCAGTTCAGGAGTGAATCTGGTGATGAAGTTTTTTTCCTGTGTAAGTAAATAAAAATAATTGTCTCTTTGGAAGATTGGCATTAGTTTGAAGCTGTTTCCACTGCATGTGTGTACGTGTTTTGAAACATAAAGGTGTCTGTTATCTGCAATTTTGATGTTGCTCTTATGTAAGGCCACTCTATTGCTGAAATTTTTGGTGGCGCCTATGTAGGATTTGTTGCATGTTGTGCATCTTAGTGCACATACTACATTTCCGGAGGTGCAATTTAGATCCTTTTTTATTTTGAATGTGTGTGCTTGGTTTTTGAATGTGTATGTGTTACCTTCTATTATTATGTCACATACTCCACATCGCGGTTTGTTGCATTTTGTAACTCCTTTTGTAGGATGTGGGACGAGTTTTGAGGAAGTTAGGAAGTTAGGATATTATATATATATATATATATATATATATATATATATATATATATATATATATATATATATATATATAGGCAGTTAGGATAATTCAGCCCGGCTTTGCTCGGGCCCTATATACTGTTCATAACTTTATATGCATATGTGTCTGTGTGTGTCTATATATATCTATATATATTAAAAAGTATGACTCATGTCAAGGTAACCTACATTTAAAATTTAAAGTGTTTAGACCTTAAAAATGGCAGAAGCATTCGGTAGAGTCTGAAAAGTTCAACTTTTTCAATTTTGACCTCTTGACAGCCACATTTTCGGCACGAACAAGCTAAAAAGCTTGCTGCATGTTGAATAACCTTTATGTAAAATTTCAAATGTTTAATCCCAAACTTGGCTGTATAATTTTCTGGAGACCACAGGGGTAAAATCTTTAACATTGACCCCTTGGAAGCCAATATCAGGGCTGGAAATAAATCAACAAAAAGCTTGGCTTAGTTCTAAATACACTTCATGTATAATTTCAATTGTTTAGACCAGAAATTGGCTGAGTACTTTGGAAGAGACCGAAGAAGTCCATTTTTTTTAAAACTCTGACCCCCATTTTGAACCCTTAGCATTTATTGTTTTGGGCTCAAATCGAATTAAAAAGTTTGATCCATATCCAAGTAACCACCAATTTAAAATTACAAATGTTTAGACGCAAAATTGGCGGAGAGATTTGGTGAAGTTTTCAAAGGTCAAATCGTTGAACTTTGACTCAATGAAAGCAAAATTTCTGGCCGGCAAATGATTAAGATTTTCCTAATTCTAAATACCCGTTATGTAAGATCACGAATCCCTAGACTTAAAATTCACATAGTTATTTGGTAGGGAAATGTACACAGATACACACAAAGTCATTTTCACTAATATATATATATATATATATATATATATATATATATATATGTATATATATATATATATACATATAGGTAGTTGCCTGTCTAGCCGCACTGATGAGCTGTGAAACAGCGAAACAGTACTATATGTGGATGACTATAATGCCCCTCATCTTGAGTTGAGCATATTGAGAAGTGATACACGATACCATTAGCATATAAGCGACGCTTTTTTGTGTAAACAAATCGAGCAGAGGTATTTCAGACGATATCAAAACATCGTTTATTCACGACTCGCACAGTAGCTGCCGATTAGCATAATGGTTAGGAGACTTGACTGTCGTACAGGTTGTCAGGTTACAATCCTGGTGTGAGGTAGTTGCCTGTCTAGCCGCACTGATGAGCTGTGAAACAGGGGAACAGTACTGTATCTTGATTACACTATATATGTGTGTGTGTGTGTGTGTGTGTGTGTGTGTGTGTGTGTGTGTGTGTGTGTGTGTGGTACTTTTAAGTTCATTTAAATCAGATATACGTATTTGAATTTTTCAGGGTATTTTGTTCTCATGAGTCACTTAGAGCTTGCTTTTATGTTTATATCCGCGTCAACAAGACAATGAATGAAAAGATACCGGATATCGTCCATATAGATAATGTATACATTCGACATACATTTCATAAAAATAATATATGGCTAATATTTTAAGCTGGTCTCTTCCCCAGTAAAAAAATCCGTAATGATCATAGGTTTGTTATCCAGAGCTATCTTATTTAGTACACTCGTTTAGCTCCACTGTGGAAAAATGCATATTTAATTCGCACATAAATAGGTTTAAAATATCATCACTTTTTTTCTACAATGCTAAAAGCAAGTATTTAATAATCACAACAAAAACAGACTAACATATAAGAAATGTCCTCTGCATAAATAACAGTGGCAAGTTTGACTAGAATAATTTTTATATAGTTCTCTCCAAAACCTACTTTAAATAACAATCGTAATCAAGCGTAAAATTAGTGACATCAAATTCTAAATCATTTACGTAATTACAAAATAGCAAATTCCGGTTTCTTTCATAGGACTTTGTTCCTACAGGACAAAGATATAAAATAAATAGCGTTTTATGTCCAATGAGTTATATAAGCGAGCCGATAGAAAATTAAATATCGAATCCTGCTTTTAGCAATGCAACTGAGCCTTAAACATAACAATTAAACTAACGTGCTAGTCAGACACAAATCTGTCCCTGGTTCTGTATTTCACATTTTTACTGCATTTCATCCATTGTTCTATTCTTCCTTTTTCCGTCTCTTTCTCTTTCTTCCTCCTTTTTCTTAGTAATATCTTTTGCACACGAGTCGCATAACTTTCAAATTGTTTCACACGTGACAAAAACATTTTGGTCCTTATCTTGTTCCTTTGTTTCCGGCAAGTCTTTTACTCTTTTTTTTATTTTTTGCGGTTTTCTTTTTGCTTTAATTCGAAATCTGCAGACATTCCTTGTTCCAAACACAATTGGACATAATCTCTACTTTATTTTTCGTGGTGGTTAATTTGCGTTTATTTTTCTTCATTCATCAATCCTTCACGATATTTCACTTTGTCATGTTTATTTATTTATTCAAATATTTTTACGTGCATAAAAACAAGGGATCCATAGACATGCATGTTTAGAAGTATTAGTATGGATAAAGTGAAGTGATATGATACTCTGAAACATGCATCTCAACGGATAACCTACTTTTACGCACGAAAGAATATTTCGATAAATATTTAAATAATAAATTAATAATTACATATAATACTTCACAAAATGTGAGGCGACTAGAATTCAAACAAAGGGCAGATAACTTCTCTCTTAAAAAGCACTCGGGGAGCAAAAGTAAAAAAGAAAAATACCACAGAATCGCTTATAAAAATGAATACATCAACAATCTTTAATATATATATATATATATATATATATATATATATATATATATATATATATATACTATATATATATATGTATATATATATATATATATATATATATATGTAATTATATGACATTTAATTACATACATTTTTGATTACGAATATTTTATTTGGACGAAAAGAGATTATATAGTGCTGTGTGACCCCTGTTTTAAATTACAGAATGCCATCAATTCTAATAATGTATTCCGTCCTTGGGGCAAGAGGACACAATGAGTATCATTTAATCCACGTAACGACTTATCCTCAAATTCAATACATATATTGCATTATGTTTCCGACATATTGGGATTATGATTCCTAATTATTAATGGATAGATTACCCGAAACGCTGACCTCATATTAAGTGTTATTTTCGCAGGTTTCAGTTGATGTAACTACCAACTTTATTCAGGTTCGCGATGTTGATATCGAATTCATTTCTGTCGACCTCAGCAATCTGTGCTGAATATATAAGTGGACCTATTTAATCCAAAGAGTGAATTTTACAGCCGGATATGATTTACAGAATAAGAGCAAACTGAAATAATAGAAAAGTTCCTTTGAATTTTGTACAGATTTCCGAGGTCAACATGAGAGTTATATATTCACAAAGACAAGAGTCCAATGCAAAAGCACAAATTAAATAACTTTAATAGATTTATATCAATAATTAGTACACTAATGGCGTAAACTCCCAAAATAAAATATTATAAAATGTAAAAATTAACGAATATCAAATAGTGTGTTGCTAGTTATGTTCAGATGGATAAATTCCTAATTGACGATCAACTCGATATATATGATTAAACAGCAGAATACAGAAATCTAACTTAAGGTTACATGTCTGCCAAAGTCAAACCAGACAGAGCAATGCTTCTAAGCAAAAAAAAAACAAAAACAAAAAAAAAACAAACAAAAGAAAAACGCACGTCTATAGATTACAACTATGTATGAAAAACAATATATATATATATATATATATATATATATATATATATATATATATATATATATGTGTGTGTGTGTGTGTGTATATATATGAGAAAAAGTAGTTAATAATGCGGTTTAAAACCCCATGGAAAAAGGGTAAAAAAATATTAAATTTTAAAACGGAAAGAAAAAATGAGTGGATAGTCCTTAATCCGCGGAGTTTCGAAAAAATACGTTCCTTCTCATCAGAGAGTAGGAATTAGCAAAATGCAGGATCGGATTTTGCTTGCAAAAGTATTTAATGAAACTACAAGTTAGTAATATATCTTACCTGGTAACACATAGTGAAGCAGAGGAAATAGGGCGAAGAAAAAGCTGATTTCACGTGAATAAATAGTCTAGTGAATGGTAAAATTATCCAATAACGGTAAAAGCCAAAAAAAGTTGAATAAATTTCCATTTCCACAATTAAAATCCAAGAAGAATCGCATTATTGGAAGATGGTTCAAAGTAATCCAAAAGGCAAAAATCCGTGGAATGTATATATATATATATATATATATATATATATATATATATATATATATATATATATATATATATATATTATATACAAAGAGAGAGAGAGAGAAAGAAAAGAGCTTATGCTTGTTACATGCATTAAGTCACATCTTTTGATGGGTCGCATTTCCAGACAGACAGACAGACAGAGACACACACACACACACACACATATATATATATATGTGTGTGTGTGTGTGTGTGTGTGTGTGTAAATATGTTCTATTAAATAAGGCGACTTAAAGCATGAAAAGATCAACACTCTCTACCATTTAGTAAACTTTAATTTGTATCGCCGCCACTTGGGCAAACAAAGCAAACAATAATAAAAGTATATATATATATATATGTATATATATATGTATATATATATGTATATATATATTTATATATATATATATATATATATATATATATATATATATATAATTTCCCAAAAACCATTCTGACCTTCATGGAGGGGAAACTATTGCTGCTATTGCTATGGTATTAAATCATCTGAAATAACAGCAAAAGGAGACTTGACTCCAAATATTTCTCATATCCTCCATTTTTTGAAAATAAGTTACGATAATGAATATCTCCAGTATCAAATAAGCTTTACACACTGTGAAATTTACTTTATGTATGAAAACCAGAGAGAGGAGATTTAACATATGAGAAATATTTGGAATCAAGTCTCCCCGTGCTGTTATTTCATATCATTTGAAACCATAGCAGCCAGTTTAAATCTTCTGTCCATCAAGGCACGAGGGTTTGGGGGAAATATAAAGCAGTTTATGATTCATATGCAAAACTATGAAAACAAATGACTGCGATTGAATCATTTTGTGACTGTAAGAAAAGTGCGTAAATAGGCTGATGGGTGATGCTCTTAATGTGCGAACTAAAGGGTAGAATTCACATAGACCAACAAACAAACCATTACCAACGAGCCTTTATTTGTTTCATTCTGATCAATAGTCGCTGAGATTTTGAATCTCTAAAATTGTCAAAAAGGTGGTATACATACATACATACATACACACACACACACACTTATATATATATATATATATATATATATATATATATAACTGAATGTGTGTGTGTGTGTGTGTGTGTGTGTGTGTGTGTGTGTGTGTGTGTGGTCACGAATAGGCTCCTATATGGTTGACTATTTTAAAAAACTGATTACATATAATGATAGAAGATGTATCGAGACACAGGAATGGGTATATTTGATCTGGCAGAACGGTGGTTCATAAAAATTGTGGGGTCTGCGTTCGCGCCTGATCCACAAAGTATGGAAATAAAAAATTTAAAATTAAAAACAAACGTTTACAAGTGTTTTTTGATATAGATGTACATCAGAATACTTTGATAAGTATGTTTTAACTTAAATAGGGATTGCATAATAAAATTGTGGTGTCTGCGTTCGCGCCTGGCCTCCATAGAATGGAAATAGGCACACACTTTGATAAAGACTTTTCATATTTATTTGCGTAAGTATACTTTGATAATTATGTTTCAGTTTGAAGAAATATGGTATAATAAAATTATGGGGTGTTCGTTCGCACCTGACCTTCATAGAATGGAAATATGTCACAAAGTTTAACAAGGTTTTTTAATATAGATCCACAGAATGTTGTTATAAGTGTTTCAGTGTGGGCAGGTATGGTATAATACATTATGGGGTTTATCTATTTTATTTTTACTTTCATCATATTTTGCTTTGGTTTTGATAACCCCAAATTCGAAGCTATCTTTTTACAACCCTTTTCTTTTCATAAACTATCATACTTTCATAAATCAGAGTCCATTTTCTGTAGGCTGTTTATGAACCCAATCTATGACGTGTAGTTTTGCTAGTATATATATATATATATATATATATATATATATATGCACATTTTCTATATCTATACTAGTAGTCAAATTAAATATTGAAATACTCACATTTTTGGTTCTATAAGACGACAGAACATGACAATTTATAGAGTTTTTAAAAGATTATAATACTATTTTAGGTTTGCTTGGGTTGTTTTTGTTTTACGGCATATCAACTCTTTTCAGATTATTTAATGCCGAATCCAGTGACTATACAGAAAAATTTAATAGAATATATTTTTTCAAGCCATTTTCTATTTGACTGATAGTTGGGACTCTAACAGGTACTACCACTCCGGGTCAGAGTGAACCTGGGAGCAATGACAATTAAAGGGTGTCTCAACACTCCCCAAAGCCTGCAAGCTGGGGCCTCACAATCGGATACAGTTTAATGTCATATCCAGGACGAAATACTATTTTATGGTTAACATTTTATGATAATTGGTAAAAAAGAACCTTTATTTTCAAACCAATAAAATCTGCCTATATTTGCCTACATTTGTATATATATATATATATATATATATATATATATATATATATATATATATATATATATATATATATATATATATATATATATTATCCTGGTATGTATGCCTCAGTTTGCTGCTTGGGGATAAGTTTTACTTAGGATTGTTTTTTGTTTGATTGTCCCTTCAGTGGCCTTTCCAAGCAACTCATCATTTATTGTTGTATCAAAGTAATGTTTATTTAACGCCATATAATGTAACATCATAACTAAAAATAGAACACATTTTCCTTAATACTAAAGAAAATGTGATTAATAGCGAAATAAAAAACATGTATGTACTTATAATATTATATATATATATATATATATATATGTACAAACACCTGCCTATATATATATGTATGTGTGTATTTATTACCTTGTGCCTCATTCTTGTACGCATGCACCCTTGTTATCCAACTCTGCCCCCATTTAACTAAATTTTCAACTTATTTATTTATTTCTATTTCTATTATTTTACTTTTTTGTTTTTATTTTCACTTCACACTTCATCCTTTATCCCTTAATTTTATTTTCCTTCTAGTTATTATTATTATTATTATTATTATTATTATTATTATTATTATCATCATCATCTCTATATGAATAAACTGAACTTATTTTTCCCTCTGATTTTGACCTTAATACGATTAAAACTCAAGCAATTTCATGCAAATGTAATATGCACAAACTGTAGCACATTATCTGAGGTGTGCTATAGGCATATTAACTTTTCACTTGCTCGATAATCGTACATTCCTATATTTTTTCTGGTGAGAGTTTACTGCCAAAACCTGTAAGAATCAATGGAAGTTGTAAAATATTTTCTCTCAATTTAATTCCTCCTTTCCCTGCTCCCCATTTACACTGCCGATTCATCGTTTACGAGGGACTAATACGAACGCACACCGATTTCGTGTTTAGCAGTTGCATACAAAAACTGAAATACCTCTTATTGTTAGAAATGCACCACTCCTAATTATACATTGCTTATTTACAATTTGTTTCGAAACAATGTTACATTAGGAAAAAATAAAACGATTCTCTAATTTTCTCGGCGATTCCTTCTCTTTTGTTATTAACATATAATATGTCGTTTCCTTTTCCTTTAGTTTCGTTTTGCTTCGTTCGATGTTTTATTTTTCTGTTTCCGTTTTTCCGATTGCGGAGTTAAATATTATTTTTCCGGTTATAGCATTACAAAATGTAAACTGTCAAATTATCATGTAACGCGATTACGAACAAATGAATCTAGATTAGTAAAAATGAATTCATGAGTGCTTTAAAATATTTACCGACTCGGATCGAAAAGAGGAAGAAGAAAAAAAAGTTGCAGAAAATATTAAAAGTAAATAAACAATAAAAAATGCAATTTTTCTTGAGGAATGTGTTCCATTTTAACAAACTGAGCTGCAGCAACGCATGGTAGACCGTGTTATTAATATTATTATTATTATTATTATTATTATTATTATTATTATTATTGTCATTGTTGTTATTATTGTTATTGTTGTTGTTATTATTATTATTGTTATTAATAGTGCATTTTCCTCCTATTACTCCACCACGCAATTCATCCACATTCCAAAATCTCTTTGCTACCCTATCTTTTTACCTCTGCCTTGTACCTAAATCCCCCCTGTGTATCTAATAACAAAGAAAACCTAGAATTATTGCTACATATTATCTAATATATATTGGTATTCTGAAATCTATTAGTATAGCCTTACAACTACCCACCCAGACAACCCCATAACTTGCTCCTTTAACACACTTCCGAACCCTTCCTCACTTAACTAATTTAAGACCCTGGAACAGGACACCCCTAGTTATCCCTCTTGTTCAACTCTGCTTAGAACACACCCATTCATAAATCATCACCATAACACCTACTCAAATTATCCATCACTTCATAGTGCTGTTGTCGTTTCGGTTGCATCTGTCAAAATATCCCCCTCTATAGTTAATAGACATCTTACACACCGATAAAATAGAATAACCACCCATTCACACTATAACTCCACCTTAATATATGAAATATAGATTGGTTCATTTATTCAATAAGGAAATACAAACAATTAGTTGGGGGATAGAAGGAACTCTTTATGCCAAGGCATTTCGAAGCCTAATGCTTCTCATCAGAAGAGTAGAAAAGATGCAAGGTAACATAGTGAAGATGCGGCGTCTAGCGTGGGATACTTTAGGAACGAAATAGATCAATTAAGATTATAGATGCTGTTGGAGGGGGGTTATCGAATTCTTAATAAAAGAGGAGCGTATAATATAAAGTGTAATATAGAAAGGTGTATTGGGTTAGATGTGGCATGTGGAATGTGAACGATTATTTTGCCGTAATGTAATAATGTATCGGCATATGATTCTAAGCAGAAATTGCCAAGCTCCTTTCACACTAAGTAATTTAGGTGACTGAAATAGGAATTTGAAGATAAAGGACAAAACTTAATTTTCCTAAGGAAAGAAAGTGTTTGTACACGTGATTATAAAGAAGTTATGAGGATTATTGTCACGGCGAGTTACCAATTCAGTTAAATTTCGAATCCAATGTAAACATTGATTTGCCTTAATCAAAACGCGGATTCCATGAACAAAACTTCTTTCTTAGAACTGCACGCCTGTGGAACTCTGTTCCCGCTGTCTGCTTCCCACCGGACTACAACTTGGATGTGTTCAAGTCCAACGTTAACAAATTCCTAATGAACCGCCCCCTTAAGTAAACACTTCATCAAATCTCCACACTAACGTAATGTACTTGCAATAACCCTTATCCCTGAGTGGCTTCCGGTCCTTGATAAGTGGTGATCACTGTGTGAAAATATATATATATATATGTATATATATATATATATATATATATATATATATATATATATATATATATATATATATATATATATATAAGATCGACTTTGCAAGTTGGGTGAGCAAAAACTTGTCATGAGTATAATGTATAACGTAGATCTATTCAGGTATTGAGCACTGTTTTAACTTTGTGATACCTCATTTTATGTTTCCTTCTTGTCAGTTAACGAATTTAAGCACACGTAATAGTCATTTCGTTATCAGTTTTTATCTTCTAAGATTTAATTTTACATCTGTTTTTAGCAACTTAATGTCTCCTGCATCACGAATAGCAATCAGATGAATTTATGCTAATCAGATGCGCCAAACCAATGGTGCAGAAATTCCGCTTCTTTTGCCATGCTTTTCCATTTTAAAGATGTCGTTCGCAATGCAAAAGTTATGAATAAAATATTCATGATTTTCCAGAAAAGATACTGTTACTTTTAGCGCAGTGGAGATTTCTGGAATCAGTGTCCACCCTCAATTATTTTTATTCCTAAAATTTGAAATTTTCATGAATTATAAATGTTATTCAAAATAAATCTATCAGTCAGTAAGATGATTGGATAATATTTTTTCTATATTAATATAAGACTATACATTTTATAACGATTTATGCGTGCTAAAAACAAGTGTTCAGGGGATTCCCTTTTATATTCTAATCATACTCGACCTATCTTATTAGAATTAGAATATCACACATTCACATTTTACATATAAATACCATAAAGTTTCCGCAGGTGTGTTTTTATGCCTAATTAATTATATCAGAAGTGTTTTATTATGTCTAATTAGTTATATCAGAAGACACCAAATGAGGTATAAATAATAAAAAGAGAAAAAATACGTGAATGAAAAATGGAACCCCATCAGATAAGCGAGTAAAGCCGAGTCACGAGGTTGTGTGAAACAGAAATGCCATATAATAGATAAAAAATATTACATGAATCCAACAGCATTCATTCCGATGGAAATTCCATAACCTGTTCTTACTGAAAAGAAGTTGCACAATAAACAATTGGCATCACGTACAATAACAAAACGCCGCCTATTAAAAAAATCTTAAAATTTCTTTCATTATTTCATTACATTAATATTGTCTTTGCGACGACGATATACTCAATATAACTGACTACTAACAGTCCACCCAGCTGGGATAATAGATCATATAATATATATATGTATATATATATATATATATATATATATATATATATATATATATGTATGTGTGTGTATATCATTATATAATGGTTAGATTACTGGGACGGAGGTTAAAAACATTTAAAAATAAATGTTTAAATTTCAACAGTATTTGTCGCGGTTAACGGGGGATGAATGGATAAGGTACTTACTAATGAAGTTAACCATTTCTTTGTGTTGCCGAGTTCGAATCTATAGAGCGGTGTTGATCGTGACACCCTGTACTGATGATTCCCGAAAGGATGAAACACTAGTGTCTGTAGGTAGTTAATAATTATAATAGTAAATAATTATATCAGCCCATTAAGAAACTCGTAGAATTTTTGTTACGGGAGAGAAAAGTCAGTTAGTGAACGGACCGGTGATTTGATTCGCCAGGGTTTTGGACAGTAACACCAGTGAAAGTTAGAAGAGGGTGGCATAGGAAGATGTAGTCGTATACAAAGCGTGCCAACTCGGGAAAAGTACCCAACGGGAATAAATGAAATATCGATATATAATTTCTTGGCGTTTTCACCTCTTGGAGAAAAGCATTTTAAATTTCATGACTCGTGAAAGGAAGATTGGAGGTATATGTCTTCTGTTTGTGCTCCCACCGACAGCGATGTTCGTCGTTTAAACCCTATCGAGACACTGTTAATATATGTATACACATATCAACACCCAATAGAGAACACTAGATAATCACAGATCACAACACGGTTTAGACGATCATGAATGCAACATGTACTGTTATAAATATACACTAGACGAATCACATATTACAACATGTTTGACAGTTATAAGCTAGGAGAAACTCGGTATATATATTGTTGGCATCCTTCCGTCTAGATAGGCGATAGAGGATCGCGCCTTAAGGTTGTAATGAGTGGTGTCAACTGCTGCTTTGACTGAGCAGATCGATGCGAGAGCGGCGGATTCTGTTGCACTTCCCGCAGCGATACCCTCTGTCATGCTCTGTCGATGCTGCTGCTGACGCTGTCCTTTTGGATCTTCCTCTTTTCTCCTCCCACTGTTCAGCTCTACTCTCCTCGCTCAACTGGACACATTTCTTGACTTTGACCGTTCAGGAGTCACGGTCTACATCATAGGATTCAAGCTCAACCGGAATTTAAGTCCATTTTGCACACATGCTTAAATCTGATAAGTGGTCTACCAGTTGGTCTACTGCCGGCTAAGAGCTCGCCATACAGGATGTCTTTGGGGATTCGGCCATTTTGCACGCGAACGACGGGCCCAATCCAGCGCAGACGTCTCTGGGAGAAAATGGCAAACATACTTGGAAGATTTGCTTTAGCAAGAACGTCTTTGTTCGGAACACGACCCTGCCATGTAATGCCTAAGATCTTTCTTAGATTGCGCAGATGAAAGGCATTTAGTCTGCGCTCTTGATGCTTGTAGAGGGTCCATGTCTCACTTAAGTAGAGTAATAGGACACAGGCTTGATATATCCTCATCTTTGTGTATATGGTCAGCATCTAGTTACTCCACGCTCTCTTTGTCAGGCGGGCTATAGCAGTTGCTGTTTTCCCGATGCGGGTGTTTAGCTCATCCTCGAGTAAGAGGTTGTTGGAAATAATGGAACCTAGATAGGTGAAGTCGTTCACCCCCACCCCCGCCCCAGTGTGTTAACGCTAATGGATACGTAGGGGGCGTTGCTGACATCTTGAGTCATGACATTTGTTTTCTTGAGGCTTATTGTTGGACCAAACTCGTTGCAAGCACGAGCGAGGCGCTCAATAAGTTAGGCTTCCTCAGAATGGGCCGCTAATGCTGCATTATCTGCGAACAGCATTTCCCTGATGAGGGCCATGCGGACTTTAGTTTGGGCACGAAGACGGACCAGCTTGAACAGGTTCCCATCTCCTCTTGTGCGACTATAGACGCCAACTTCAGTTTCATGAAAAGCGTATAGTAGCAGAAGTGAGAAAATATGCCAAAAAGAGTTGGGACAAGCACACAGATCCTGTTTAACACCACTGAGGATGGGAAAAGAATCTGAAATTAATCCATTGAATTGGGCGGAGCCCTTCATGTCTTAATTCAAAGACATTATCATTTTTCAGGAGGTTGGGGAGGATATCCTATTTTTTGTAGAAGAACGAAGAGATCGCTCTTGCTCACCAGGTCAAATGCCTTTGTGAGATCAATAAAAGCGAGGTACAGTTGTTTCCTCTGTTCTCGACACTTCTCCTGTTGTTATAAGGAGAGTACCATGTCAACAGTTGATCCTTCTGCTCTAAAACCATATTACGCCTCTGGGTAAACTCTCTCAATATATATGCACGGACAATATTATACACACACATCGGATATATACATACACACACACATATAGGTAGTAAGTAGTAAGTTATAAAATATATATGGCAATTTAACTTAAATTTTACGCATAAGCCTGACGAATCCTAGCGTGAATGAAACGCGGAATATTCTGTTTAGATTAATTGCCATATATATTTTCATAACTTACTACCTAGCTCTACATATATTGAGCAATATTGGAGTAAATACTTAAAATTAACGCATAAAATTATACTTTCGTGAATTAATTTATGTGATTAAATGAAGTAGCCATATATATATATATATATATATATATATATATATATATATATAGTCATCCGCATGCAGTACTGTTTCACAGCTAACAAGTGCGGCTAGAACGGCAACTACCTCAAGCCAGGATTGAAGCCCAACCGCCTGTACGCCAGTCAAGGCTCCTAACCATTACGCTAATCGGCGGCTGCTGTGCGAGTCATGAATTACGATGTTTTGACCTCCTCCGAAATACCTAAGCTCGATTTGTTTACACAAAGAGAATGTATATGTATATATATATATATATATATAGTTAGTTTATATCATGATTTTATTTATAAACTAGAATATGTATCCGGCGTTGCCCGGTATTTAACGTAACATGCAATTCCTTTAAAAATTGAAGTAAACACACAGATAGAAACAGAGACATGTGCATGTGAGTATTATGATTTTCTTAACCGTTCACGTTTTGTAAGTAAAAAATATTCAAGCTGGGATCGAAATCGAAACCTAAAGACAGTGAGTTCAATACAGTAACCATTGGGCCGTCTTGCCACATTTTCAAAAAGTGTTTTCACACTGACTTATTTTAAACATATATAAAATGTAAGATGAAAGATTCACGCATGTGAAGTCGTGAAATTGTTGATAAACATACAAATTTGATGACACCCCCCCCCCGATTCAATTTTTTTAAATGTTGACCCTTTAGCAGCACTTTTGCTCGGAGGAAGAAAGATTACAATTTTTTTACATGAGTGAATACCCTATATACAAAATTTTAAGTCTGTAGATAAAAAATCGTTGAGTATATAGGTTTAGACTTGTCCTCACACATAGATTCTCATTTATACTCACTTATATATATATATATATATATATATATATATATATATATATATATATAAGTAATGTGATTTTCTAACTTATTGGCTAACTTTTATTTTTTAAAAAACCGTCCTGGTTTCATTCTCATAGAAAATCAAGATTTCCTGTAATTACATTGCAGTGACGTGGCTCGTATATGTTTGAAGTAGTTTAAGGTAGATGAATCTGCAAGTTGGAATGCGAACACTTAGGGGTTTGCTTGTTAACTTATTTACCAGAAGTTGCTACAGACATGGGCATTGTACCTAACGGAATAAATGTCTTACATATTGTATACTAGCCTGGGTACCCGGCGTTTCCCGGGTATTCGAATGTGGGTGTCGAGCAAAACAAGTGGTAGTAGGTAGGCAGGCTCGAACCCGTATTTCGAAGGAGAAAAAGAACGTGAAAAACAAACATGACGTATGTGCCGTTGCGTCCATCACCAAACCCGAAGTGGCGAACATTTTAATTAAGATAACAATAAAAAAGAGGGGATGTCTTTCGAAAATATCGGCGAAAAAAGCGATCCCTCCCTTTTGGAAAGTGCCCAATTAAGAGTGAACGGATTAATGTTTTTAGCCAATTATTCGATATTTGTCGTCCGAAGGGCTGAGCTTCAAAATGATATGGACCTCATGAAAATCCGTCGCTTCTTTCAAAAGTTTTAGGCAGACATACAAACACACATGCATGCATAAATACATGCATACATTTAAACAGAGATGTGAGATTTATATTATAGACAAGCTTGTGTGCCAGGCGTTTCCCGGGTGTTTGAAGTTGTGTGTTCAGCAAAAAAATAAAAGTGGTAGTAAGTAAGCAGGCTGGAACCAGTACGGCGAAGGAGGAAAAGAACCTAACAAAAAAAAAAAACGTGACGTCTTTACTGTTGCATCCAAAAAAAAGCGACCTCTTCCTGTAGAAAAGTGCACAGTTGAGAGTGAAGGGATTAGTGTTTTTAGGCTAATTCTTCAATATTTGTCGTTTGAAGAGTCGAGATTAAAAATTATATGGATCTCATGAAAATCCGTCGCCTCTGTCGAAAGTTACAGGCTGACATACATACATACATACATACATAAATACATGCATACATTTAAACAGAGAGGTGAGATTTAGATTATAGACTAGTCTGTGAGCACTGCCTTTTCCTGGTGTTTTGAGGTGTGTGTTGAGCAAAAAAATAAAAGTGGTAGTAGTTAGGCAGGCTCGAATCCATACGGCGGAGGAGGAAAAGAACTTGACAAAAAAAAAACGTGACGTATTTGCTGTTGCACCCATCAACCATCGCCAAACCGCAAGTGGCGTACGTTTAAATTAAAGCTGTGTCAATCGAAAAGAGGGGTCGTACTTTCGGAAGTATCGGTGAAAAGAGCGACTCCTCCCTTTCGAAAAGTGCTCAGTTGAGGATAAAGGAATTAATTCTTTAAGCGAATTTGTCGTCCGAAGGGTCGGCTTCTAAACGCTACCGATATCGTGAAAATCCGTCGCCTCTGTCGAAAGTTTTAGGCAGACATACAAACATACATATATACGTACATTTAAACAGACAGATGAGATTTATATTATAGATGGATGGATAATGTTTTCTACTCAACGCACAACTTCTTTATTAATTGCTGAAAACATAATATTTTATTTTTCTAAATTTTCTTCTTCCTCATATTGATTTAAAAACAGAATAAACAGGTTGGTTTAATTTCCTGTTATATGTAATTGATATTTACCTTGTAAGATTCTATCATCTTTTTCATACACTTAATTTCCGTAATATGTGATTTTATTTGCGCAGATGTTTGAATAATTCATAAAAACATTCGCAATGCTCGGTATATAATCGAATTATAATTTGTATATATTTTCTTACATTAACTATAAATATTAGAAAAGCAAAATCCATCGTGCAGGTAGATGTTTGTTATGAAGATTTCGGTACTTGTTAATAATTTGAAGCAGACGTAACTATGCGTCCGTTCGGCCTTGCTCGGAACACGTCGTGACGTACGACGTCGATCAGCCAATCAATGCACTGCAATTTTCTAGACGAACTTTTTGAAATAAAAATTGAAAGGAAATAAAAATCACAAAATTCATTAAGCAGCATGTAACAGCCTTTTACTAAAAACCGTGTAAACAAAAAAAAAAAATGATGTCTCCAGTTTGGAAAAATATTCGATGACGTCGGAACAAGCGGTTGTATATTGTTCAGGCGCAAAAAAATTAATGAATGAATTAATTGCCGAAAAAAATGCGTTTCCTGTGGCGAAATGTGCATCATCGTCAAAAGAAGATTCTGTGGAGGATGGATGTGGGTGGAGATGCATGCGCACGCAATGCACCCCAGCCTCCCCATGTTAAGAACGGCTTTTGAAATATTCACCCCCAAGCTCCCCATGTTAAGAACGGCTTTCAGAATATACATCCCCAAGCTCCCCATGCTAAGAACGGCTTTCGGAATAGACACTCCTCCACAACCTTTTATTTTAAGAATCACTATTACCGAAAAACCAAATAAATAAATAAATAATAATAATATGTTAATATTTTTCTTGAGAGAAAAATAGTTTCTTTAATTGTTACACAAAACCTTTTTTTTTATGCTTATCTGTTTTGTTTTGAACTTTTTCATTGGACAATAAAATACAAAACAAATTCCGATAAAAAAATATTAAATTAGAAAAAAAACAGTAGGCCTTTGTTTCTTTGTTTATTATTGTTTTTGTCTTGTTTATTTCCTCTGTTCAAATGATTATCTTTACATGCTTCCTACCCGTTTTTAGCAGCGTTTGTTAGGCTTTCATAATCGGCGAAGCTCGGTGGTTGACGTCATGTTCCGAGCAACGCCGATATGACGTTGAAATACGTCTGGTTCAAATTATACACAAGTATCAAAGGTTAATTTTTAAATTAAATTAAAAAAAATTTTAAATTAAAAAAAAAAATTCCAATAAGGAATAATATATATATATATATATATATATATATATATATATATATATATATATAAGTATCAAAGGTATCACATCTTTATAATGAATTGGATTAATATATCTGACTTCGGGTTTCTTGAAAACATGACCACATGATATGTTCTTTGCAGACTACAACATAGTAGCCAAAAAATACCTGTTATAAACTGCCCTCATAAATAATAAAAAATAGAAGTTTTGTGCTTTATAAACGTACAATATATTTCCAGATCAATATGTGTTGAAGGTGCATATTCTGCATCCTACCATATCACAGCAATCGTTCCTAATTAATTAAGAGATGACAAAATAATGTGAGGTGCTGAAGCACTGGATGCACATTCGTGTCATATTAAAGATAGTTGGAGAAGCTTCATTAGTTTATAGGTTGAGAAATAGAGAGAAAAAAGCGATGTCGGTGTATAAATTAAATGGATTGGTAGCTGCTATTTCTTCTGACGAGTTAGGGGCCGAATAAGTATATGTATTTGCATGCATTACATAATAGCTATTGGTTTATACTTTAATTTTTAGGCTTGTAGCAAACATGGGTCCATAGCTGAGGCAGTAATGTCAAAGGAAAAAAAATACTCGTAACTAAAGCGTTTTAGTTTGGATTGTTGCTGGTGCCGAACGAGTCGTTTTATTTTAAGTTTTTAAATAATTACTATATATTGGGTCCAATATAATATAATAATAAATACGAAATTTGCGTTAATCAAAATATATTGAAGCATTATTTACGACAGCGCAATGTCGAGCGGTCTGCCAGTACAATATATTCCTAAATCAATTTGTGTTTAAGCCACGTATTCTATTCGTTTTCATTTGATCAAGGGATGATCCAATTCAAATGCTTAAGGTTATAAGATCCTTGCCTCAGCACTACATATATATATTTCTGTTCAACATAGTTGTCAATAAGTACTTATCATCATTCGCTGTCCTCCATAAGTAATAAAATTATTATAAGTCCATTCATCTTTTTCTAATCCTCTAGTAATATTCATCACCTTTCACTCATCCAACCTATTTATCCTCATCCCAAAGTGGCGTTGGGTTTTCATAAATGATGACAGATTAGTTAAAACTTTTAATAATTTGAAAGATTAATTCATTATAATATTTTATTATAATAATTTATTACTGTGGTGGCACACATTCATTTGCATATATGGATTAAATAGGAAGACTCAGTTAGTCTGAGTGTGTGTTCACCAGAAGCCACCGAAGGCCGCCGAGAGCAGATATGTTTCTCTCTTTTTTGACACCATTATGTAAATATCCTGTAAATATAGCTTTTCCTAATACACTGTTTATTGGATCTACCTTTGGTTGTTGAGTCGTCATTTGTATTGCTTTCTACGTCACTTGTTTCAACCTGCAAACTTAACAGTGGCGACGAGGATGAACGTGAAATATAGCAGTTTGACGAAGAAATGGAAAGAACACTAAAAAAAAAAGTACAACGCAACGGTTGACCTTTCTAAGGAATACAAGTTTTGACGAAGGAAATAGTCGTAAAAACGATTTTTACGCTAAAGAGAAGTTCGACTCAAGCGGAAAAAAAATGAATAATTCAGCGAACATTGGAAAACTGTAAAATATTTTCCTCGCGAAGTACAACACTAAAAGAAACAAACGGTTGTTTCCCAAATTCCAAGAACAAAAACTACATTCAGGTTAAAAAAAGTAACCTCAATTAATAGTATTTTATTTACTAAAATACTAGTCGGGAACAAAAGAGACAAATCAAAACCTTTAATTGCAGTCTCAAAGAAAAAATCGACGATGTACGCCGTTTCCCGTGGAATCCATCTTAAAAAAAAAATAAACTGTAAAAGTGATTTTTTGTAAAACGACAATAAGACTCGTATTACTAAATTACGAAGAACAGATTCGTATTACTAAATTACAAGGAAGTAAAATACGAAGAAAAAAGTTCACCAGTGGATTTCCTAAATTGCTGTAAATACAAACTAAAGACTTTTTGGTAAACCAAATTTTTCTCTTCGGTATTTAAAAAAAAATAACACAGTTAAACTAAAATCAAGGAAATATTTTTTTTAAACAAAAGTTGTCACTGGATAACGGATATAAGACAGTAAAACATCACGCAAAAAAAAAAATTAAATGTAGTCAATACATTTTATTTTTTTCAATTGTGACTCGAGTTGAAAAACTTCTTTTTTTTCTATAGAAAGAGTTGTACTTAAGTTCGGCTGTTATTTATTAGGAAAGAAAGTATTATTCGAGCAGCGATATTACTATTGAAAACAGGAACTATGAACATTTTTTTTGTAAGACAAGCCATTTTATATGGTACGGATATTGTGTTGCATATGAAATTGTACAATTTTTCTTCGTAACTGCATTACTCCTACTGAAGGATACAAAAAAAATGGAAGATTTATCTAGAATGTTAATGCAATTTTTGCAGACGCAACAAAAGGCGCAATCCAAGCTAGTTGCACGTAGAGAGGAGAAATTATTGAAATCGCAAATGGAACAAGAATAAAGGCAACAGAAATTACAACTTGAACAAGAAGAAAGGCAGACGAAATTACAATTTGAATATAAAGAAAGGCAAAATGAACGTTTTGCTAAAACACTGGAACTATTAAAGACTAATCGAGAAAATGTCGACAGTACTAATTTCTCGCATACAACTATATTTAAGTATGTGCTGGAGAAAGAAAAGACTTTGGAAGCATACTATACAAGATACGAGGATGTCTTTCAACTGGACTGCAAACGTTGGCCAAATAGCCAGAAAGTGAGCCTTTTACTCAGGAAGGTTGGTGTAAGAAAACACAGCAAGTTCGTAGATTATATACTACCTAAAAAAACTACGGAATTAGATTTCATGGAAGCTGTAAAATAACTAAAAGAATTATTTAATCCGAATATATCTCTTTTTCATAAGAGATGGTTGTGTATGAATATAAGGAAGATGGACAACCAAGATTATTTGACATACTCATCAGTTGTCAATAAAAACTGTGATAATTTTTAGTTAGCGGAACTAACAGTAGAAGATTTCAAATGCCTAATCTTCGCACAAGGGTTATTCTCGAGGAAAAATGCAGAAATACGCAGACGAGTGTTTTCTAAGCTGGAATCTGAGCAAGATTTGACACTTCAGAAATTAGCAGAGGATTGTGAAAGGGGCATTACACTAAAAACGGATTAAAAAAGATAGAAGAATCCGGAGTGGCATATGTAAGAAAGGTTAGAAAACCATACACACCAACCAAGAACTATACGAATAGAAGCAGTCAAAACGGAACGCGATATTCCAAATATAATAATTATAATTATAATAAAGAATATAACAAGTCTCTTCATAGATATAACTGTAAGAGATGCACAGAAAGACATTGGGAATCAGATTTCCCTTATAAGAAGAAAAAAATGCTACATTTGCAAGAAAGTCGGACACAAAAGCGATTGTTGCAGATGTAAAGATTTCACCAGAAAGAGAGTACAGCAAACAAAATCAAATGAAAAATTAGACAAAAATCGGCGAAAATACATAAAAGCGAAAATATTTAAAACGCCAATAAAATTACAACTGGATTCCGGACCCGATATTTCTATAATAAACTTAAATACATGGAAAAAGTTGGGTAAACCAACCATGATGAAAACAAGTAAATCAGCTCGGACGGTAACTGGTGGTGAGATGAAATTTGAAGTAGAAGTTATCTATCCGATAAAATTGAAAGGGAATCCGAAGAAATTAAAAATGTTCGTATTGAAAAATAGCGAAAACCCGTTTGGAATAGATTTAATTGAGAAATTTGGACTCTGGGATAAGCCAATTAATACATTCTATAAAAAATAGAATGTACTACTCCAACAACAGAAAATATAAAAGAGGACTTTAAAAAATTATTTCCTGATGTATTTATGACTAAATTACGTCGTTGCAGTAAATTTAAGGCCTCGTTTGAACTTAAAGAAAACACCAGCTCAATTTTTAGAAAAAAGCGAAACATTCCGTTCGCTGGGTTGGAAAAGATTAATAAAGAATTAGACAGATTGGAACAGACAGGAATACTATCAAAAATAGAACATAGCGACTGGCCAGCCCCCACCGTATATGTAAAGAAAAAGAATGTGAAATCAGCGTTTGATAAACTATTGCCAAGACAGGCAATTGTCCGAAACACTACACACATGATAAGAAAGAAATATAACTCGGAAGATCGAGTATATTTCAAGTGCTACAGGAATAACACTTCTCACTGGGAATGTGGAGTAGTGGATAAACGCATTGGTGATTGTACATACATGATTAAAGGTCCACAAAATATACATAAAAGGCACCTGAACCAAATAAAAAAACGCCACATTCAAGATGGTGATTATACAACAGCAGTCGAAGAGGAGGAAACCATGGACATCATATATGAATCCTTTAATTTGGAACCGCCTCAATATACACCTGAACCCCGAAGATCAGGTAGAAAAAGAAAGTTTAATGAACCATTAATGTTAAATCCCAAGAGAAACAGATATTGAAATCTGTGCGACTTCAAATCTTGGGAGGAGGGTGTTGTGGTGGCACACATTCATTTGCATATGTGATAGTAATTACACATAAATAGGAAGACTCAGTTAGTCTGAGTGTGTGTTCACCAGAAGCCACCGAAGGTCGCCGAGAGCAGATATGTTTCTCCAGAAAAGGCTCTCTTATTTGACATCATTATGTAAATATCCTGTAAATATACCTTTTCCTAATACACTTCTTATTTGATCTACCTTTAGTTGTTGAGTCGTCATTTGTATTGCTTTCTCCGTCACTTGTTTCAACCAGCAAACTTAACAATTACAATACGTTTTACTCTATCATAGTGATGACGTATGTTCTTAGTCACGTTTTCGAAAAGATACTTGCGTGATTCTCAGAAAATAAAGTGTATTAACAGTTCTGTCGTCTACCAGATATAAATTCCCCAAAGGCACCTGTTATTTATACATCCGTTCTAATCCATGACATTAATTCAAGAGAACTTGATTCATCATCATCATCATCATGCAGTCCGATGACTAGTCGGGACCTCTGTGCTTTATCCTTCGTCAGAGTTCCGATCCCTAGGCTTTTTGCGGTGAGAAGTCCCACAAGCCAGTGGTGTTTGATTTTGGGTTGGTTCTCGTAGTCTTCGCCCAATAAAGGGCACCCACTAGACAGTGAGGTAGGGGTTGCTAGGGTTCCAGGTCGTGTCCACACATCAGTAGGTCATAACGCACTACCTCTGCGGTTTCCTACTACTCAGAGATCTCCTACAGGATTAGCCTGGGTCCGGTAGGCACCCGGTATCCCTGTGTGACCAACGTGGAGGCACTGTAGGAATCTTCATGATGGAGAGGCCATGTACTGGCAGGAAGACATACATAAATGCGCCCTTTTAATCGTGAGGTTAGCCAACAAGAAGGCATGTGAGCATAAACTTAACACTAACTTAATTACTCCTATATTAAATACCAACTTTGCCCTCGTGGGAAGGCAAGTTAATAAGTAAAAATACAGTCTTTCAATCCACAGATTAACTTGCGTTACCATTTTGTTCATTTTACCCATAAATAGTTCCGAAGATAAACGTAAGTTTCTCAATGAAATGTCACGTAAAATATTATCTGAGAGAAAATCGTATTAATTTTTGCTATGTGATATCGCCCGGAAGATAGATACCGAGGTTCACATGTGACAAACAATAAGGTGACAAGGTGGCGAAACGCATTTATTTCTAACGTTAGGAAAATACTGCACTATCGCCGCTCGTACGATGCGACCTTCCTGGGGAATTTTAACAAATTAGATTCTAGCAATTTTTAGAGATTGTTTCTTATGTGCCCGAGGCTGTAGAGGGAAAATCAATATCCAAGAAAATAAAAATGTCTGTTCCTATAGAAATAAATAAAATTTGGAAAACTAAGCGAAATACAATGACTGTTAAGAAAAAGCCTCGTTCAGACTTAAGAGAAGAAAAATATGTGTTGAAAAGAAATAGTTCATTAAGCAGATTATAGGATTAACGGTAACTACAAACTCATGAGTTGAAAATCTCGCGCAGACTGTCTCGACTTTCTTAGGCTTAGCTTAAATAAAAAAGTGATGATTTGCTGTGAGAGCTAATTATATTTCAAAGTATTAGTTTTAAATGAGAAAATGTATACAGAGTATATTCGAAAATTAAGCATCTACTTCGTAATTTAAATTTACATCAAATCAGATAGTTCATTTTAGCGCACCTTATATGTATAATTTTCCATTAATTGTAATTACATTTATATATTTAAACTAGCAAGGCCACCTGGCGTTGCTCGGGATCATATAAGAAAATGAGAAAAATGTTGAATATACTTAGAATAGAGGAAGTATTTATGTCAATGTATCATTTGGCATCTTGGGCAAAAGAATATTTTATCTACCCTAAGACGAGTATTACACAGCATATGTAGGAAATAATTTTACCTTCCCTGGGGCAGGAACTTTACAGCACGCATGTGGGAAAAAATCCTTACCTAGGGCGGGTAATGTACATCTCATATTTAAAATTATTTATATAATTTTCTGTTGTGCTAAATTTTCGGTATGTCCCAGGTAAGAGTTTGTTGTTTTTACAGTAGAGTTCTATAGCGACGAAGCACCGGATTTTTTTATATAAACGTTATACTACTCGAAGATATTACATGATTTTCAATTTTGATAACGTACGTACGTCACAGATAAGAATCTATTTGTTTTTCATATGGGTACTTCACTATACAAGTACCTTATTTCCTTGGTAGGATACTGTAGAAGTACCTTTTTTCTAATTTAAAAATGAAAGAACGCGATACTTTTAAGTAATTTTCTGCTGTGCTAAATTTTCTGTGCGTCTAGAGTAAGATTTTTTTTTCATCTGGGTGCTATAGTGAAGAAGCTCCTTACTTCTCATTTAAAAGTCATGCTATTCGAATATATAACGTGATTTTCAGTTTTAATAACTTTTATGCACGCCACAGGCAGGATTTTCTTTTTCATATGAGTACTATAATGCACAAGTACTTTATATCCTGGGTAGGATAATGTACAAATACCTTATTTCTTATATATAGATGAAACTACTCGATGATTTTACATAGTTTTCTATTGGGCGAACTTTCCCATATGTCATAGGTGAGAGTTTGTTTTTATATTAGAGTGCTATAATGAAGAAGCACATTATTTCTTATATAAATGCCACACTACTCGAATATATTACATAATTTTCGCTTTGGATTACTTTTTGCACGTCATATGTACGATTTCCTTTGTTTTTCATACGAGTACTATAATGTACAAGTCCGGTATTTACGTAATGTTTTGTTGTGCTACATTTTCTGTACGACAGGGGTAAGAATTTGTTTGTTTTTTCATCTGGGTGCTATAGTGAAAAGGCACTTCATTTTTCATATGCAAGTCGTACTACTCGAATATTAAACGTGATTTTCGGTTTTAATAACTTCTTTGTATGTCACAGGTAATATTTTCTTTGTTATTTAATACGAGTACTATACTAAACAAGTACCTTATTACTTTGATAGAATTTCTTGTATACATAAATATATTAAAAAGTGATCATTGTATGTGAGTTTTGGAATATGACATCTATGCAAATATACAGACATATATAATACATTAAGTTTATAATGACCAGTTAATTAGTATAGGTGTGGATCCAATACATACAAATATATAATCATACACACATATTAATCATTCAAAATTATCGGTTAATTATTTTAGGGGTGAATCCAATACATAAAAATATATAAGCATAATACATAGTATAAAATTCATAAAGATCGGTTCATTAATTACGAAGGGAATCCAATACATAGAAATATATAAACATATACACATAATTAAAATTCATAATGATCGGTCAATTAGTTTAGGAGTGGATCCAAGACATACAAATACATAAACATTTACACATAATTAAAATTCATAATGATCGGTTTATTAGTGTGAGTGAATCCAATACATTAAACTATATAAACATATACAATTATTAAATAATTAAAGTTCATAATGATTTATTTAGAAGTGGATCCAATACATACAAATATATAATAATATAAACATATTTAAAATTCATAATGTACCGTCAAATAGTTTAGGAGTGAATCCAAGACAAAAACTATATAAACATATACACATAACTAATATTCATGATGATCGGATAATTAATGTAAGAACGTTGTGAAACATCTAAATAAATAGGTTTCTCCTTTACTCGATGTACGCATGCGCAGAATGACACCATTGTGCTACACTCGTCAATGGGTCATTGCTTTCAAGTTTGAATCCCTTTTGAAGCCCTTTGAATTATATTAATCGATTAAATACCTCTAATAAAATTCTGCACCAAAAATGCCATCTTTTGAGCTATTGCACACCGTCAAACGATCATCCGTCTAGGAGAAGATACAATTTGAAAAACGGAGACCGACACACACAGACATAGATTTATATATTAGATTATTTTGTCAACTAACAGAAAAGTAGTATTTGTCTGATGATATAACAATATACACAAGGTGTTAGTGTGAATCTCATGCCTTATTCGACATAAGAAATAGATCGTGCTTCAGATCTGGTCCTTTTAGAATAGTTATTGGCAGAGATATCAGGACACTACATATATAGCATGAAATTGCGTAACGAGATTAGCTTGGATGTTCGAATAAAAAAGAATAACGTGTGATAATTTATCGGGTTTGGAATACGTTCGTGATTGCTTTGATTATTTCAAGTTGAAAAATGAAATAGAAACAGAATTACGTCATCGAATAAAAGCGGACGGGCAAAATATATCAGCGTACTCGATGATCGAAGTGATATGCATGTGTAAAGCAGAATATATTGTCATTATCCTTGCAATAAATTCTGTGCTGTAAAAAAACATTATTGACAGAACGAATTAATACGGGGAAACGTTACAATTATTTTCGGATCTACACAAGTCGAATTAGTTGTTCAGGTTTGAAGACAGCAATTTGTTCGGGTCGAAAAACAATTTGTTCAAGTCGAAAGATAACAGCAAAAGAAATCTTGCAGACGATAATCGAATATGTAAATAAAAGGTAACTGTAAAACTGTCCGAAAAATTACTTACAAGTAGTGATGAAAGAAATAAAAGAGTTCCTTTCAGTAACTTCGTTGCGATGCGATACTTTTTGTCTTTCTTTCGTGTCTTGAAGTCATTACATTCTCCTGATATTTGATGAGACTTTTCAAGAAGTTGCATTGGCAAACGCTATGAACTTGACAAAGATCCTTTTTTTCTCCTGCATATCAGTGTTCGATTCAATATCGGAACACCGTTCGCCTTCAGATAGAATTCAAAATAAATATTTTCTTTCTTTCAGGAAACGACATCTTCCCCCTCAGCCATCATAACGAATAAATTGTTGAAGCATCCTATGATTAGAAA
This sequence comes from Euprymna scolopes, assembly GCF_053919585.1. NCBI lineage: Eukaryota > Metazoa > Mollusca > Cephalopoda > Sepiida > Sepiolidae > Euprymna > Euprymna scolopes. The sequence goes on from NC_136504.1 coordinate 92,657,730, forward strand.
ATCAATTCGTCCAATCGCTCGTTTTTCTCCTCTTAAATAAGAAGTGCAGACGATGCTGTCTGCTCGTTACAAAACTAAAGGTTGGTTTAGGAAAAATGTTTGGAATTGGAGAGACAGGATTGTACTGATGGAAGTTCTTTTTCGAAATTAGATATCCTTGGTGTATTTCATCGTCATTTGAATTGTCGGATGACAGCCGTGCGTAACAATGAAATAACAATAGATAGGATGCAAAAGAACGGTTGCACAAATCACGAGGGAGGGGTCGTTTGTATCAACTTTTTATTAGTTGCCAGGCATATTTATTTGTGAAATATCTAGAAAAACAAGATATCATTGGACATTTATCCTGACTGGTACCTAGGAAAATGCTTTATACTTTTGCAATGCCCTCTTAGTTTATTGAAATTTCCTTGTAACACATACAAAATATAATAGTATATATATATATATATATATATATATATATATATATACTATTATATTTATATATATACATACATGTGTGTGTGTGTGTGTGTGTGTGTGTGTGTGGCTATTTCATTAAATCACATAAATTAATATACGCAGATATAATTTTATGCGTACATTTTCAATATTTACTTCAACAATGCTCAATACATAGGTAGGGCTAGGTCTCTCTCTCTCTCTCTCTCTCTCTCTCTCTCTCTATATATATATATATATATATATATATATATATATATATATATATTATATATATAACTACTTAATTTACTCCTATAAAATTATTATACGAAAGTATAGATTTATGCGTAAACTTTTAGTATTTACTTCAAAAGTACTCAATACTTAGGTAGAGTTAGTTAGTAAGTTATAAAATGGATATGCCGTTTAAGCTACACTGAATATTCCGCGTTTCATCCACTCTAGGACTAGAGTGGATGGAACGCGGAATATTCAGTGTAGCTTAATCGCCATATATATTTTATAACTTACTATATATATATATATATATAAATATATATATATATATAAATATGTGTGTGTGTGTATATGTGTGTGTGTGTGTGTGTGTGTGTGGCTATTTCATTAAATCACATAAATTAATATACGCAGATAAAATTTTATGCGTAAATTTTCAATATTTACTTCGACAATGCTCAATACATAGGTAGGGCTAGGTCGCTTTCTATCTCTCTCTCTCTCTCTCTCTCTCTCTATATATATATATATATATATATAATCGATAATAAAAATGATTTTTTATTGTTTTTTAATGTATCTACCAAGTAACATGAGCTTTTGATTATCTTGATGGTGCATAAGTTTACAATAATATGTTATGTTTGTAATTTTTCTCTATGTATATTTTTCCGCTTTTCTTTTCATCTGACTAGAAGCCACTTGCTTCGAAATGCTGTGGCATAAAGAGGTTTTTCTCTTTTTCCTTTTTTATGTATACTTTATTTACTTGATAATGTAATATAATTTCCATGTAATTTTGCTCTTTATCTTCTAAACTAATTCTAAATATATCTCTCTACTATTATATAAAATCACCTTGTGTAAGTGAGCTCCTTCTTCATAGGTTCCGAACTAATCCACCCGGTAAATTATTCTTCGTAATATAAATAAGAAATAAAGGATTTATAATATAATGGTGCATACGCAATTTGCATAAATTAAAATATCATGTTTTATTGTATTGTGCGGTTAGCTACTATATATATGTATATATATGCATACATATATATACATACATATATATATACATATATATACATACATATATATGCATACATATATATACATATATATATATGCATACATACATATATATATATACATGCATATATATACATACATACATACATACATATATATATATATATACATACATAATGATGATGATGATCGCAACGTCTTGTAAGACGAGTGCCACTCCCTCAGACATTTAAAATCCATGAGCCCAAATGTCTGAGGGAGTATCTTTACAAATATGATGTTACAGAGTCTTAGCTTTGTACGACAGCTAAGTCTCTATCTCGGTTCAAAATGTTGAGACCCAGCAACAAACAAGAGCAAGATAGCCAGCAACAAGTTAAACTGCAGACCAGCTTAATGCGGGTACTGGTCTTCCGCTTTATGGTTTTTTTAAATCAGAGATTTGCTTCTCCTAGAAAGGTTGCCTTCACCACGCCTTACGGGAGCCCTCTCTACCCCAATACACATATACACACACACAAATATACACGGTGCTAGTTGGCCGTTGACCCAGAAAAAGAGTTGATTCGCCCTACATACATATATATATATATACATACATACATATACATACATACATGTATATACATACATGTATATACATACATGTATATATACATACATACATATATATACACACATATATACATACACACATATATATACATACAGATATATATACATACATATATATATATATATACACATATATATACATACAGATATATATACATACATATATATATACATACATATATATACATATATATATACATACATATATATACATATATATATACATATATATATACATACAGATATATATATATACATACATATATATATATACATACATATATATATATACATATATATACATATATATATATATACATATATATACATATATATATGCACATATATACATATATATATATATACATATATATATATATTTATATATCCCATCAAACATAGAAATATATACTTCGTAAATGCTCGAAATAATATTTACACAACGTGTCCAAAAGTCACTCAAGGAATTTGAACTTTAATAGATTCTTTCTTTTTGACGATATCTTTCTTTAATTTTAACACAATCTCACTAATTCATTGGGAATAATTTTACAAAAAAAAAAAGAAATGCAAAATATAAAAAAATCTTTTTTGTTTTTAGGAAAAATAACGTCACATTATTAGGAAAGACGGAAAAATAAAAATAAAAACCTATGTATTAAGAAATATCACTAACCTACTGGGCTTGGACTGGATTCATAAATTTAAATTATGGAACCGGACAATTCATAATTTTTAAACAACAAAACTAAAAAACACACAGACGCCTGAGACTTGAAAAATAAATCAGAAGGAACATTTTCTTGTTCCAGGCCACGAAAGCTCAAACAGAAAGGGCAAACAAACAACTCCTGTTTTAGACCGAACAACAGTAGCTCTCCTCTAACAAGAACTGCGCCTGACCACAAACCAGGAAACCAAAAGCAGAGGGGGTTACTCTATCGGTTGTTCTAAAGTGATGACACCTTCGCCAATCGACCCAGTCTCTGCGACAGCATGCGATTTTTCACCGGATACGAAATCTTTCGTCGCAATAAGTACCAGTTGCAACTCTATTTTAGCCAGTATTAGAACATTATTTACCGAGAGTAAACGTCATTCGAGGATATTACGTACCACAAAATAATAGCACTTAAACTGTATTTCCGCAATATGGAAGAACTGCCGGATCGTTTCACCCAGCGTCTTTAATAAATAGACAGCTCATCAGATTAACAACACTAGTGGAAAACCCTGGGACAATATTGCCCCTCGTCTGATGGCATATTACAAGCGGGGTCCTAGTTGAGGTTTCTTGACCCATAAGTACATGAGACGGAGTCTACCCACACCAGTAATCAATTGCTTTTCTAAATTCTCGCGAGTTATACGTAAGAAAATGGTAATAAAACGTTTTTCTTTCAGGTCGAAAGAAAATTCGCCCTGACCAATGAATCCCTCAAGAAGTAGAGACTATTGACACCGTCTACGACATATTTGATACCGGGACTCCTCAAATCACACCAGAACAACGATGTTCGGACAGGAAAAGGAAAATCATCGAGCCGTTCATCGTTCGCCCAAACAGGTTAAATACTGATGAACCGTCCGAAGTTAGCTGCTGACAGAACTAATCTATGTTACCTACTAATAGACTATTTCAGTCTGAATATAAACTGGGGTCTTAGACGTAAGTTGTCAGTCGATATTCAGTGGAGCAACCTCGGTTGTATGTCGGCTACGGTGCACAACCCATCGATTGTATGCCTTTCAATACATGTTGTTACTTTATTTTAGCGTTCTTTGTAACCGTTTACCATTAAAAACTATTAGTGTTTAAATCAGCATAGTGCAAATGATGGCAAAAATATATGCCGATATCATAAAACAGTGGATGATTGTAGAACTATTATCAATTACGTCATATTAGAAAAGTTGAATTGATGTAGCCTCTGATTGCTGTTTCTGTCTCCTTCACATTTTACCCCACTTTATCCTGTACCTTCCCTTCTTTTCTTTCTTCTGCTATTGTTATCCCTTTATTAAGTTTTCCCTAATATTTCATAATGGCCTATATTCTTGTATTATCACCAGCATGTACACTATCCCTCCTATTTAGTTTTCTACCCTTTTTTTATTCAATTTTCACCCTAAACAAGGCACAGTGCCACTTTGAAGCAGGGGACTACTATTAGGGACTTAATTAGCGGGGTCAATATGAAGGGAGAAGAGTAGAAAGATGTTTGTTAACATTACACGAACTTCTGCATATCATTGCAGTTGGGAAAGCAGAATCCCGGAAGGGAGTTCCAAAGACCCGCAGTTCTGGGGAAGAAACTATTGGAGTAAAAGGCTTTCTTGCACCTAGGGATCTCTACTGTAAAGGGATGAGACTTAGTAGCTTGTCGGGTTTGTCGGGGGTAGTTACGTCGGGGAGGTACAAGTGTTTGCAGTTCGTCAGAGCATTCACCATTAAAGTATTTGTAGAACAGGCAGAGGGATGCAACATCTCGTCGATGGGACAGAGACTGAAGCCTATATGACAGTTCAGGACCTATCAGGTTGGCGACTCTCTTTTGAACTTTGTCCAGGAGCGAGAGAAAAGCAGCAGATGCACCAGTCCAGATGTGACAACAGTACTCCATACATGGGCGAATGGTTGCCTTATAGAGGTATAGGATACTGTCAGGTGTAAGTAGTTTTCTAGCACGGTAGAGGGAGCCAACCTTCCTTGCAGCAGCCTTGGCAATGCTCTCAATGTATCTATTCCAGTTCATAATCCCTGTAAACGTTAGGCCGAGGAGTTTAAAAGAAGTAATTTCAGGCAATGTGTTCTTGGCCATTGCTATTGGTGGTAGAGAAGGTTTCTTGTAGTTATTGAAGGAAACAAGCTTAGTCTTAGCAGCATTGAATGTGACCAACCATTTTTGTCCCCATTCCACTACGGATTGGAGGTCATCTTCTAGTGTTTCTGCCATTTCCTTGGATATGTGTTCATTTATTTTCCCCTCATATCTGTTATAGAGAGTGGTTTGAAGTATTAATTACAATTTTCCATGCTCCTTTTATCTAATTTCTTATCTAAAAGTAAGCCAGTTTTTTCTATATCTGAATTAAGTATAATCCAGCCCTTCCGCGGCTTTCTGATAAGAAGCATTTAACTTCGAAATACTCTGGTCTAAAGAAGTATTTTTCTTTATTTTTCCATTAACTTTTACTTATTGTTCTGATGATATAATAAAGTTATAACTTTCATTCCCTATGATTCATTTTAATTTTATTGTTTGCTCATCTAAATATTGTTGAGCTTTCTATCGAGATAAGTTTTGGCATGTTAAACATTTACTCTTTGATAATTATATATATATATATATATATATATATATATATATATCAATCAATCAATTTCAATTTAATTGTTTCTAAATCTTATATATTAATAATAGTTTCTGTTAGTATATTTTTTATAAAAAAAGAAAACTAACGACTGGATCAATTACTTATTACTTCCGCGAAGGAGTTTGCATTGCTATCAGACCCGATGGTCAATTGAATTACTTTTCAGGAACCATCTATTATAAGAGGAGTGTCTACCTCGACGCCGGAGAGAGGACTATGCCCCGCAAATCATAAACAATAATAACAACGTAACGTGAGCCGCACCTGTCTCTCAAAGTTGGCGGACTTTTCTTGTTGAACCAGAATAAGCAGAATCCTACGTCGAACTCTCTCTACATGTAGACGATCAGGCCTAACTGACATGTTGTAAAAGTTGTCCTGGGTGACCAGACTAACCCTTGAGCTATTTTGAGGCGTTCTCTGATCGTGAAGACCTAACCCGAATTCATATGCCGGAGTTAACCTCGTTTAATAGCACCATACCTTATAGAACCTTTTTTTCTAACCATTTTTCCGGGTTATACATGGCTGATTATCTGCTTGAGTTATTATCTTCAAATTTCCAAATCCGCTGTTGGTTGGTCATGACTAAGTGTATGATAGCATCGTGGAAAGCTATCCGATAACAGCTAATATCAACGTCTATTGTGGAGGCTATGCTCGTTAGTCGATTGCTAAATTCATTTCCAAATTTATTCTTTCCCACGATCTGTATTGGACGGATTCTGATACTGTAAGGAACTGAACTGCCGTAAAACATTGCAAACCGCTCCTTCCACCTCCACCCTATGCTTATTGCCAGAAAACCCACTGACACCCCCGTACGCCGTATAGCTGTTATAAAATTCACGGCAACAACGTAAAAACCTCTCGCACATAATATATTGACTGATTCCCTGTTCAATTCTTTGTCCTAAAATAACTGCCCAACCTTGCTTGCTATTTTAGCTGCATTTTGTGCGCGTAAATTAACAAACCTGCATTGTTTTCTTCCCCAGCGCTCACGTATTTCTGTACTCAATAAACTACTGTTTTCTTCTTTTGTAATAGTTTTGTTTTCTCCCCTGATGCCCGACACTCGAGGTGTGGCTCGATAATAGCATACGTCTAGAAGAGTTAAAGTATATACAGAAATCATATAATTAAGCGAACGATCACTTAATAGATGCATCGACATACTAATACTACCCTGGAAATGGTAGCCCAGTTTAAGACATCTATTGCGAGATTTTATTTTCAATTTTGTAATAGAGTTTTCTGAAGGTTACAATATGCTAATATATATTATATATATAGTCCATCACCGTACAGATGCTCAGCTTCTGACTGACCAACAATATGGATTTAGACAAGCCGTTCCACAGCTGACACCCTTATCGTAATCTCTGAATGTATATACCATTCACTAGACAAATCGGGGGAGGGCAGAGCGGTAGCTCTAGATATATCTAAGGCTTTTTACAGGGTATGGCATGAGGGTCTCCTCAGGAAGATTAAATCATACGGTATCACTGTTAGAATACTTAACATAATTAAATCCTTCTAAGATAAGAGAAAAATCCAAGTTGTCCTCGACGGTCGTACATCTAAACAATATGATATAAATGCGGGAGTGCCTCAGGGGTCTATCCTTGGACCTCTACTGTTCCTGATATTCATAAATGACCTCCCCCACAAAATTGCCTCTGAGATGGGTATATATGCTGATGACACAACACTCTATAACAGGCATGACAGGAAAACAAATGAACACATATCTAAAGAAATGACAGAAACACTAGCTCTTTGGCCTAACGTTCACAGGAAACATGAGTTGGAACAATTACATCGAGGGCATTGCCAGGGCCGCTGCAAGGAAAACTACTAACACCCGAAAGTATCCTGTACCTCTATAAGGCAACCATTTGTCCATGTATGGAGTATTGCTGTCATACTTGGGCTTGTGTATTGGCTACTAGTCTCTCGCTCCTTGACAAGGTTCAAAAGAGAGTCGCAAGTCTGATAGGCCCTGAACTGGCATCTAAGCTTCAGCCTCTGTCCCATCGACGAAACGTTGCATCCCTCTGCCTATTCTACAAGTATTTTAATGTTCTGACGAACTGCAAGCACTTGTGCCTCCACGATGTGAAAACCCTCGACAGACCCGACAGTCTGCAAAATCCCACCCCCACACTGTAGAGATCCCTAGGTGTAAAAGATCTGTGTTACTCCAGTAGTTTCTACCCAGAACCGCTAGACTTTGGAATTTCATTCCAGGTCCCTGCTTCCCCAACTGTACTGACGTGCAGAAGTTCAAGTGCAACGTGAACCAACATCTTGCTGCCCAAATCCCTACATAGTACCCCAGTAGTTGTTGCCCTTGATAGTAGCCCCCTACACCAAAGTGGCAATGTGCCTTGTTTGGGGTGAAAATGTAATTAAAGTATATATATGGCTTAGGTATAAGAGAAATGAATTATGAGAGAATGCCTTTTTAAATAAATAAAAACGTATATTGTGTAAATGTCAATATAAATTTCATGTCCAATTATTCATTTAGTATTGAAATGTACATATAAACATTATAAATATATAAAAATGGATGGTGTATATTTTTGTGTTTAATATAAATATATATATATATATATATATATTATTTACTTATATGATATCTACATATATTATTATGTTTATATTCGTTGAGGCATAGTGTTGGTTTCCCAGAGATCCGTAAAAAAGGGAGAATATACCTCCCTCTGTCTTTGTTAAGACGTTTATTACCGAGCAAAACAGATGAACCATCTATTGTGACTGATGTTTGGAATTTTTGAGAATTACCAGTCATTCCAAATCATGTCAGCAGTCGCTTAGAGAATGGAACTGATTCTTTATAAAGTATTCCATCCAATTAAAAATCTTCACAGCTAAGTATTGCATAAACACTAGGATCTTGCTGCGTTCTTGTAACTGAACAGTTTGCCACAGACAAAACCGTTAAGCATTAAATGACGTCTCCTAGAGAAGAATGTGCAATACAAAATCTAAATGTGATCATTGAAGGGTCTCGAAAATACAAGACCACGGCGTTTCATAAATTCTTATCATGGCTGTTAATGTTTCTAACACCTGTGCCCATAAACGTCAATCTCGCTTAGATAAATTGCTTTGTTAGAATAAATAATCTGTAACCGGTTTCAAAAATAGCCATGAACATTGTGTAAAATGCTTGAACACGAACTCCATTCGGCAATGTATTTTGTAAATATAAATGTTTGTAAATAGGTGCGTATAAGCGTTGTATATGTGTACGCGAGGTTGCTTCAACATATAGAATTATATATTTTGTAAATATTTGAGTACAGAATCTAGGAATTATCAAAGACTATAAAAACTACTTAGACAAGTTAGACAAGCATGGTCCTCTGGGTGTATAGTGAACGAGGCATAAAAATGACTAAGTTCAGCATTTGACACCCCCATTTAGCCCCAACGCTCCCCAGAGGACGTCAAATCCTGGTGAAAATGAACAAACTGTGCAGTTTTAGAGCTTAACATATATAAATTTTAGTTCCGCACCATTAAAAAAAGAAATGACTAAATCCGTCATCCCCCTTCCTCCTTTAGCCACCAAAGTCCACAGGCCTTAACGTATTTAAATATGAGTTCAGCACCATGCAAAACTGCTAAATAGACATACACAGAAAATTTTGGAAAAATATGGTAATATAATCACAAAACTGGAGTATTTTTACTAGCCCTAAAGGAGCCCATGGGGCACACCCAAGACTTATTGCGAAACAAAATTACATGGAAATCAGTTACAACTTTTAAGAAAGTTTTATAAAAATCCAAGGCATCAATTTTTTTTAGTGAGCACAAGTGTCAATTTTAGCTATGTTAACCAAAAGCGCACCCCTAAAGGGAGGGAAGCAGCCGGGGGAAGCCGGGGGCAGCCGGAGTTTTCCCGGAAAATTCGTTCTATTACTTTTTACTCATATCATTTTTAATGTGTGTGCAAAATTTCAAATGAAATTTAATAAATAAAAAAGTAAATGACTTAGAATGACTTTGATTAATACAGAAAAGTGATCCCCCACTTTATATCACAAAGCTACAAACATATGTATAGCATTTAGTAATAACATATACTACACTTTAATCTTGGCCAAAAAAACAAGAAACGGGTATTTATTTGCTCCCCCACCGACAAATAAGGCACAAGGCCGATTTTTAATGTGAGGAATGTAGGGGAAATAGGGACCAACTCCCCAGGGAGTAGGGGAGCTGGATAGAGACATTTGGTATGAAGGGTTGTCCCTAAATTGAGCAAGGTCTTATATGTGGGGTTTCCCCCACACATGGTCTTTGCTTGCAGTATCTGCTGGAGGATACTACACTTTGATCTTGGCCAAAAGGCCAAGAAAAGCTTAAAAAGCTAAGATAAGATTTATAATTTCTATTCTAATTTCTTTTCCTTCATTCAAAGGTATCAATACAAATCAGAGACTATGGTTGCTCTATTTAGATCAAAAGAGTAGTATAACTGTTGTGACTAGTTGCAATGTTGGCTATATAAATTGAATAAAATTATATGTTGCTTTATTATTGAGCACTATTAATAAAATAAATGTGTTTTTATTGATGAATGTATTAATTTGATATATATATATATATATATATATATATATATATATATATATATATATATATATATATATATGAATCCCGGCGTGAGATGTTAAAAATTATAGAGACTAATAAATGCAACGAGGTTTTTAGATAGTGCTCGATAACAAGAGGAAAATATTTTTTTATTATTTATTCGCGCGTAAACAGTTACATTTGGTCGCTGCAAACAGCCATCTGTTTCAGTGAATCGTTCAACTCTGTAGAAAAAAAGAGAAAAAACTGAGACTATAAAAGTTGCGAGCTCTCTAAACGAGATGGATGCAAATGGAGAAGCTGTATTTCAACATTTTCGAAAATCCTTGAAAAATATGACCACAACTGGATTTATAGACAATATACATTTTAAATTATTAAAATGGGGTGTATTTTACCCGAACACTACGTTTAGTGGGTGGGGAGGAGTTAAACTTAACAGTGAGTTTCATTAAAGTGTTTGTGAATGTATTCGATGAGCCACAAGTCGCGTGTCAGAAAAAGTGGAAGGGTTAATGAGGGAGAGAGGGTTTAATAAAAAAAGAAATAAGAAAGTGAAATAAAGTTAATAGAGTTTATAACGAATTGAATATGGCGGAAAGCAGTAGAAAATAGGCTTGACCCCTATCTCTATGGTAAAAAATAAAACGCTAAGGGTTTATAGACTAATATATATATATATATATATATATATACACTTGTGCCCGATATTATTCATACCCCACCTTGAAAATTGAGTTTATTAGGTGTAACTTTGTAAGAATTTATTGTTTACGTCCATATTGATACATATTCTTAATAAACTCCTTCTGATCATTTTCGTCATTTTAAAATCTCGGGATACTTGTAATAAAAGAAATATACAGCTATTTATAAAATCTGCAATGTTCAAAAATAATCATACCCCCTTATTTTTTCAGTATTAATCGAGTTTCTGACTGTTTGTTTCCTGTTTGATTCTTATTTTGAATGCTTTTATACAACCTTTGATTAATTTCATTTCGTTTTTTGCATTTTTCAGAAATTAAGATGATATCAACTGAAAACCAATAAAAGAATAAAAATTATTAGAATGGGGAAGAAAAAAGAGCTTAGTAATGATCTTAGGACTAAAATTGTCAATTCACATAAGGATGGTTTAGGTTACAAGTCAATTTCCATGAAATTTGAGGTCCCTACAGCAACAGTACAGAGCATCATCAAAAAATTCCAGAGCCACCACACAACAAACAACTTGATTGGTAGAGGAAGGAAAAGGAAACTGTCTGCTAGAGCCACCAGGAATATTGTAAGAAGTGTTAATGCAAATCCAACCACCATTACTAAGGACAATTTAGAAAATCTGGAGTCTTCTGGCATAAAAATATCAAGGCAAACATTGCAAAGGACTCTGCATGAAAATGGTATGAAAGGAAGAAGACCAAGAAGGACTCCATTGCACACCGGAAAACACCCTGCAGCACGTCTAAAGTTTGCTAGGACCCATGTGAATTCTCCAGAGTCCGTTTTCTCAAGTATTTTGTGGACTGACGAAACAAAAATTGAATTGTTTGGCCATATGGATGCTTCTTACGTTTGGAGGAAGAAAGGAGAAGCTTACAACCCAAAGAACACCATACCCACGGTGAAACATGGTGGTGGTAGCCTAATGTTTTGGGGGTCCTTTTCGGCTAGTGGTCCAGGTAGTTTGGTCAAGATAGATGGAACCATGAAGAAGGAGCAATATTTGGAGATACTCCAGAAAAACATTAGACAGGATGCGGAGAAGCTCCATTTAGGACCAAACTGGGTCCTTCAACAGGATAATGATCCAAAACATACTGCCAAAATAGTCAAGAAATGGTTTGAGGATAATCAAATTAATGTTTTGGAATGGCCTAGCAAGAGTCCCGACCTGAACCCTATCGAAAACCTCTGGCACATATTGAAAACTGAGGTTAAAAAGCGGAAACCTAGAAATTTGAGGGATTTGGAGAACTACTGCATTGAAGAATGGTCAAAAATCAGTGTTGATGCTTGTAAAAACCTTGTTGATAAATATCCAAAACGGTTACAGGCAGTTATTAAGAATAAAGGGCATGCTATTGACTATTAGTAAGAGAGGTATGAATAATTTTGAACTAGTGCCATTATTGTTTTTCTTTGTATAATGTTTCAAACTTGCATAATTTATTTATTTGTTGAGTTTAAATTAAATGCTTATGCTTGATTTATTGTTTGAAATCCCTTTAATATTGTCTACCTTCTGGTTTGAGCAATATTCTTATAGAAATCTCAAAGATCCGAGGGGTATGAATAATATCGGGCACAAGTGTATATATATATATATATATATATATATATATATATATATGTATGGAAAAATGCGCGCATGAAAAGTAATATTCTTAAGATTTTATTAAACCTGGAAAAGTAAAGTTAGAAAGGGTGTCAGTCGCTGGATTGAACTTATTTCTCCTCTATTATTTGCATATATTTATGTAGTGAAAATTGTTTGAATAAAATTAATTCATTAGTTAGTTAGTTAGTAGATGGAATTAATAATTTTATAATTTACATAAAAATTAATAATTTTATTATATTATAATTAGGAACATTTAATTCTTTCTAACTCAACAATAAACAACAACATATGCAAATAATAAATAAAATATTTATCAATATTCAAATTTTATTTTTAGCTGCAATATTTTAAGTCTAAAAAATTCTTATTTTTTACTTTACTAGAATATCTTGTTCTTTACTTTTCCAGGTTGAATTTCTTGTCCTTTACTTTTCCAGGTTTAATAAAATCTTAAGAATATTACTTTTCATGCGCGCATTTTTCCATATAATCCACGATTTTTCCAGGCATTGCTATTGTATTAATATATAAATTTATAATATTTATTAATGATTGTCAAAAAAAATTAGCTCTCAAACACACATTTATGCAATATTTATCATTCAATCACAGTAGTTCCGAGCCAGGGTCTCTACCGAGACTGCGGTTTATGAATTCGTGATCTGTATAGAGCGTGAACTGACAAAAAAGAAGATGGCACTCGGTGTCTTTTTAGATATCGTTGGAGCTTTTGACAACATACCCTTCAGTAGGATGTTCAAGTCGCTACGAGAACTCAATGTGCCACCAGTACTCATCCGATGGATTGAGTATATGGTGAGGCACAGAACAGTTCAAGTAGAACTACTGAGGGCAACTGTTAAAAGGGAAGTAGTTGAATGAAACACCCAAAGTGGGATTTTATCACCTTTACTATAGAACTGTATGCTGAATCCACTTTTAAAGGAGTTTAAAATTAGGAATATTTATTCCCAGGCTGCTGCTGATGACATCGCAGTGCTGGTCGCGGGTTCAAAAGCATCATTGGTCAGACGCATTGCCAAAATGGGACTACATTTTTCATCAAATGTGTAACGAAAAATTTGAGTTCATTCAAAGAATATGTATATCATAGAATTCACTAATATTTTTAATCGATAAATTCACCATTTTTTGCTATAAAATCATAAGGAGAGTTTTAAAAAAATTAGTTATTAAAAAAAAGTTCGGTTTTTTAATGATAAAAAAAACATACACGGGATTGAACCTAAAATCTTTCTACCAACCCCCGGTACTCTAACAGTTACGCTAACATGTCATATTGGCAAAATCGCAGAAAAAATAATTAAATACAAAAAAAGTTATGCAAAATAAAAAAAGCGTTAGTCACTTATGTACTTACTCTCCTGTTTGTGAACCCACATATTTTGTTGTAACTTTTTTTCTACTGAACCAATTTTCGAAATTTTTTTTCAAAATGTAGCTAATGAGGTGTTCTATCCAACTATATAACCTGTTTGAAATGTGGTTGCGAACGGAATTAGTGGTCGGGGGTTGAATGTGTCTCGATTCATTCAATTTCGGACTTAAGCATATATTCAACCACTACCGTGGTTGAATGATATATATATATATATATATATATATATATATTCATAACGAAACATATCTATACACATACATATGTACGTATATCTATATATACATACATATGCATATATATATCTATATATACATACACACACATATATATATGTGTACACTGATGAGCTGTGAAACAGCGAAACAGTACTGTATGTGGATGACTATATATATATATATATATATATATATATATATATATATATAATGATAAAGAAATAGCGCAAACGGTGTGGAAAGGATGATGGAAAATCATGCTATTCTTACAAGATACACACCTATTTCTATTTCAACTATCGTTTATTATCATCTAAGCATAACATGCTTTCATTATTATTATAAGCTTTATGCAAACTTATTATCTTGGTATATATTTTCTATAGTGTTGCTTAAGTTTAGTTGAAATCTAATACTTAACCGTTTAAGAATAATTCACATGTAAATATATATCTGTACAACATATATACATTTATCTATTATATAAAAGGGATTTAGTGTGTGTGTGTGTGTCTTCATTCCCTTTGGACTCCTGAATGGTTGAGTCATTTTTTTTTTAAATTTCATACCAATGCATTTATGTGCTTGGCAGTGTACGTATATATATATATATATATATATATATATATATATATATATATATATATATATATATATATATTTATCGAAATGTCATCGATAATTACCGATAATCGATCCTCAAACAATACGATGAGAGAAGTAGCAGGCAATTTTGACCAAAATTAACATCGTATACGGTTTAATATCACAAATGCATTTGAGAAGTTTTATTACCGTACAAGCAAAAAGAAAACTCGGCACATAAAATCAACAGTATGTTCTTCGATTATACCGAGGCGCCTTCGAAATCAATGTTTCTGTTTACAGCGCAATGGTACCAGGATATATAACTTTTGCATTTTAAACTGTAATTCCAGACATTATCACTGCACAAGTAGAAGTTCCGGTGTATAAAATCAACAGTAGGATCTTTTATATAACGGAGCCGCTTTCCAAATGAATGTTCTTTTTTTGTGCCCAATTAAATTATGATATTTGACATTGTCATTTTGAACTTTGATTCAAGCTATTATATAAAAAAAAAACTAAAATTCTACGTTTTTTACAGTGCAACATTGACTATAATGTGTTGCGAAGTAAGTCTCTAGTAATAGTGATGTATATCTTTCTCCTGTTTCACAGGGGTTGGTACCTAACTAGAGCAGACATCTATCGATTTGTTCTAAAAAAATAAACGATTACACCGATTTTGTTGACAATAAAAATATGGGAAGTTGAGGCATTCGTATTACATCATTCATCCCGGGCAACGCCGGGCAACCCTACTAATGTACACACACACACACACATATATAAATATATATGTATATATATATATATATATATATATAACACCGACATGATAAAAAAGAATAGAAACTAAGATAAATATTTCCTAAAAATTAATATATGCTTATTTATATTAACGGATAAGAGTAGTGCTATAAAGAATTGGAGTATCTCATTAAAATTGCATCCAACAACACTGAAATATGCCATGAATTAAAGCATCAGACTTATCAGAATTTCATCAAGGACAAATCATGGGTCAACATGAAGGTGGTCTTAGTTTCTGCAAAATATAAGGAAATTTTTCAATACTCCTTTCTACTGTTAATAGAGTGATCGTGCGATTCACAAGAGAGGACAAAGAGTGCACAAAACTTCATCCAGGTCGCCCCCGGCCCTCTGAAAGAACCTTGCCTCTTGTGAAAAGAAATGTTGGAGAGGATCCTCGGTGTAAAACTTATAACATTGCAACACAAACTGGTGCCAATCCCAGAACAGCTGCCAGGTATCTTCACAAGCTGGGCTACTATGGCAGAGCTGCGAGAAGAAAATACTTTCATTGTCCTGCCAATATGCAGCGCAAAAACATTGGGCTCCTGAGATGGAGAAAGGACCTATGACTTTAATAACCAATGTCATTTTCTCTGATGAGTCACGATTTACATTGTTTCCCAAAGGTGGAAGTGTATGGGCAGGAAGGCTCCCTTGCCAATGGTTTTATTAAAAAGCTTGCAGCCACGCTGAAACATGGGGTGGGGTGTTCGCGGTTATTGTATCGGATGCAATTTGGACTGAAATCTGGTGAAGTGTGAAGGAAAGATAACACTGCTAAATATGTTACAACATTACTTGAAGGACTCCTACTAATATCCGTAAGTGGTAAAATTATCAAAGTTTACTCCCTATTTATATAGGACGAAGCACCTAATCCGGCAGCTAAGGCAACACAACATTGGTTTAGCCAAACGAGAATTATTTAACTTCCATAACTTAATCAGTTCCCGGATATGAACTAAACCGAAAACCATATTAGACAGAAAACTTCACAAAAAGAAAAGAGAGCAATCTTGTAAGCCTGAACGTTTATTATTATTGCAAGAAATTCCTCAAGATGATATTAGTAAACTGATGAATGCCATGCCTAGAATAGTCCTATTAGATTTGTTATAATTTTCTTTTGATTTATTGAAATAAACTGTTTTTATAGGTGCCTATTTTTTCTGTTATGTATATATATATTTATTTACATATATATATATATATATTTACATATACATATATATATATATATAAGAGGCATGTTGTTTTCTTTTTTCCTTACAACATGACAAGAATGAAGAAAAAAAAAAGAAAACAACATACTGAAGATGGAGTTTGGCTCCGAAATATATTTATGTTATACATTTCAAGCAAGTAAAATATTTGTTTATTTTCCTTATATTATGTTGAGATTTGGCTTTCAAGCGTGCTTGATGCGTATTTTATTGTATTCAAATTAAAACAACGGAACTCACACCATTGTCGTTATTCTCGCGTTGCCTACGCACTCTTCCAACATTTTAAAATATATCTGCTGAGATAAAACGCGTAGATCTTACAAAAACACACTTTTCTTTCTCCAACTTTACAACAGGGAAAGAATGAAGAAAAGAAAAAAAAGGGCAGAAAACAACACACCGAGGATAAAGTTTGGCTTTGAAATATATTAATATTATAAATTTAAAACAAGATATTGTTTATTTTTCTAATATTATGGTGTGATTTGTCTTTCAAGCACACTTGATGAGTATTATATGTATACGTATATATATATATATATATATATGTATGTATACGTATATGTACACGCACACACACACACATATATATATATATATATATTCGACATGTTTTCCCGACCAAGAGCGGTAGCCAGCTTCAAATATAAAAAAAATACACAAAAAAAAAAATTCAATACCAAAAGTACCATCGTTTTAATGCTTCAAAACCTCTCAACTTTTAAATATAATATATATATATGTATATATATATATGTATACATATATATATACATATACACACATATATAGATAGATATATACAATAATATACACATATATATATATACAAATATATATTTATTATATAAATACATATATATATACATATATATGCATATATATACACATACATAAAATATATATATAATATATATATACACATATATAAATACACATATATACATATCTATAAATACACATATATACATATATATATAAATACACATATACACATATATATATACATACACATACATATACACATATATATGCACATATATATACACACATATGCATATAGATACATATATATACACATATATATCCATATATATATATATATATATATATATACATATGTATGATAGACTCGACGTATGAGGTTCGGACAACCCATATTTCTAAAACTCATGGATGCTTTTGCCTCTGATGACTTTTTAGTCCAGGAAGGGACTTTCAAACAAGGCCACAAGTAGAACATGAATGTGGATTTAACGCTGCAGATATTGGTGCGGCTGCTAGTAGTTTTGCTCTTACTCTGTTTTCTTTCAGTTGCCTTAAGCTTTCAGATTGAAAACTCTGGAGACCTTCAAAACACCTAGATCGCCATCCTTTTCGGTCATTCACCTCATCTTCAAGACTCCTGCATGGTATGTTCACTGCAGAAAAGGTACTCTTCAACTTGTCCTTGTACCTAAGCCAAGGACGTCCGACAATTATTTTACCACCCTCAAATTGACTGTACATCGCAATTTTTGGAATTCTGTCATCGGGCATCCTCAATATATGACCAGCCGACCGCAATTGCGATTGAATGAGGAATGATTCAATGCCAGATATTTTGCATTTTGTGAATAATTCGGCATTTGATACCTTGTCGCGGAGGCTAAGACCACATATGGAGCGTATACAGCTTTTGTGGAAAACGTCCAGCTGATTAATGTGATATCTCTATAGAGTCCATGACTCAGATCCATAAAGAAGAATGGAAAGAACAACAGCACGGTAGACATTGATTTTTGTGTCTAGAGAACCGCCCTGGTTAACCTTGCTACCAAGGTAACGAAAGGACTTGACATAATTGATATCATGACCGTCGACTTTCAGCTTACGCACAGGAAATCTATACTCTGGTGGATTTTGCTTTACGCCTTCAACTTGTCTTGTGGTACGGTGTGGCTGATGCACTACCTCAGTCTTCCTTATGCTAATTGTCAGGCCAAAGGCTTTTCACGCGGCTGAAAATCGATCAAGAAGAACGTTGGCTTCCTCAAAGGATGTGGCTACCAGTGCGGCATCGTTAGCGAAGAACAAGTCGCGCATAATTTCGGTGCGAAGAAGAGTCTTGGCCTTAAACCGTTGATGGTTAAATAAGCCACCGGATGACCGAAATTGAAACTTGACACTAGTGTCCAAATCATAAAATCCATGTTTCAGCATTAGTGAAAAGAAGAGCGCACAGAGCACTGGCGCCATTACACATCCCTGTTTGGTCCCATTCGTAACATCAAATGGATCAGACATCATACCATCTGAGACAACATTGGCCTTTATGTCTTCGTGAAAGGAAATGATCACGTTCAACATGTTTTCTGGAATACCAAGCCTTCTTAAAATTTGCCAAAGAGCATCGCGATTCACAGTGTCGAAGGCCTTCGTCAGGTCAACAAACACCATATACAATTCCTGATTTTTCTCACGGACCTTTTCTGCCACCTGGCGTAAGGAAAATATCATGTCAATGGTGCCGCGACCCGACCGAAACCCACACTGGGACTCTGGATACACCTTATCAACGAGACGGTTTATGATTCGGTTTAGAATGAGCCTAGCAAGAATCTTTCCTGCAATTGAAAGGAGAGATATCCCCCGATGGTTGTCACAGACATTCTTGACTCCCCTATTTTTGTAGAGATGTTGATGCAAGCATCTTTGTAGTCCTGTGGAACTCGGCCTGCTTTCCATATCTTTACAAAGAGAGCATGGAGCTTTTTTACCAGCACATGCCCACCATGCTTGTACACTTCAGGCGGAATTGGATCCTTTGGTGATGGGGACTTGCCAGAAGCAATTTGTTTGATGGATTCCCATACCTCCTGATAAGCAGGTTCCAATAACAATTCTGGAATATCTGGATTCTGAGGAATAGAGGACACGACATCGTTGTCAATGATAGATGAGGTGTTTAAGACAGTTTCAAAGTGTTCCTTCGAACGATTGAGAATATCTGGTTTATCAGTCAGCAATGTCTCTCCATCGGCTGTGCTTAATGGGGAAGCACCACTTTTCTGAGGACCAAATACCTCTTTCAGACCATCATAGAAGGCTTTCGTGTTCTTGCTGTCAGCGGATCCCTGCAGTGCAATTGTCTTATTGTACCACCATTGTTCTTTCATATCTCGGAGAGCTCGTTGTACCTCACCTTTACACTTTTTGTCGGCCATGTGCTTCACTGTTGAGTTTTTGTCCTCAATCCAATATTTGTGAGATGCGTGAACTTGGTTAATCAGTGCTTTAACTTCATCGTCACTTTCGTCAAACCAATCCTGGTGTTTCTTTTCGGTATTCCAAGGACTTATAATCCTACAGCTTGAGTTGCTTCGCGCAATGCTTTCCAAGAAGATTCAACACCATCAGTTACATCAACACCCTCAAGGTTTTCATCAAGCTTATTGGAGAGCTCAGTTCTCTTTTCCCTGGATTAAAGAGGCCGCACATCAATGCGTTTGGGGACCGTTGATCTTGTAACTCTGTGCCTTCGCACATGCAACGACAGTTTACTTCTGAGAAGGGCGTGATCCGAAAGATAGCAAGAAGTGTGGAAAGAGCGATTAATTTTGAAGTCACTCAAGATGCCAGTCCTTTAAACGAGGATGCACCATGTCGACTTCCGATGCACAGGTTGTTGGAATATGGTATTGGTAATACAGAGGTTAAACTCCCTACAGATTGTAAGAAGTCGTAAACCATTTGCATTTACCTTGCCTATGCCATGCTTACCAAGTACACCGGTCCACGACAGATGGTCACTACCAACACGAGCATTGAAATCGCCAGCAAGAAAGAGTCATACATATATATACACATACACATATATATATATATACGCATACATATACATATACACATATATATACACATATACATAAATATACACATATATATAAATATACATATATATACATACATATACACACACATATATATACATATATATATATACACGCACATATATATATACATATATATGCACGCACATATATATACATATATATACACATATATACGCATGTATATACACATATATATATACATATATACACACATATATATATACATATATACACACATATATATGCATATATACACACATATATATACTCACACACATATATATATACACACATATATATATATGCATACATTAAATGTATTTAATGTCCAACGTATTAATGATAATATCAGGTATAGGTAATTAAGAGGTTTCCTAAAGTAAACTCGATCCTTTTTACACTATTTTAAAGTTCAATTACTTAACCTTTAATTCATTACATGGAAATTTTTTTAAGTAGCTGCAGTCTAACGTACTTTTCTAATAACATATGAAACATGGTATACATGATATACAGGCATGTGTGTCAGTTCATGGAACACAGTAATAAGTGGCCAGTTCATTGACTATACATAAATGATTAACACAAATATGTGGACATGTGCGTATGTAGTTTTAGAATAGGTAACTACTTATTCAATAAGAGAATTTCGTAAATAATTTGCCTAAGCCTGGAAATCAAAAGGATTTTATTCGAATCACGACTAATTTGGAAGGAAGCACTCAACCGTGAAATCCAATTAAGTAAAGATTCCAACGAATATTTTAAAAACTTAGCGTATCCTATTGAGTTCCGTTGTTCTTTTTGAATACGATTCGTCAGACTCGTCGCTTAATTACAATTACAATATAACAATTATTACTTGGTTATTTCAGGGTAAAAGATAATTATTTATAAATGGAGTTTTATTAGACACACGGGCGTCATTTAGACTAAACTTCTCGTAAATGCTAATTTGAGGAACGTTTTTAGAATTTGCTTTATTGGAAAACGATTAAACACCGTTAGAAAACTTTATAATGTGTAATCCGACAGAATGTGTTCCTTGAAGCACATTGCAGTGAATAAAATGAATATTCTCAATGAATTTTATTTGTTGGTTTATTGTTTGAAATTATAATAAACTTACAAAAATAAGATGATGTGAAATTATATGTAAACGATATATATCTCAAATAAAAGATACGTATAAACAAGGAAAAAAATAAAGAAGTAGAGAATAAAACTAAGTTAAAAAATATTAAATTTACATGGATTTATTTCTATTTCAGTTTGATAACTTATTTTATTTTTCGAACTTTTAAAACATCTCATTTATTGAAACAACATATATATATACATGTGCATTATATATACACATATATATATATACACACATATATATACATATGCATATGTACATATATATACATATATACACATATACGTACACATATATATATATACCTATATATATATACATACACATATGCATATATATATGCATATATATACCTATATATACATATATATACATATATACGTATACATATATATACACATATACACATATGGATTTATTTCTATTTCAGTTTGATAACTTCTTTTATTTTTCGAAATTTTAAAATATCTAATTAATTGAAACAATATATATATGTGTGTATATACATACATATGCATATATATATGTACACATATATATATACATCTATATATACATATATATATACGTATACATATATACACATATATACACATATAAATGCACATATATACATATATAAATATACATATATATATATATATAAATATATATATATAAATATAAATATATAAATATATATATATAAATATACATATATAAATATACATATATATATAAATATACATATATATATAAATATACATATATATATAAATATATATATAAATATACATATATATAGATATATATATATACATATATATATAAATATATATATATACATATATATATAAATATATATATATACATATATATATAAATATATATATATACATATATATAAATATACATATATATAAATATACATATATATAAATATACATATATATAAATATATATAGAAATATACATAAATATATACATATATATAAATATACATATATACATATATATAAATATACATATATATACATATATATAAATATACATATATATATACATATATATAAATATACATATATATACATATATATAAATATACATATATATACATACATATAAATATACATATATATACATACATATAAATATACATATATACATATATATAAATATACATATATATATACATATATATATAATATACATATATATACATATATATAAATATACATATATATACATATATATAAATATACATATATATAAATATACATATATATACATATATATAAATATACATATATATAAATATACATATATATACATATATATAAATATACATATATATATACATATATATATAAATATACATATATACATACATATATATAAATATACATATATATAAATACATAAATATACATATATATACATATATATTAATATACATATATATACATATATATAAATATACATATATATAAATATACATATATACATATATATAAATATACATATATATACATATATATAAATATACATATATATACATATATATAAATATACATATATATACATATATATAAATATATATATAAACATATATAAATATACATATATATAAATATACATATATATAAATATATTTAGTAATGTGATGTATAATAATTTCCCTATTACATTAAAATACACTCTGCTCTTTAGACTATTGTTCTAATCTGTTTTATATCTAAATATACATATATATAAATATTATAAATATATGTATATATACATATCTATACATATATATACATATATATACATATATATGATGATGATGATTGCAACGTCTTGTCAGACGAGTGCCACTCCCACAGACACGTTAAATCAATGGGCCCAAATACCTGAGGGAGTATCTATACAAATATGATGTTACACAGTCTTAGCTTTGTACGACAGCTAAGTCTTTCTCTCGGTTCAAAATGTTGAGATCCAGCAACAAGCAAGAGCAAGATAGCCAGCAACAAATTAAACTGCAGACCAGCTTAATGAGGGTAATGGTCTTCCGCTTTATGTTTTTTTTTTAAATCAGAGATTTTCTTCTCCTAAAAAGGTTGCCTTCATCACGGCTTACGGGAGCCATCCCCACCCCTATACACATATACACACACAAATATACACGGTGCTATTTGGCCGTTGATCCAGAAAAAGAGGTAATTCGCCCTTTTTTGTTTTTAATCCTTCAAGGATCCTTGAAGGATTACACATATATATATACACATATATATACATATATATATACATATATATACATACATATATACATATATATATACATAGATATATACATACATATATATACATACATATATACATAGATATATACATACATATATATATACATACATACATACATATATACATACATATATATATATACATACATACATATATATATATACATACATACATATATATACATACATACATATATATACATACATACATACATATATACATATATATATATACATACATACATTATATATATATTTATATATATATATATATATATGTATAATATATATATATACAGGTTGAATCCCCAAAAACACAAGCTGAATGAAGGCCATCTACATATGCTGTAGAACGGATTAAAAAAAGGCCAAAGACCCTAGTGTTTGTATGTGGTATTTTGAAGAAAATAAACTAGTTATGTCCAAAGTTTCATTTCATTCGGACAAAACACTAAGAAGCGGGTCAAAATTTTTGCACGTTTTAAGTTCTCGCTAAGAGCCATGTGTGTTATATCTTCTAATATAACATTGCGTTGTTTCAGTTGACGGTCAAATAATTAAAAAAAATTTTTGGATAGGGATATTGAATTTTTTTTGTCTCAATTCAGGTTGTGTCTGCAGTGAACTTAGATTTCCCAAACCCTATCATTGTGTAGACGGAACAAGTTAATAAGTAAAAAGTAAAGGTACATTAAACTGAATATTGTGGTAGAAAAATATTGGATTAAAAGTAAAATGCCTTCGGTAAGCGATAATGTTAAAGTGGAAGAATATAACTATAGCGGTAGAATGAAATTTAAGATTATTAGATTGTCTTAGAAAGTCTTTCTCTTTTATAAAGTACATGTTATAGATTCGTTTTCCTATCTGGTTATTCTCATTTTCCAACTTCTCAGATTAGAAATACTTTCTTTAAGACATATTGTGATATTAATTAACTTTTAAAATTATTAATTCCGGATTATAAAATATTGCCACTACAAAACACAGACAAAAACATTAAAAACTGAATTGAATATTTTGGTCCAAAATAAGCTTTTATATATATATATATATATATATATATATATATATATATATATATATATATATATATGTATAGGGGGCGCGTGTGTGTGTGTGTGTGCGTATATATATAAAAAATCGTAACAGAACAATGTAGGTTAAACTAGTCGGACTAGAATAAAAATTATCAACTACTTTGCTTGTTTTACTATAAAGGATTTATATAACTAGTTTCGATTCACGTAATCATTAAATTGGTATCCACAATGTATAATTATAAAGTGTTTTTGTTGTAGCATATAAGTGTTATACCTTTAGGAAGTGGCTTAAATATAGAAATGTGTTCAATGTGTATTTCCTTATTACCACATCATATATATATATATTTATATATATATATGTATATATATATGAGCAAACAGTTAATAAAATATGTTAAAAACACTTTGAAAATGAGTTAAAAACATATTTAATCTAAAAAGGAAACACTATATATATATATATATGTATATATATATATGTATATATATATATATGTATATATATATATATATATATATATATATATATATATATATATACACTAGCAGGACCAGTGATTCGGCATTGCATAATCATAGACTGGGTTAATCTGTTTTGTTTAGTTTTCTGGGATGCTCTATGAGGTCCGCACCAATAGAAAGTACTGTTACAAAGCATGTCAATCAACGTATCAGAAAATAGGGAAATTGAAACAAAAAAGCACAAATTTTGATATGTGTGCAATTGTGAATTAATCATTGAACACGTAAAAAAACGTACAAGTTAACTTGTAAGAAAAGTTGGCAAATGTGCAGGACCTGCCATTTAATAAAAGAAAATGAATGTGTAATAATGTATAGGAAGACTTATTTCAATCAGTCGTTCAACCATTTGGAGGATACGGTGCAATCAATGAGAAATTAGTTTTGTTTTTATGAAAGGATTGGTAATGACCTGGAATGGAACCTCATAGAATTAGTACTCTAAAGAAGAACGAAATCTCTAAAAAATGTGAAAATGGCAGGGGAGTTAACGTTATGAAAAAATGTGCGTAATGGTCTCCAAAAATAGGCATGATCTCCAACCCCAATACAGAGTAGGAATGAAAAACTGTTCGAGAAAATATATTAGAATTACATAAAACCATTGGTTCTGGTGTAATTTAATAAAAGAGAATTCTTCTAGACTGAGTTTTATAATGGTGATGTTTTAATAGAATGAGTTATTGTTTTATGATTTTATACATTGAATTATTTTGTTATGATTTTATACATTGAATTATTTTGTTATGATTTTAGACATTGATATAGTTTGTTATGATTTTATACATTAATCGATAAGTAAAAAAAAAAACAATAAAAAGAAATGGAAAACAAGCGCGAAAAGCAGCACGTTCATCAACCCTTAAATCAATGTGTGTTTCCGTGATTGAAAAATATTCCAGACGAAGAACTTTTTCCTCGTGATATGGTGTAGATTTTAGACTATGCCATAGTAATTTTTAACTTCTAAACTCTGAAAGATAAGAAAGTAAAAGGCGCTATTAAAATGAAATGTAAACAACAACAGTAAAAACTGTAAGACAAATAATAAGCATTAGTATGAGTGTAGCTGTAAATGTTTGGAAAAGTAAAAGAATATTAATATTAATCATGGAATAAAAAGAATCCTGCTAATAAGTATACTATTAATACTTTTACTACTACTACTACTACTACTACTACTACTACTACTATTACTACTATAAATACAACTAATAAAGGAAATACCATTGGGACAGAGAAGCTCTTTCCAACAAGTAGTATTTTTTAAAGAGTAGCCTGAGATGTCGGAAAATTTCTGTTTCTATGTCTATCCTTGTGGTCATGTCACTAGTAAGGGCGCTGGGGGTAAACGTTTTATCTGGGCTGACGTTACCCGCCTGATAGTCAGGGGCCCGAACCTTGGATTAACCACTAAGGAGGCTGTCCTATCAGCAGGTGCAAAGTACCGGGGCTGCTGTATTGCCATTTGGTGAATGAATTCTTGACGATACAGTAGTTTCTGGTAGGGTCTCTCGATACCATACCAGTGGGTAATTGTTACGGCTTTACCTTATCATGTGCTACAAAAAATATTGTCTTTTTCTTTCTTATTTTCCCTCTCTGTCCTACTCCAACCACGTCTACCGACCTGCTCCACAAACCCCAAAACCTCAACAATCATGACAAATCTCCAAAAAAGAAACACGAATAAACCTAGAACTCCATCCTCCAACTTAGATCCCTACTACCAGGTCTCCTTCTCCAACATCAGGGGTCTACGTTCCAACCTTCCAGAGGTTGAAACACATGTACAGGAGACGAAACCGGACATATTCTTTCTATGTGAAACTGGCATAGCGCCAACCACTTCTCTAGATGAATTCATGATTAAAGGATACTCTAACTTAACATCTAAATCTGACCCCCAAGATCGCCATTGACATAGAATATGTGCCTACATCAAAGATGGCTTTCCATGTGGAAGGGATATCTCCAGTGAAGACCCTAATTTACCTTATATATGCCTCCGGGTTGCACTGCATTTATATTTGCCCTCTATCTTACAGAACTGCATTTATATTTGCCCTCTATCGCCCCCACAACAGTGGGGTTACTATCTTTAAGGCCATATCTGAGAAAATTGACCATATCCTGTCTGCTCATCCTTCGGCTAACATTCACATTTGCGGTGACTTCAATGTCAATAATGTGGAATGGCTGACCCACTCAAATAAAACCGATTACGAGGGGAGGTTTTGTCATGATTTCCCCATTGCCTATGACCTCACTCAGATTGTTCACGAACCCACCCGTGTGCCCGATACACCCGGTCAATATGCAAGCCTTCTATACCTTTTCCTCACAACTTCCCCATAGCTGTGTTCATGTTCCGTTCTATCTTCTCTGGGATCCTCTGACCATTCTGTTGTAGCAGTTAAGATAAAAATGAAATATAATAAGTCTTCAGACGTACATCTCTACCGTACTGATATCGATATTCTATGGCTGACTGGGATAGCTTCCGTACATTCATATCTGACCTACCTCTGCATCCTATGTTTAAAAAGGATGTGTCCTCTATAGTATCACACCTGACCGAATGGTTAATTGTAGGGATAGACCGATTCATACCATCTAAAACATTCCAACAAAAACATAATAGCCAGCCATGTTTCTGCCCTGAATGCGCGCACAGAAATCACTTTTTCCATAGCTACCAACGTAATAGATGTACTGAGACTAAAGGTGCTTTCAGGACAGCCAGCAACCACTGTAAACGAGTAATAAAAATGCAAGAGAGCTATATGATCAGTCTGTTAAATCCAAAGTAGCTGAGCAGCGGCTTGGTTCTCACCAGTTCTGGCAGATAGGAAACAGGATCTTGAACAGAAGCGTGCGTTCTATCTCAACTATCATCAATGGCCCTGAGGTCATCTCATCAGCATCAGACAAGGCCTGACTATTTGCAAAGAACTTTGCAGCTCATTCTACCATATGCGACAATGCCCATTAACTCCCTGTATTTCCTCCTATAACAGACAACACGCTATGCAACGTACAAATATATGTGCGTGATGTCGCCAAGCTAATCAAGAAGCTTGATTCCAGTAAAGCAACTGGCCCTGACTGCATTCCAGTTATAGTGCTGAAAAAGCTCCAACCAGAACTTGCACCTATACTTGCAAAACTGTTTAAGCGTTGCCTTAAGGAGAAGTGCTTTCCAGCACCTTGGAAAACATCATCAGTATGCCCTGTATTTAAGAATTCAGGTGAAAAGTCATCTCCCTCTCAGTACAGACCAATAATCTCCTATGTGTCATGAGTAGGTTGTTGGAGTCCATATTAAATAAAGAAGTAGTCAACTAACTCAACAGAAACAACCTTCTTAGTGACATGCAATATGGTTTCCGCTCTGCAAGATCTACAGCTAACGGTTATATTACATAGGATTAGTGAATATCTTGACAAAGGATTCCTTTCCAGGGCAATTACTCTTGACATATCGAAGGCCTTCTATAAGGCATGGCATAAGGGCCTATTTCACAAGATTTCCAGCTACGGTATAACTGGAAATGTTTTCTCAATCATTAAATCATTTCTATCTGATAGGTTCATAAGAGTAGTGGTTGATGGGCAGAAATCAGAAACCCACAGTATTAATGCTGGAGTTCCCCGGTGGTGCATCCTTGGCCCAACTCTCTTTCTGATCTACATCAATTATCTCCCAAAACACACACTAAAATCATTCTTTGACATCTATGCTGATGACACGACAATCTATGGCAACGCATCAAGAACGTAAATAACAAAGTTATCTCTAATTCTCTCTTCTCTGATCTTGAGCGCGTGGTACAATGGGGGAAGAGGTGGCTTGTCACTTTTAATGCATCCAAAACCAAGGGTCTATCTTTACATTATCAACGCTCTGATCCCCATCTGGCATCAATTGTAAATGGATGGCTCTCGTCTTGGAGAGGCTCCATGTTTTGACAAGCTTCGGGGTTCACCTTTTCTCCTGATCTGAAATGGAACACGTACATCAAATCTGTAGTCAGGGACGCTGGGAAAATGGTGGGATCCTTCTACCGCTCCAGAAGATATCTCACTACTGGTGCAATTCTCTATCTGTATAAAAGCCAAGTGCGTCCAAGGATGGAGTACTGCTGCCACATCTGGGAAGGAGCTGCTAAAAACAGCCTATCCTGCCTTGACAGAGTACAAAATAGACTTCGTGGTTTGGTGGTGGATGCTCTTTTCTCTTCCCTGCAGCCTCTCTATTATAGCAGACACGTTGCGAGCCTGTCTTTGTTTTATCGTTACTACCATGGCAAGTGCTCGTCTGAACTCCAATCTCTCGTCCCTCCCCTCGCCAATTTTTCACGAGAAACACCCGTCTGGCTGAAACTACTGTCAATAATTGTCCCCACTCTTTATCTGTGTCTAAATCCAAACGTAGATTCCATGAGCAGAGCTCCTTTCTTAGAAGTGCACGATTGTGGAACTCTCTTCCGTTCGCCTGTTTCCCACCTGACTACAACTTGGATGTCTTCAAATCCACTATAAACAAACTCCTGACAAACCGTCCCCTTAAATAAAACACTCTATCAAATCGCCAATACTAATGATTACTACGATAATATCTCATTGATTGCTGTACACGGAATAAGCCTTATCCCTGAGTTGCCTTCGGGCCTTAATAAGTGGTGACCCCCATGTAAAAAAAGGTAGAATACAAAAGATTAAATAACTGAAATATGCAAGTGTTATTGTGTAAATGTTTGAAAGAAAAACGAGAAAACTCGGAAATAGTGAAATGAATTATATATTAAACAGAAAATACAGAACGATGTTAGTTGAGTAAGAACTGAAAGACAAAGTAGTTACGACTATCTCTGTCTGAGTCTTGTGTTGGGACTTCAGAAAAGCAGGTCTAAATCACCAGAAGTGGCATCAGGAATATTCCATCGTCAGAATCTGTAGGAAAGCTAATAAAAATGATTTGTTTTTCTAATACTATAATGTAACAAATTTTAACATTACAAAAGCGCCGAGGAAACGTCACCTCCGAGTAATTAAAAATGCCTTGAAGATGTCCCTTCTGATTTAATAACAAAATGACCTGGAAAAGTCCCATTTGATTATATACAAAATGCCCTGAAAATATCCTTACTGATTATTATGATATGCCCTGAAAATGTCCTTTCTGATTAATTTTAATATGCCTTGGAAATGCCCCTTCTGATTAATTATAAAATGCATTGGAAATGACCCTTCTGATTTATTATATAATGCACTGGAAATGTCCCTTCGGATTAATTATCTAATGCCCGGAAATATGCCTTCTGATTAATTTTAAAATGGCCTGGAAATATACTTCGTGATTAATTATAAAATTCCCTAGAAATCTCCCTTCTGATGAATTAAAAATGGTCTAGAATTATCCCTTCTGATTAATTTTAAAATGCCCCGAAAATTTCCCTATTAGTAAATGTTAAAATGATCTAGAAATGTATTTTCTTATTTATTATAAATACCCTGGAAATGTCCCTTCTGGCTAATTACAAAATGCCCTAGAAATGCCCTATCCTTTTAATAATAAAATGCCCTGAAAATACCCTCTCTAATTAATTAGAAAACACCCTGGAAATGTCCTTTCTGTTTAATTATAAAACGCACGAAAAATGCCCCTTATGAGTAATTATTAAATGGCCTAGAAATGTTCCTTCTGATTAATCATAAAATGCCTTAGAAAAAACCCCTCTGATTAATTATAAAATGCCCTGCAAAAGACTTTATTAATTAATTATAAAATGCTCTGGAAATGTCCTTTTTGATTAATCAAAAAATGGCCTGGAAATATCTCCCTTGATTTATTATAAAATACTATGAAAATATTTATTTTCGATTAATTATAAAATACTCTGGAAATGCCCATTCTGGTAAATTATAATGCGCCTTAAAAATGCCCCTTTTTATTAATTATATAATGCCCTGCAAATGCCATTTCTGATACATTACAGAATACTCTGGAAAAGTCACTTCTAATAATAAAAATGCCCTAAAAATGTAATTTCTGGTTAATTACAAAATGACCTGGAAATGCACCCTCTGATAAATTAGCAAATGCTCTGGAATTATACCTTCTGATTAATCATAATATGCCATGGAAATGTCCCTTCTGATGAATGATAAAATTTACTCCAAATTACTTGTACTTCAGTATACACTACTTCAAATATATAACATGCTAATAATAGCAATAAGTATAAATAAATTATAAAATAAATAATGTATAAATAAATAAATTATAAAAGTAGTGCTAACAAAAATACAACTATACACGTATAAATACATATACATTTATACTAGTTCACTTCCTAATGTGAACCAACGCGTTTAGGGTGAGCGAAAATGGCAACATTAAAGGGTGAAATTAGCAGTGGATTGAATCTTTTGTGTGTAAGCTCTCCCGGACAGCAGCGGATGACCTGACAAAAATTAATATATCAAATACAAAGTTTTTTAAGCGTTGTATTAAGGAGAAATGCTTCCAAACCCCATGGAAAATCTCATCAGTATGCAATGTATTTAAGAATTCAGGTGATCGTTTATCTCCCTCGCAGTACAAATCAATAAGTCTTTTGTGCGTCATGAGTAAGTTACTGGAATCTGTGTTAAATAGAGAAGTAGTAAACCATCTTAGCAAGAATAACCTCCTTAGTAACATGCAATATGGTTTCCGTTCTGCTAGATCTACAGCAGACGTGCTTACAGTTTTATCTCAAAGAATTGGCGACTCTCTCGATGGAGGCTTCCTCCCCAAGGCAATTGCTCTTGACATATCAAAGGCCATTGATAAAGTATAGCACAAAGGGTTACTTAAAAAGATCTCCAGCTATGGTATAGCTAGAAATGTATTCTCAATTATTAAATCATTTCTCTGATAGGTTCATAAGAGTAGTCGTTGACGGGCAGAAAGCAGAAGCTGTCGGTATTAACGCTGGGGTCCGGCAGGGGTCCATCGTGGGACCAACTCTCTTTCTAATCTACATCAATGATCTTCCAAATTACATCCTTACATCATTCGTAGATATTTATGTGACGACACCACCATCTATGGCAGCACATCAAAGACCATAAACGACCAGTTTCTCTCTGATTCTCTCTGATCTGGAGCGCGTGGTACAATGGGGAAAGACATGGTTGGTTACTTTTAACCATCTTATATCCTTATATAATAAACGCTCTGATGCCCATCCGGCATCAATTGAAATGAATGGCTCTCGTCTTGGGGAGGCTTCATGTTTAGATAAGCTTCTGGGCCTGACCTTTACTCCCGATATGAAATAGAACACGTATATCAAATTCGTTGCCAAGGTCGGTGGGGAAAATATTAGGATCCTTCTACCGATCCAGTAGATAGATCACTCCTGGTACAATTTTCTACCTATATAAAGGCCAGATGCAGGCAACGATTGAGAACTGTTGCCACATCTGAGCTTGAGCTACTAAAAGCTGTTGATCCTGCCTTAACAGAGTTCAAAATAGACCTCGTAGCTTAGGTTGCAGGGAAGAGAAAAGGGAATCCTCTTCCCTACAACCTCTTTCCCACAGAAGAGACGTTGCGAGCCTGTCTCTGCTTTATCGTTATTTCCATGGCAGGTGGTCGTCTGAAATTCAATCTATACCCCCTCATCGACAAACTTTCACGAAAAGCACTCGTCAAACCATAACCACCACAAATAGTTTTCCACACTCTTTATCTGTGCCTAGACCTAAAAGTAGATTCAATGAGTAGAGCTTCTTTCTTAGCATGTGGAACTCTCTTCCGTTGGTCTGCTTCCCACATGACTACAATCTGATTGTCTTCAATTCCAATGTAAACAACTTCTTGATCAACCGTCTCCCTATGTAATCCAACTTACAAAAATCCCAATACCTATGTTAAAAATCCTATAATTACATTGACTAATGTATACCCACTAACCCTTACCTCGAGTGATTCCTTTGTAAAAAATATCATTTGCAAGGTAATAACTACGAAAAAATCATAATTGTAAGATGTAGAATTATTATGCTAAGCTACATATGCTCTGGAGCCCGATAAAAGTGCATACATTAAGTTTGGGCTTATTTCTAAATTTATAAAACTTATATAAAAATGATCTTTTTTTTAATTATAAAAAAAACTTTATAAGAAAGAGTGTTTAACCCATTATTGGTAACTACTGACCGAGCACGTGGCAAATTAATGATTAATCTATATATATAGTGAGGGAGAGAGGGGGGAGAGATGGGGAGAGAGAAAGATAGAGAGAGAAATAAACAACGAACAAATCAAGTTATGTTTTCATCATAAAAGTTTCGTCTTTATTTCGAGACTTCCTCTGGATGAATGAGATTAAGAAAAAGAAAACACCAGTACAAATATTTGAAATCTTATTTTTGATGTAATAAAATGTGACCCTGTTTTATTTCAGAAAGGAAAAATTCGACAGAAATTAAACAAGAAAGGCAGTGTATAGCGTTGTGAGAGAGAGTAAGTTTTTTTTTCATAACGTCATATAGTCGTTCATATATTATAAAAATATGACACGTCATATTTTTTTTGGAAAAATTATGTCTGATATAATTCAAATATGGATATAAAACTGGAATAATATGAGTATTTTTGTTATGTTATTTATTGACTGCTTATATGTATTAATTTATACAGGAGGAGTTTTCTATAGTATATGAGAGTGTATCTGTGTCTAAAATTAAATTATGTTCTTTTAGTAAAAGTTTACTTATTAATGGTGATGCATTATAGAAACCTCACGTTGTTTAATTGTGCTAGAATTTCCGATAATCGCTCATTCAAGAAACATCTGTTGTGGGTTTAGTATGTAGGTGTGTGTGTGTTTTTGTGTAAATGAAAAGAAAAAATCGTTGGTTGTTTAAAACAAAAAAAAACGAAGCCTTGACACGCAGTTGGAAAATAGTAAAGTGTGAAGAAAAAAGAAACACGTGCGACCTGGCAGGTGCCCGTTTTTGACGAGGTAATGACGTGAACTTTGGAGGCGGGACAGTGTTTTATTTACCGCGAGTCTTTTGGTTTCTTTTTTTATACGAAAAAGCTTAATAATGCAGATGCGGCAATCGTAAGCAATAACTATTCAGCAGTTAACATTTTCTGCGGGGCAGTTTTTAATGAGATCAATAACCAGGTTTGTTTATTTGTTTTTCCTAATTTGGGGGAAAACAAGCTCCCTGTTTATTAGGGGGAGTGTCTCGTCTCAAAATGAAAGCAACCGTCTGATATGACGAAGCCGACATTGACCAAACGTTACATCACTTTCTAGAGACCACTGGCCGTGGGCAAGGGTATTTATTTGCTCCCCCATGGGCCAGTGATTCGAATCGAATTTCGCTCTTTTTATACCGAAAAACGAAACCAACACGTACCGATCCGAAAATGTCGAATATTTAACGTTTCTAAGTCGGGCAAATTAAATCGAGAGGCGACCCCTCCAATGTTAAGTCGTAGATATTATCATTTAGACGTGATATAAAAAGTTTTAAAAATGAGCGACGGCCTCGAGAATCCACCGGAAAAAAGTCTTTTGAAGACCTGCACAAAAAGCGAACATACATACACACATTTTCGCTTTTATATATATAAATTTAATTTTGTGCTTGTTTGAAGTCAATAGTATATATATAGGATCGAAAGAATAATGCATTCAGAAAATTGTTATTTCTAATGTCTCTTAAGTTCATTAAAATTTTTCTCTCATTTGCGTTGGGTTTCAGCTACCTGGCAATTTTGGCAAGGAACAGTGTATATGTCTGCATTGGAAACTGATTTGTTTTGGAGGTGTTTTGTTGTTTTTAATGTTTGTTTGATAGTCTATGGTCTGGTTTGTTTGGTTAGTATTCCTAGTTTGTATAGTCTATTGCAACTTATTGTATTACTGGTGTGTGTAGGTAAAATAATATGTCTATTTATGAGAGAACTGTCTAATTAATATGATTTTCTTTTATTTATCTTGGAAAAATTGTGTTTTCTTTCTTATCATTTAATATAAACTATGTGGGATATTGCAAGGTGTTCAATGTACTTGTGAGGTATTTACAGTCTTTGCCCAGATAATCTAGATTGCAAATTATGAACGCACGTAGAAAAAAAGCATTTATCATACCTGTTTTTATTTGGTTATTATGGTGTGAGTGGAAATGTATATAATCTTTTTGTGTGTTGTTTTGCGGTGAGCTTTGAAAAATAGTTTATTATTGAATTATATAAAAATTACATCTAGCAAAGATAATGTGCAATTGTTTTCTGTTTTATAGGTGAGCTTTATGGAGGGTTCGACTGAGTCTAATTTGTCTTTAATATTATCTATGTGCGCGTTTTCAGGAAGAAAAATTTAAAATGTCAACCTATCTAAAATATTCTGTGGTTAGGAGGTAATCTAAATTTATTAAATTCTAAGAATTCTAAGTAAAGGCCGCTAATACTCCACGAAGAATGTTACCCATAGCAAGACCAAAATTCTGCTTACAGAAATTGTCATTGAATTGAAAATAAGTCATGTCAGTTATAACTAAAAAGTGTCGGGAGGAAACGGTAAGTTTATATCTGATTTTTTTAGGTGTTTATTTCATTGCATCAAATATATATTTTACAATGTGTGTATTGATATTTCCTTTTCTCAATTTCATTCATCCAACTAAAGTCTTGAAATAAAGACGAACCGTTGATTAATAACTTGATTTGTTCCTTTTTTATTTCTCTATTTCCTTGGATCATATATATATATATATATATATATATATATATATATATATATATATATATTATATATATACACGAGCAAACAGTTAATAAAACATGTTAAAAAACACTGTGAAATTAGTTTCATAAAATACTTTAATTTTACCATCTTGGATCATTTTGGTAAATTTAATTATAATTTTTATTTTATATATATATATATTTATATATACATATACATATACACATATATTAGCATTTCAGCCCGGCGTTGCCTGGGTGTTTGGATGTGTATGTTGAGCAAAAAAAAAAAAAGTTGAAGTAGGCTGGTACGACCACCGCCAAACCGGAAGCGACATTTTTTTTTAAATTAAGGCTAGACAATATGAATGAGAGGATAACTTTCAAAAATATCGGCGAAAAAAGGGCTCCCCCCCTGTTGAAAAGTGCCTAGGTGAAAGGGAAGATATTAATGATTTAGCCAATGTTTCGATATTTGTCGTATGAAAGGTCGAACTTTAAAGCGATACTGATCTTGGTAAAATCCGTCGCCTCTATTGAAAATTTAAGGCAGACATGCAACAGACATACATATATACATACATACATACATACATACATACATACATACATTTATATATTGGTAACTAAACATTTTCGACCCAAACTGATGAAAAAGCTTGCCCTATCTCTGAGTACCCTTTATGTAAAATTTCAAATATTTAGCCCAGAAATTGTCTGAGTAATTTGGAAGAGACTGCAGAGGTATTTTTTTAATTTGACCCCTATTATGACCCCTTAAAATTTATTTTTTGGGGCTCATATGAAGTTATTTAATTAGATCCATGTCCAAGGAACATATATCTAAAATTTCAAGTGCGTAGACCCAAAATTGTCGGAGGAGTTTGGTAAAGTTCTCAAAGGTCAAATAATTCGATTTTGACCACTTAATCGCAAAATTTCTTGTCAAAAACCGATCACCTCGATTTTCCCAAATCTCAGCACCCTGTATATCAAATTTCGAGTCTGTAGACTAAAAATTGGCAGAGTTATTGCGTAGGGAAATGTAAACAGACAGACACACACAGACACACACACAGACACGTTCACTTTTATAGATATCGATAGATAGATAGATAGATAGATAGATTGAAAACAACTAGTTCTCTTGTCGATAAGGCATATAGATAGCCACATTGACAATGTGTATTTCTTAGTTCAAATTTATGTTGGTCAAATCTAATATTAAC
The DNA here is from genome assembly GCF_053919585.1 of Euprymna scolopes. Classification (NCBI taxonomy): domain Eukaryota; kingdom Metazoa; phylum Mollusca; class Cephalopoda; order Sepiida; family Sepiolidae; genus Euprymna; species Euprymna scolopes. The sequence goes on from NC_136504.1 coordinate 92,695,480, forward strand.
GGTAACCTCTACACAATTTGTTTTCGAGACTTTCACTTGACTGCACTGTTTACCTTACATTTAGTAGGTTTTTGTGCACTTTGTTATGGGTTAGTTTTGTTTATCCTCTAACTGTTCTTTTTTATTGCTTTGTTTTTTCCCCCTGTAATCGACTTTCTTAAGACACAAATTATCTGTGAGCTAGAAGAAAAGCTTCGGGCAATTGACGTCGGTCTGAAATCTATCGCAATTCTTAAGATTCTTTTGTATCTGCCAATGTTTTTTTTTTAAACTTGATTTATCACTGAATATTGACGCTATTGAGTTTCTGGATAAATGATTTACGAACAATACTGGGAGAAAAGGAAAGAAAAATGCTGTATACCAGGTAAGAAAATTATTGTCTTAAATTGGACCAATCAAAAAATAAATGTAGAATAGTAAATGTACTATTACTACAACTACTACTAATAATAACAATAACAATAATACTACTAATAATAATAACAATAACCATAATACCACTACTAATAATAACAATAACAATAATACTAATAATAATAATAACAATAATACTACTACTAATAATAACAATAATACCACTACTAATAATAACAGTAACAATAACAACACTACTAATAATAACAATAACAATAATACCACAACTAATAATAACAATAACAATAATACTACTAATAATAACAATAACAATACTACCACCACTAATAATAACAATAACAATACTACCCCTACTAATAATAACAATAATAATATTACCACTATTAATAATAACAATAATAATATTACCACTATTAATAATAACAATAATAATATTACCACTATTAATAATAACAATAACAATAATACTACTAATAATAATAACAATAACAATACCACTAATAATAACAATAACAATAATACTACTACTAATAATAACATTAACAATAATACTACTACTAATAATAACAATAACAATAATACTACTACAAATAATAACAATAACAATAATACTACTAATAATAATAACAATAACAATAATACTACTACTAATAATAACAATAACAATAATACCACTTCTAATAATAACAATACTACTACTAATAATAATAACAATAACAATAATACTACTACTCATAATAACAATAATACCACTAGTAATAATAACAATAACAATAATGCTACTACTAATAATAACAATAACAATAATAACACTACTAATGATAACAATAATAATACTACTAATAATAACAATAACAATAATACTACTACTAATAATAACAATAACAATAATACCACTACTAATAATAACAAGAACAATAATACCACTACTAATAATAACAATAATACCAATAACAATAATAACACTACTAATAATAACAATAACAATAATACTACTAATAATAATAATGCTTCATCTAACACTAATAAGAATATGAATAAAAACAATAAAATCGAGACGATTTGAGACGATGCAGACACTGGATTCGGGTTTCTCTCTATTTTCGTCCTCAATAACGGCTTCGACCAAGTTCCTTTGCCCTCCGGTCAACATGCTTCTGATAATCAATGGTATACTTTCTTCTGTTAGCTCGAGGACAGTATCTGCCATCCATGCCAACTCACGCAGTTAATGGCCTTACTGGATTGCAGTGATGCCAACTACACCCAGTGACTCGGAGTTGATTATATTGACATTTTTCGCCGGATAACCTACCCACGTAAGCCGGCGTCAACAAACATTGTTAAGTATATCAAGAAAGATACAGTGTGCCAAATAAAATCACATAAAACTAAATAAATACCGTTCTTAATCTAAATAAGATTAACAAGAAAAAGATAGGATCAAAACAAATAAAAATAGAAAGATAAGGATGAATCTAATGATTTTAATACCCCTTGAATAGAAATGTTTGATTAATGGTATCATCATCATCATCATCATCATGACGGGTTTCTTGCCCGGACCAAAGTGACTCTTCCTCTCCAGAGTTTCCTGTCTTCCATCAGTTGCCTAGGATTTTCAGGTTCACAGTTGGCGCCGTGTGCTATTTGTTAGATGTACGTGGATTTAGGTCGTCCTCTGCTTGCGCGTCCGTGTCGTGGAGTCCATAGCAATACATCACTCACCAATTCATGCTTGCTCCTCAGACAATGAGCGGCAAATCGTAAGCGTCTTTCTCTGATGGTATTAGATATGGCAAGTAGAGTGCCATAAAGTTGCTGCTTCTTGGAATGATTTTGCCAAGATATATTCAACACCGTTCTTAGCATACGGGTGTATGTACCGTCTAGTTTTCTTTCCAATCTTTTAATGGTATAAACAGTAATATATTCCAAAATAATTTTAATTTTTCGGACTACTATTGTCATCTTTATTATAATGGCTACATGATTTCGGCCGCTGTAACATCTGATTTTCAACTAACATAGCTTAAAATTACTTACATGTCAAAAACTTTGCGAAATTTAAAACTGAACGATTTATTTAAGTCTCGACGATACATGGTTATCATTATCTTAAGCTGAGCCCATCTAGAGCAATGTAAATATCAGTTATTTTGTCAATTCTCCCTCTTTTAAATAGGTTAAACACTAGGCCAAGTATGGGTTCAATAAAAGTGTTTCTGTGAAACGACATAGATTTGAACTTTGTAAAAGTAGGTTTTCAGTAAGTGTTGTTAACCAATTAACCAATGTCACCATCAGAAGAATATACGGCATAATCACGTTGACACATCGGTTCCCGTCAGATCACCGAAGGTAAGCAACGTTGGGCCTGGTCATTACTAAAATGGGTGACCAATTTGGGAAGTCCAGGTGCTGTATGTAGGAGAATATCGACACATCCCTGCAAAAAGTTGCAAAAACCTAACGTCGTCATCTCGCCTAACGGGGATATACATGCGACTGTAAACCGCTTGTGAACTTTATACTCCCATGAAACTTCCTCCTTTAGTGGAAGCCGGTTTAACCCTGAATAAGGTTGGTGCTGACTGCACACACACACACACACACACACCGTCCGAAGACTGCAATTGTTAGTTACAAGGTGGCAACCCGGCGTTGTCCGATCGTACAATATGCTTTAACATATTTTAATTTAAGCAGATTGCATGTGTATTATTACAGAATCAAACCTCTATTCAATAATTGGCCCTGTAAAGTAATTCGCATAATAATAATAATAATAATAATAATAATAATAATAATAATAATAATATTCACGTTCGGATGAATTTCTATACAAAACATAACTAGCAACTGTGCCAGACATAAATTAGCTCTGTGTGAAAATTGCAAAAGATAGACTCAGCCGTTTCAGAACCCATGAGAAGGGAACTCAACAAAAAGTGACTTTTATGTAAGAGAATAGAATAGAATTGATAGATAGATAGATATATATTATCTCGACAAATAACGGTATGACTTACAACCTCCAGAAACCTGTTACTTATTACTTATCATTAAGCATGAACTTTTGTAAAAAAATGAGTGTAATTTTAAACATTTAAAAAATGTAATTTGTAAATAATAATGCTCATTTTTCAGTCCTCCTGGACGTATAGTTAATTGTTATTTTATTTATCAAGGCAAGGTCAAACATAATATCTATTTTATTTGAAAAATATTTAGCTTCTCACGAGAGGACACTCATGGTGTACACAAATTAAAATATCCACTGTCAAGAAATTTTTCTTATCTTCTACCGAGGGCAGAAAAGATACTACACTTGATTCAAATCTAAAGATTTTATCGCAGTTATTGATATTTTAAGTAAACTATTCTTTATCTGAAATGTTCATACATTGTGTAGGAACCTTTATATATCTGCAAAGCATTCATATTTCGGTCAATTATTGACATATTATCTCTTGAAATACTTGTAACAATCCACAGTTGATCAGAAAAGGCAAAGTAATGAATACAAATTATAGACAGTGACGAGATGGTTACCAGACGGCGTCGTGGGTCTCACGTTTGGACTGCGACTTTTAGTGCTTGATAATTTCGATGGGCGGATTAAAAATTTAATTTTAAACATTTGCTGGTGTGTAATTTGTAGGATATTGATCAACGGATGCATGAAAAACAAGTGCAGGTATACCCCACAAGTTGAAAAAAGATAGAGTAAATCATCTGATTTGACGATGAAAATAAGGACTGTCTGATCTTGCTCTTCTCCTAGCTAGGAGTTTGAAGTTATCTGTAACTATTAAGTTAATAAGATAAAAGGGAATATCGACATTGTGGGAGAGGTGGAAATTAGTGGAAATCCGTGGATACTTGTCTGCTACGCTCAGAGGAACATTATAGAAGAAAAGACAAATGATGTTCCATTATATATTCAAAGACAACTTTATTTATCATCTTCGTTATTTATACAATAGTGAAACGAATTAGTAGCTAAAAGTGTTCTTGCATATGAAATAGGTATATCAAATCCATTGCAAAGGTCGCCGGAAAATGGTGAGCTCCTTCTACCACTCCAGTAAATATCTCACTCCTGATGCAATTATCTACCTATATAAAAGCCAGATACAGCTAACGATGGAGAACTGTTGTCACATATGGGCAGGAGCTGCTAGAAGCAGCTTATCCTGCCTTGACAGTGTTCAAAACAGACTTCATAGCTTAGTGGGGGATGCTTTTTTCTCTTCCCTGCAACCTCTTTCCCTGAGAAGAGACGTTGCGAACCTCCCAGAAATGCACGCCTGTGGAACTCTCTTCCGATTGTCTGCTTTCCCGCTGACTATAATCTGATGTCTTCAATCTGATTTCTGATGAACTGTCCCCCTAAGTAATCCAATTTACAAGATTTCCACTACTTATGTTTACTACGCTATAATTACATTAACTAATGTATACCCATTAACGCTTATCCTCGAGTGACCTCCGGGCCTTTATAAATGTTTATTCCTGTGTAAAAAAGGATAGATGTAAGTAATATCATGCCGCCTTGTTGAAGATGAGAATAGTTAAGTTTAAACGTGTTGTAGTCAGTAGTAGTCGGGATAAAGAATTAAATCGTTCTGCGACGTACATGAACTAGTGTGTTTACCTGTTGTAGTGGATAGTAGTTATATGCGTCTTGACTATGTATTGACGTTAGTAGTCCCGTAGCTCATAAGAAAAGTTCGTGCGTGTTGTGGACAAAGGATTAAAAAGTTCCGTAGCATGAGAAAGAATGAATGTCGGGTGTGAAGATAGCCATGTCAACAAATATTATTGAAAATGGTGCCCTTTAGTTTGGGACACTACTGTATATATATATATATATATATATATATATATATATATATATATATATATATATATATAATACTAAAACTCTGTCGTTCTTGGTTGTTTGCTTGCACAATATCCTCTTTCTACTACTACTACTACTACTACTACTACTACTACGCCTCCCCTTCTTGCTACTACTATTACTTCTCCTCTTTACAACTACTGCTACGACTCCTCTCCCTCCTCTTACTACTACTACTACTACTACTACTACTACTACGCCTCCTCTTCCTTATCCTACTATTACTACTACTGGTTGATATGTATTTTCCCTACTACTACTCTAAACAGAATAACTCATAGAAATGTATCTATATATTTTTTTCATTTTAATATACTTTCATAGAAATGTTTCTGTTATTTCACAAAAAAACTATTTTCTTTACGTCACAAGTGTCATGCTCATACATTAATTCCATAGCTAATACAACATACTGCCCCCTTAGGGGATGTTTTGCAGATGTTAGGGGATGTTTTGCAACTATTCTATATTACAACTATACTGTTGCATTTTTCTCACAAATAAATCAACTTTGACCCGTTGACAACGTATTTTTTTACTGTGTGTACGTTTTCAGCGGCCTAATTTTTTTTTGCGTTTTAAATCATCCAAATAAACAATTGTTAATACTTTCTGCATTTTTGTTACATCGTTCATTTCCGTATTACGATTAAGTTATTTTAACGCAACTTATAATTCAATGGATGTAAGTTTTTTTTTTTCAAAAATAAACAATTATAAACAGAATGACTCATAGAAATCTTTCTATATTCTTTTTTTCATTTTAATATACTTTCATAGAAATGTTTCTGTTATGTCATAAAAAAAACTATTTTCTTTACGTCACAAGTGTTTGCTCACACATTAATTCCATAGCTAATATAACATACTGACTAATTAGGGGATGTTTTGCAACTATTTTGTATTGCAACTATACTGTCGCAATTTTCACACAATTAAATCAAATTTGACCTGTTGACAATGTATTTTTTTACTGTGTACGTTTTCAGCGGCCTAATTTTTTTTGCGTTTTAAATTATCTAAATAAACAATTGTTAATACTTTCTGCATTTTTTTAAATCGTTCATTTCCGTATTACGTTTAAGTTATTTTAACACAGTTTTCTTACAAACAATCTATTATTTTACAATGTATTGTTTTACTGTGTACGTTTTCAGCGACCCATTTTTTCCACGTTTAAATTAATAGATATTTCAAAATTTGAAATTAATTTTAAGTATTATGGTATCTGTTCAGTGCACATTTACCTATAAGTATGGCAAACCACTTATAATCCAATGGATGTAAGTTTTTTCTTCAAGATTAAACAATTATAAATAAAGGACTCATAGAAATCTATCTATATTCTTTTTTCATTTTAATATCCTTTCATAGAAATGTTTCTGTCATGTCACAAAAAACTATTTTCTTTACGTCACAAGTGTTACGCTCATACATGAATCCCATAGCTAATATAACATACCGACCCAACGGGTCACGGGTAGTCTAGTATATATATATATATATATATATATATATATATATATATAACAAGAAAACCTGACGTTGTTCGGTATTGACTGAAGATCACTATTTTGATCTTTTCTCTGTAATGAGATGACTCTTAAATACTTTCTTTGTTTTTGATGCTTCTCCTTCTATTTACACTCTTTAATATAGTTAATACAAGCTAAAATTTGTAATTACTATTAGAATCAGTATTTATAGATATGGTTTGAATGTCATTAAAATCTGCTATGAGAATTGTAATGACTGCTGTTCCATGAATCACTTAGAAGCAAATAATAATAATAGGCACATTGAAGGTAACGCAGAGGTTAAGAATAACTTCCATTGTTTTTCCCCGGGAAATATTATACATATGATATAAATTTCAGTAAAATAGAACATTTTGATCAGTTTTGCGGCTCCTATAATTCTCTTAGCACTGAAATTTTCATGACTGCGTTGTCTTGCAAAGAAAATAATTATATAAGAATACACTTTCAGATTCTATGGAAATTTTCTAATCTAGCTTTCTATAAGAAACACAAAAACATGATACATGCGTGAAGACAGACAAGAGTTTTACATATAATGAAAATGTATAATCTTGATTTGAACACTTCATTACTAAACATCGTGCACGACTTACGATTTAATTTGTTGCAAATTGTTCTTGCCACAACTGTAAAGCTCTTTTCTCTCGTGTATACTTTAATATATATTCATTAATGGAGTGTTCATCTGTGAACATAACCGGAAACCAATTTCAAACGAATTGAATTTTCTCAAATATCGATCTACATAGGAACTTTCATTTCGAAACCATTCATTTCCCTTGACGATTCCAATGTCAAGATCGTTTGTGTGAAAACGCCGAATTTCTTCAGATTGTTTAATTAGCTTGTTCTTATAAGACATCAATAATAGTTGTGCAAAATCACTTTCAGGCAGTGCACATATACCCAATCTATTTTAATCAAGTGTAGCGTTAATGAAATTACAACAAGGGAGTAGGCAATTATACACAGGCATACAAACGATTACGCTTCTATCTTTAATAATTTAAAAGTAGCTCGCATGTTCGCAAGAGAAACTCTATTTAAAGCACCTGTAGCTGTAATTCGATAACGGTGAGGGTAAAGACTTTCGTTGTTAATGATGGTCAAGCAAAAAATCACAACACTGGCAAGTTCCAACACAAACACATTCTCTTGTGACATATCGTATTTATTAAATCCATATTTTATGAAATAAACACTAGGTTAGGACGAATGAATTCTTTAACGTATGCAAATAAGTACGAACTCAATTCTATAACATTATTATTATTATATTATTATTATTATTATTATTATTATTATTATTATTATTATTATTATTATTATTATTGATCTCTCTCTCTCAAAAAAAATCACTACGTTCACAGGATGAGCATCTAATTCGCTTTGAAGTTGGTAAATGATCGTTATCGTTTTTAGTACTATCATTTTGTAAAAAAACTAGTACGTTTATATCTCATACGTATTTCTTCTTTTTAATCTTCTACTTATTATTATTTGTATTAGTAGTAGCAATAGTAGCAGCCAGCTATTCTCACATAGTTTCTCATCATAGTTTACTTATTAGCAACAAGTGGTGATGTTGTAGCAGCCAAAATTGCTAATTGCTAGGAACTAGATTTCGCGGTGCGAGATTTGAAATCCATAAGCCAACTCCCAGTCACGTGACCGAGTTTATAAACGTGAAACCAACAACACACTCTCTCTTAATTCGTCATCTGGCCGGCAGTACAAATATCGAGGGGTTTTGGCCCCCAGGTAACGTGCGTACCACAAGCCATTTTAAAAAAATATGAATAATTGTTATAATTCTTTTTCTACCCTTTGCAAATGGTTGAAATTTTAGTGTTATTATGGATGATAACGCGTACCAGTTGTCAAAATTTCAGCTTTTCACAGTTTTTTTTTTATTTCTGACAAATATTAGCTTTTAAAATGGTGTCCCTTAGTTTTGAACGCTACTATATCAATGCAACTTTCAAACGGATGCACCGAACTTAAAAATTATTTTTTCCCGGAAAGGTGTGAGTCCCTAGATTGTCCTTATTTATACACGGTTCGTAACGCACAACGCCGAATGACGCAAAAAGCCCGAAATAAGGGGTTTGGCGCCGTTTCGTACAATTGTCAAAAATGTTACCTGCCTATGTCAACGGAATTTAGCACTATCTGTATAGACTCGCGGTAACATCTTTCGGTATATGGATAGGAGTTGTGGCGCAATGGATAACGCATCTGACTACGGATCAAAAGATTCCAGGTTCGAATCCTGGCAAGTTTGTAATAATTTCAACCATAATTTTATACAACGTTTACTTATTATCACTACCCTTAGTTAGGGTACTTTTGTTGTTTTTTTTCAATGATTTTGTTTTGTGTATAGTGGAATTCCCCATACTTCGAATTTACAGGGTAAGCGTTGATGATAAGACGATGTTGAGTGTAATTGATGGTGAGTGTAATGGATTTTGTGTTTGACTCGGCGTTGCGTGTGCCGACTCGGCGCAGACGCTACTTTATAATAAATGTTTGTTTGTTTTTTTCATAATTTGGCAGTTCCTAAAATTTATCGCACGCTTAAATATTTTCGTTTTTTCACAGATTTAGTCGATTATAAAATGTATTAATTGCTGAATCCTCTTCTGAATTAAAGAGAATAAAAAGTATTTTTCTGTACTTGCAACGTGAGATTATTGATAAGGTAGAGAATAGCGTAAGCTTATGTGAATTGAATATAACATAAATTCTTAAAATATCTAAGAGAGATAATATACTCAAGTCTAAAGATACAATTTTGAGCGATCACAATTGCGTGCCAAGAAAATAAATTAACTATTCTTAAAACACCTCTGACCGTTTTAGAAAAAAAACAAACTCTATAAATAATTTCTTGAAAATCGCTCTGAGGGTATGGTTATCATTTGATTACTTACGCTCCGTCCAAGGAAGAATGCTCTGACACAGGGATTTGAAAAAAAAGCTCTGGACAAAAAGCCCATTAAACTGCAAGGAATTCTTAGTTAACTCACTTGGCATGCTTCTGTGTAGGCGCTCCAGTAGATTTGCAGTAAACTAATCTCTCTATGAGAGAATGCAAGCCTATCATAAGAGATTTCCGAGAACTGCACAGAACCATAGTCATACCTCAGTCAAAGGAATATCTTACACTCTATTAGATTTGGTACCAGATTATTGAAAAAAGGCTAAATGAGACGTTAAGGTTGAATATAAGTTAAAAATGTCGTGTTGTCTGTTTACGCCACTACAAATAAAATTAGAGAAAAATGAAAGAAAAATCGCTGTAGAAAATCTGCCAGCACAATCGATGGTATTGGAAAATGGATACATAACTGAGCGACTGTATAATGCTGATTAAACATAGATCATTGGAACTGCTTGCCAATGAAAACTTTGCCGGATTACCAATGATAAAATAGAGGCTTTAAAAGTAACTCCACATCAGGCAACATAGATTATAACTTTTAGTTAAAGGGAAAGCTGTTCGTCTTGATTTTATGTATCATTTATCGATTTATCGAGTTGGACAATTTCCTGTATGTGGTCGAAGTAGGTAAATGGTTAGGGATACTAAAACGTAAAAAAGAAACGACAAAAAACATTTAAAAAAATATTTCTATCTTAAATATTCGTGGATTATGTAGAATAACACCACGAAATTCTTGTCCGGAGAATTACAAAATATTCTGTCAGTCATTATGAGTAGAACGTCTCATAATCGTATATATATATATATATATATATATATATATATATATATATATATATATATATATATATATATATATATTACATGGGGGTTACCACTTATCAAGGCCCGAAGGCCACTCAGGGATAAGGGTTATTGCGTGTACAGTAATCAATGAGATAGTATTGTAGGAATCATTAGTATTAGGGGTTTTGATAGAGTGTCTTACTTAAGGGGGCGGTTTGTCAGGAGTTTGTTTATGTTGGACTTGAAGACGTCCAAGTTGTACAGGTGGGAAACAGGCAAGCGGCAGAGAGTTCCACTGGCATGCAGTTCTAAGAAAGAAGCTCTGCTCATGGAATCTACGTTTGGATTTAGGCACAGATAAAGAGTGGGGACAATTATTGACAGAAGTTTCAGCCAGACGGGTGTTTAGTGAGAGAGAGAGAGAGAGAGAGAGAAAGAGAGAGAGATAAATTACAAAATATATGATATTTTCTCAAAACCTCTGGTTTTGATAGAGCGGAGACTAAAAGTAGCTTATATGGTTTCAAATAACGTGAAATAACAGCAAGGAGAGACTTGCTTCCAAATATTTCGCATATGGCATATCTCCGCTTATATATATTCATACATAAAGTCCATAGTGGATAAGGATTAGTTGTTACTGGAGATACTCATATTCGTACCCTATTTCCAAAAGATGGGAGAGATAACATATGAGAAATATTTGGAATCAATTCTTTCATTGCTGTTATTTCAGATCATTTAAAATCATAGCAGCAAGCTTTAGTCTCCTCTTCACCAGGGCCAGATGTTTTGGGGATGTATATGTGTGCTTTTGTTCGTGTTTTTACATATGTATATTTATATGTATATGTATAAATGGCTTATTTGCTATAATTAAAAAAGAAGTGTTCTAGTTAACATAGATCACCCTAGACAGTAACCTCAAAATAATCGATACATATCCCTTAGTGGTGGATTTATGTTGCACATCTAATTATGAAAACGGACAATAACCGTCACTTAGACATGCTGTTTGTTCTTTTTAATATGTCTACGTCTGACATTTTTTGTTGAAATACCAACTGCATAGATAATTACTTGTCAGCAGACGATAATCCCACGCACGGACATTCCTTCTGGTAGCAAACATATTGAAATACAAAAAAAAAAGGATAACGTTCGATAAAATAGCAAAAATAAAATAAAATAAAAAAATCTAACTTGTAGCGAACTCGCTTCTCTCTTTTCTTGAAAATAATAAAAAAAATATCGACACACTTAAAGTTAGTCGAGTGGTAAACTGACGCTAGTTAAAACATAGGCGAATTATGCGAACACAGGTTGGATTTTACCACGGCCCTATTTTTTCTGTAAAAGTTATTCTCAGCCCCTAGAATAATCAACGGGCTTTATTTAATAACGGTATTTCTTACGCAAAACCAAATGTCAAGAAAACGCCGCATTATCTCTCTCTCTCTCTCTCTCTCTCTCTCTCTATATATATATATATATATATATATATATATATATATATATATATATATATATATATATATATATATATATATAAGGCAAAATAACCTCGCGCGTTTTTGTATGTCAAGCGAAGGCTTTTTATTGGAGGGGTTACAATATTTTAGAATTTTTTATATACTCCATAGATTGTCATATTTACGATTTGCGAACAATCGTCGTCTCTACATTTAGTTTGAGCGAGTTAAAAAAAAAAATGGTTTCCAGTGTTTGTTTGTCTTTTTCGTTTAAATAAAGCGAAACTGAATCGAATCTAATAAGCTCGCTGGCCTTTGTCTTGAAGGAAATCAGTTTTGATCAATGTGGGGAATACCCTTCATATCAGACAACTGCGATTCATTTGAGAAGCTTGGTTCCCCCAATATCATGGGGAAACAAATAAATGAAAAAGCGGAAAGAGGAATAGGCCTTCAGCCAACCGTCTTTTCTGTAACTGCGTATTCACTTAGCAAACTTTTGATTGACGTAGCTAAATTTGAACGCCTTTCACTTCCTATGGCTTCATAGCGAAGCGATACATTATCACATTTTATTTCACTTTCTTTTCCGCCTTCGCGTCACTGTGTCACAGGTCCGAGCCTATCTGACTCCTAACACTTTTTTCTTTTACACTGCCAAACACAAGGGCAACGCCGGGTACCCCCGCTAGTCTATAATATAAATCTCACCTGACTGTTTAAATGTATGTATGTATTTATATATGCCAAAAACTTTAGACATATGCGACGGATTTTAACGAGATCGGTATCTTTTTGAAGCTCGACGCTTCGGACGACAAATATCGAAAAATTGGCCCAAATCATTAATACCTTAACCTCAGCTGGGCACTTTTCTACAGGGCGGGTCGGTTTTTTCCTGGACATTTTTTACAAGTCATTCACAGCTGGCGTAAATGACGTCGCATAAAAGCCGGTATTTCGACCTCCCTTTACGTCACAACCACAGTAGGCTCATCGATAAGAATATTTTTTTTCGTTTGTATTTTTTTAAATCCTATTTTACTCTGGCGCGTTACGGGTTCGGTTCTACTTACTACTCCGATTTTTCCTTTACTTTATTTATTTATTGTTGCTCAACCAACAGCCTTACATACATCTCCACCTTCTTTTCCGCCTTCGCTTCAGCGGTTCGAGCCTGTCTGCCTACTACAATTTTTTTTGGTTTAATCCACACCCTCGAGCAACCGAGCCATTTAGGCTAGTATATAAGATAACGCATATATATAAAAAAATATTATTATTATTATTATTATTATTATTATTATTATTATTATTATTATTTACTAGGAGTAATCACAGAGGCCATCATAAAAATTTATTTTGAGGACAACTTGTGGCGTTCTCTGGAGTCCGCGAGACAACAAGTCTCCCCAGATTTCCAGCAATCATTACCTCTTTCAAAAACTTTGCAGAGAAATTCGCGTTATCACAACAGCGGGTTACCAATGATTTCTCAATGGTAGCGGCCATTGCTCTTTACTGAAATTTTGGTGGTAATAAAACCTATAAAAAGTCTCAGTCGTCTTTGCACTTGTCGAGCGGATAACATGTGCTTTCTCTCTTAAGACTTTCAATCCTCCTCTACTCTCCCTATTACTTTGGTGTACAGCCAGTTTATGGTGACATACACACACAACAGAGGGCAGGGGCGCAAGTTGCTTCCTTACAATTATACAGTTTCACTTTTCATTATCCCATGTGATGTTCTTTTGGGTTTTACATCTGTAACATCTTCTGTAAAGTTTGTGCCAGTAGATAATCTTTGTTAAGCTCAGCATTTAATGGTTTATCCTTAATATTTCAGCCGATTTTAAATGTTATTATCTGTTGTATCGTTCCAGCATCTTAGAATATTTTCTTCTACATAGTACTCAAATTCTCAATGCACGTTTTTTGCCAGGAACCGAATGACTAATTTTTGCTTCTGACATATATATATATATATATATATATATATATATATATATATATACATATATATATGCATATATACATACATATGCATACATACATTATATATACATATATACATACAGATATATATATATATATACATACATATATATATATACATACATATATACATACATATATATACATACATACATATATATATATCCATACATATATACAGACATATATATACAGACATATATATATACATATATACACATACATACATATACATATAATACACATACATACATATACATATATACACATACATACATATATACACATACATACATACATATATATATATATATACATATATACACATATCCAAGAATTATGAAAAATTAAGTTTTTATTTGATTGGTGTGTTTATAATGAAATAAACATCCCAGTTAATGTAGCAAATTTATGATTTTAGTAAGAATTGGTCGATTATATATGCGCACTCATTAAATTTGATTGTCGAAATACATAACATATCCAAGAATTATGAAAAATGATGAAATGTGAGGTATTTTATTGATGTGTTTGTAATGAAATAAACAGCCTAGAAATGTCTCAAAGGTATTATTTTAGTAAGAGGAGAGGGAATATGTGAGTGAACTCAGAAAAAATTACGGTTGAAATTAGCAACATATCCAAAAATTATGAAAAATTATGAAATGTGAGTTATTTGATTGGTATATTCGTAATGATGTAGACATATCTGACAATTTATGGTAGTTATTATTTTAGCAAAAGGTGGCGATTATTTGGGTTACTTCGTTAAAAATAATCGTCGAAATTAGTAACATATCCAAGAATTATGAACAATTATATAATGTCAGTTACTTTGTTGGTGGGTTTGTAATGAAATAACCAGCCATACAATGTCTAAAAGGTATTATTTTAGGGATAGAAGGGGTGATAATGTGAATTTACTCATAAAAAATGATAGTAGAAATTAGTAACATACCATAGCCTATGTATCAATGTTTTTATTTATTAAGAGTGGAGGCGACAATGTAAGTTAAATCATATGACATAGTTGTTGAAATTAGTAACATATCCAAAAATTATGAAAAATGATGAAATGTGAGTTATTTGGATGATGTGTTTGTAATGAAAAACCAGCCAAGACAATGTCTTAAAGTTATTATTTTAGACAGGTGAGCGATAATGTGGGTTAAATTGTCGTAATTTGTAACAATCCAAGAATTATTGGATTAAACGAAATACATCAACATATATACTTACATATTACCCTGAGTCACCCTGGATTCAATGCGATACATGCAAATGTATGCAAGCAGAATACATGGTCACCTGGGATGTAATGAGATAGATGCAAATATATACTAGCAGAATACTTGGCGTTGCCTTGGATTGAATTATATTGATTGAAATATATACTAACAGAATACCTTGCGTCGCCCAGGATTTAATGAGATTGATTGAGATATATACTAGCAAAACACCCAACGTTGCCCGGGATTAAATGAAATAGGTTAGAATATATATATTAGCAAAATTCCTGGCATCGCTTTGGATTTTATGAGATACATGTCTGTATATTACCTGTCCTTGTATATACATGCTGTAAATTACCTACCCTAGGTAAGATACAATTATTTCATATGTGTAATACCCGTCTTATGTAGGTAAAATATTCTTTTGCTCGAAATAGCAAATGATACATAAACATAAAAAGTCCCTCTCTCATAAGAATGACAAATATATTACAAAACCAAATTCAATTTTATCATTGTTTATACGGTCCCGAGCAACGCCGGGTAGCCCCGCTAGTATATATATATATATATATATATATATATATATATATCCATATACATATATTTATACATACACACATATATATGCATATATTTATACATATATACACATATATATTCACACATATATATACAATATACATATATATACATATATATATATACATACACATACATGATTACTTCATTTAATCACATAAATTCATAAACGAACATATAATTTTATGTGTATATTTTTCAGTATTTACTTCAACAGTGCTCGATACATACGTAGAGCTTGGTAGTAAGTTGTGAACATATATATGACAATTAAGCTACACAGAATATTTCGCGGTTTATTCTCGCGAGAATTCGTCAGGCATAAACCGAGAATGAATCGCGGAATAATCTGTGTAGCTTAATTTCCATAGATATTTTCCCATCTTACTATATATATATATATAAATATATAATATAAAGCTGTGTGTGTGTGTGTGTGACTGGTCACGAATAGGCTCCTATACGGTTGACAAATTTTAAAAACTGATTACACATGATGATAGAAGATGTATCGAGACACAGGAATGGGTATGTTTGATCTGGCAGAATGGGGGTTCATAAAAATCGTGGGGTCTTCGTTCGCGCCTGGTCCTCAAAGTATGAAAATAAAAAATTAAAACATTTTTAAAAAGTTTACAAGTGTTTTTGAAGTAGATGTACATAATAATACTTTGATAAGTATGTTTTAACTTAAATAGGGATGGTATAATAAAATTGTGAGGTCTGCGTTCGCGCCTAGCCTTCATAGAATGGAAATCGGCACAAATTTTAATAATGACTCTTCATATCTATCTACGTAAGTATACTGTGATAATTATGTTTCAGATTGACGAAATATGGTATAATAACATAATGGGGTGTTCGTTTGCACCTGACCTCCATAGAATGGAAATATGTTTTAAAGTTTAACAAGGTTTTTTAAATATAGATCCAGAGAATATAGTGATAAGTGTTTCAGTGTGAACATGTATGTTATAATAAATTATGGTGTTGATCTATTTTATTTTTACTTTCATCATATTTTGCTTTGGTTTTGATACCCCCAAATTAATTCCAAATTTACAACCCTTCCTTTTCATAACCTATCATACTTTCATAAATCAGAGTCCATTTTCTCTAGGCTGTTTTTGAACCCAGTCAACGACGGGTACTTTTGCTAATAGGGGAAGGAGTCGACAACGTTTACAGCTATAACCACAAATATGAGGTTTCATTACATACTATTTACTTTGCCAGTAATCCAGATCTGTTTTATTCGAACACCTACATGGAGAGATTTGC
Organism: Euprymna scolopes; assembly: GCF_053919585.1. Lineage (NCBI taxonomy): Eukaryota > Metazoa > Mollusca > Cephalopoda > Sepiida > Sepiolidae > Euprymna > Euprymna scolopes. The sequence goes on from NC_136504.1 coordinate 92,712,606, forward strand.
ATTCCGTGTTAGATTTCTACTAAAAGAACCTTCTGTAGAATTCAATATGGTTTCTTCATCCACCGTTGAAAGTTATTACTTCGATTTACCCCAATTTATTCCAAGCATCAAACATGTTTTATTTTCTCTTCTGCGAATATAAGGCGGCATTCGGCGTGGTTGTCAAGTGATTTCTCATCTAATTGCCTTGCACCGAGAATAAAGCATGACACAGTCGCTTACGACCTCATCAACAACTAAAAAAAGGAAATCCTTGTATACAGGTGCTGTACGACGAAGGAACACCTTCATGGAATGCACACTATACACACATTACGGTTATAAGCATCCTTGTGTTATAATCAACGTTTCACCCGGGCACGTTTGTATCTTCTCAACATTTTCAATCGCTTCTGTCTCTTTCACAATTTCGTTATATATCGATTTATGGCAAATATGTTTTGAAAAAAAAATCAAAGGTTCTTAATGATGCGCGTTGAATGATGCGCATTAAAAAAAAATATTACATATATTTATCCGAGTGATGAAATATATTTGAGTAAATGCCTGAATATATATATATATATATATATATATATATATATATATATATAAGAGCAAATAGTTAATAAAACATGTTAAAAGACACTTTGAAAAAGAGTTAAAACATATTTAATCTGAAAAGGAAGCACTTAATAAGTGGATAGTCCTTAATCCGCGGAGTTTCTAAGAAATACTTTCCTTCTTATCAGAGGGTAGGAATTAGCAAAATGCGGGATCGGATTTTGCATACAAAAGTATTTGATGAAACTGCAAGTAAGTCAAAGATCTCACTTGATAAAAAAAAAGTGAATCAGATGTAATATGGTGAAGAAAAAGGTGATTTCACGTGAATGGATAGTCTGATGAAAGGTAAAGTATCCAATGACGGTAAAATCCAAAAATGTAAATCCAATAAAGTTAATTAAATTTCCATTCTTACAAGTAAAATCCAAAGCAAACATGTAATTGTAAGATGGTCCAAAATAATCCAAAAGGCCGAAATCCATGGAATAATTCACAGATATGTACAAGGAAAAAGGAAAAACATTCCAATAATATTAATAAAAGAATATATATATATATATATATATATATATATATATATATATATATATATATATATATATATATATATATATATATATATATATTGGCCATGCCTGTCTGTGTAAGGAAAAGTTTCCACAAAACTACCATGTCAAATTTTAGTCTACAAATAGAAATGTTATATTCATCTGATATGAGCCTGTGAAACAAATTCGAATTTATTTTTAGCTGGTAAAAATGGCTGCTAAGGAAGCAAAATTGAAAATACAATTAGAACTTGGCAGATATATGCCGATTAAACGTGTAATTCGTACGTATGCGCCAATACACATTTATATCTTTAACATCGTTATCTTTAAAGTGTTTGTATGTGTATGGATTCAGGTCAGACGACAATGCATAAGGCTGGAAAGCCACACATTTTGGTCTCGATTCTAGATAAAGGCATTTAAGTTATATATTTTCTTTATATCCAAGTATTTTTTTATTATTATTTGAAATCAGTACTGGATACTGAGTACAATATGATAATACAATATTAGCTCTGTAATAATAAATACTAAACCTGCATAACGTAAAATATATTTAAGCGTATTTAACGATCGGGCTAGGCCGGGTAGCACCATTATATATTGGGTGCATATAATAATGAATAAAAATGATTCTCTAATAATCATAATAATATGAAATCTACATGAATTAAAATATCAGCATTGTACTATTGGATTTTACGATCGGGTAACGCGGGGCGGCATGTTAGTACACACACACACACACACACACACACAAACATATATATATATATATATATATATATATATATATATATATATCGTTAGTTATCATTCTAATATCAAAAGATGTATTTAATTCATAGACATATTACTTTATTCATATAGTTATGTAGAAGGCCTTATACGTGTTTTCTTAAATAGAAGAAGTCCGGCAAATAATTCATCAGAGACATGTATGTGTTCTTCGAGTAAAATAGAAACAATTCGATCGATTTTTCTCATAGGAAAAAAAGATGTCACGAAGAAAAATGTGGCTGAAAGTTTGCAAAATAATAAGAATAAAAAACTTTACTTCTATAAAAAAAAAAACAGCAATCAATTCTAAGCTTACGAGAAGACATAACTTTATTTAAAATTGAGTTTTAGTGCTCACCAATGAATTGTATCTGGCTACACAAAGCGTAACAAAATAATAATTGTATGCATTTTGTTACTAAAGATATATGTATATGCATTTATTCTTCTGCATATATATATATATATATATATATATATATATATATATAATTCACACATAAACAAATTCTTCGATCATTATCAAATTTTGTTTTACACAAAAGAGACAGAAAAGAGATAATCCTTCGTATAAATTATTCTGTTCGTATTTCTTAGCAATAAATATTAGACATCAGTTACAAATAAGTTTTCAGATGTCAATTTCCTCAAACCCTTTCTAAATATTTATTGAATTTAAACTATCAGTAAAATCAAAATCCAATATTCATCCCCCACAAGTGTATTTTTACGATTGAAAAACTATGAGCACATTTAACCTGTGTTTTTTTCTGATAATCAGGAAAAAAATACCAACTCTATAGTAAAATATTTAAAGATTTATAAAGAATCGGAATCGGCCATTGCATCGGAATCAGAAATTTAGTACAAAATTGGTAATTGCATCGGATGCGGCTAAATATTCGATCGTCCCATCACTAATATATATATATATATATATATTCTAATAACATATTTATCTCGTAATATTTTTTTCTTGGTCAGCAGTTGTTGATAGATTTAGTTCATTGGACAACTACCTGCCAGTTAATATGGGAATTTGTCCCGGTCACCAAATGCTGTTATCAGAATTCTTAAACCGACATCAATTCTCGTCGAGTTCTGTTTATGAAAAGCATGTTGCTCGAGACCCATTTCGAATGTCTCTACATATTGCACAAATTAAGCATATATATTAGCCGTTTACCATTTCGCACATTCCTGGAATTTCTCTTGGGGATACGTTGGTGTTTTCTCAACTCAATCCCGTGTTATTCTAGGTTAACAGAAAAGCGTGTTACTTTCTAAAAAGATTTATTGACTCTCTAGTTGATACTTGCGCATATGTATCAGTTTTGTTATACATAGTTATGATGCATTGGCCATATCTAAATGAATATTTATGGAAATTTATGTTTGACAGTTTCTAATAAATTAATGTTATGTAACATGCATGTGTTATTCTCACTGCCATATATATTTAATACATACGATGGTTTGCTCGATAGAAAAGCTTTGATGTTACTGCAATGCGGATAACAGATACTGCAATTTGATCGTAGAAAATTGTTAATTAATGGCGACCATCTGTCTCTTGAGACAATGGCATTCTGCACCTAGTTTGGGTTATTACAGCGTCTGCTGTGGCTAACCAGGTGCAGGCCTGGGCAGGTAATATGGGAACCTTGGTTTGCCCATTTATCAGGGTCCTCCTCTGGACGTTGCATGCAGACTCAAACGGAAAGGCAAACCAATGCAGTCGGTGCCAGCGCCGCTGCAGGAACTGCGGGAAAGTTGTTGCAGAGTTTCACTATCCGCCTATCGGAACTCCAGACCAGAGTGTTTGTAGAGGTTTACTTCCTTAGAAACAAAAAGTATACGTCAACTATAAAATAATATTTTCTAACTATAAATTTAAGTGATTCAAAATAAATTATGTTATTATCACATTATTTTGCAGCGGGTTTGTTTAGCCTAGTCTTGATTCGGTTACCAAGTAAGTTAGAATCGATATACTTATTTCAATTGGTAGATTTATAGTATTAATAATAGTCGTGATATCACCTATCGTTTAAAACGCACAATTCTAACACCTTGTTTTATTAAGTTTTGTAGCTTTGTTTGGAATAGAGTGAGGGAGTGAGGGAGGGAGGAAGAGAGAGAAGGGGATAGAAAGAAAGCAAGAGTGAACATTGTACAAAATAAAAGCGGGGATGATCTAACAACAAAGAGAGTGTGTAGATGAGACTAACAATCTTACATCATTTGTTTTAGAAATAGTTAACATAGTTAGTAACTTGCAAATTATTATCAATCAAAACAAATGCCATACCATCTTGGAATCTAACACAATCCCAATAAAGAATATATAAATACATCCAGTCTGGCTTAAAAAGGAAAATATTATATGGCTTATCTATCAATGTGTACAATATCAACCAACCTTGCAACTGTCTCCTGATCTCCCGAAGGTATTGAATGACTGATTATATATATATGCAGTGGGGAAAATAAGTGTTGGACACATCCCATTATTCTTTATTTAACACATTTCTAATGCAGCGAATAACGCGAAAATTTAACAAGAAATAGTTACTCATTTAACAATGACAAATAACTTTAGAAATTGGAATATTTTAATGCATAACAAAAATTATATAACAAAAACGAAAATAGCCTGGAAAAAAAGTGTTGGGCACATTGTTTTAAATTATATCTTATTATTATTTTTTATAAATAATGCTGGAAAGAAAGAAGGAATGAAAAAGTCAAGGGAAGTAATTCACTTCCGGAAGGTTCAAGCGGAAGTTAAAGAGTTCTCTTTTCTTTCAGCACAACCATACTCTACGTCGTTGGAAAGTATTGGAACACGTTAGTCACCAGTAAGCCATCACGCGTGAAGGTTCTAAGGATGAGTAAACGTAAAGAATTCTCTCAAGTCGTCCGTGATAAGATTATTGCCGAGCACAAGAATGGAATTGGTTATCGGCGTATATCTGCTCAATTCAAAATTCCTGTAAGCACCATAGGAAACCTTATTAGGAAATGGAAGGTGCATGACTCAACCGTGAACCGTCCGCGCATCGGAGCTCCTCGCAAGATGTCGGATCGAGCAGTGAGGAAGATTGTACGAAAAGTTCAGCAGCAACCGAGAACAACACGAGGCGAGCTTCAGAAAGATTTGGAAAAAGGAGGGATAGTAGTAACGAAACCAACGATTAGTAATGTACTCCGACGCAACGGTCTTAAATCGCGTACACCTCGAAAGACACCATTACAAAAAAAATGTCATGTTAATGCTCGTCTGGAGTTTGCAAGAGACCACTTATTGAAAACAGATGATTACTGGAAGAATGTGATCTGGTCTGATGAGACGAAAATTGAACTTTTCGACATTAACTCTGTACGTCGTGTATGGAGAAGAGATGGCACAGCGCACGATTCCAGGAACACCCTCCCCACTGTAAAGTTTGGTGGTGGAAATTTCATGCTCTGGGGATGCTTATCTTCAAATGGTACTGGGCCACTTCATATTATAGATGGAAAGATGAATGCAGCCATATATCGGGAAATTCTTGAAAATGATCTCTTGCCTGCTTCCAATGCGTTAGGTATGCGACAGGGATGGATCTTTCAACAAGATAATGATCCCAAACATACTGCTAAAATAACCTCCGATTGGTTCGTACAGAACAAAATAGATGTTCTTAAGTGGTCCAGTCAGTCCCCAGACTTAAATCCTATAGAAAATCTATGGAGAGAGCTCAAAATCATGGTCCACCAGCGAAATCCACGTAATATTCAGGATTTGAAGAAAGTATGTGTTGAAGAGTGGGCCAAAATCTCGCCTGAACGTTGTCACAAATTAGATTCGTCGTATAGAAAACGCCTCGAAGCTGTAATAGCCAATAGGGTTTTTTTAACTAAATATTAGATGAAATTGTGTTAGTGTGTCCAACACTTTTTTTCCAGGCTATTCTCGTTTTTATTATATAATTTTTGTTATGCATTAAAATGTTCCAATTTCTAAGGTTATTTGTAATTGTTAAATGAGTAACTATTTCTTGTTAAATTTTCGCGTCATTCGCTGCATAAAAAATGTGTTAAATAGAGAATAATGGGATGTGTCCAACACTTATTTTCCCCACTGTATATATATATATATATATATATATATATATATATATATATATATATATATATTATGTATATATTACAAAAATTATCCCTATTACATTATAGTATATATATATATATATATATATATATATATATATATATATATATATATATAATAAATTCCACAGCCAAACAACGTCGCACCCCACAAGAGCCATGACAGTCAAAGAACCGGAAGTCCAAGACTGTCATGGCTCTTGTGGGCTGCGACGTTGTTTGGCTGTGGAATTTATTATATACATCCTCTCACATTGTGAAAATCATATATATATATATATATATATATATATATATATATATATATATATTTATTTATAAAGAAATGAACCATCGCGTAAATTCAATCAACTAAAAAATGGAAAACGGGGTGAGGAAATGAAAAAAATATATAATGGGGCAAGTTATATGTACAATTCAATAAAATAAATAAGTCGATTAAAAACGATCGTTAAAATATACCCTAAGCGCTTTTCGTTCGGACTAACATTTTCAAGGTTCATAAGTCTGAAAATTATTTTTTTTTTTTTAGAATATTTGGTAGTGGTATGGAATAAGAGTGGAGAGGAGGTTAAGAGAAAAAAAAAACTCTAACTACCCAAATAATTCTAATTGAAGCCGGAGGTTTCTCTGCTTGCACAAAGTAGGGGGGTTACCAATGATGGCAAGTGCTTCGAGGACAGACAGGTGGAACTTTGTGCGTCCTCGGTACAAAACAGAAACACACTCCGGAGAGAAAACAAGACCGCACTCCTTTTTATCGACCAAGTGTTGGCTGATGGACGATTCTATCAGTTGAGATTTTCTGGTAGTAGGTTGATGATCTCGGATGAAACGGGGAACATGTTGGGCGATTCTGACCTGAAGACGCTGGGTCGTCTTGCCTATATAGACGGCACCACACCGACATTGAAATTTATAAATAACATTACTTATTTGAGAGATAGGCAAGACATTCTTACGAAATGAGGGAAAGGCGGTTTTTGTGGAAAAGGCAATACGGAGCGATAGAGCACCAAAATTCGAAGACACCAGAGAGGAAATCTTATCGCAAATAAGTTGGCCTTAAAGTCCAATCCAGGGTAACTTGAGGTATACCGGAAATCTACATTGACCATATTTTGGTAGCTCAGAAAAGGATTGAATTTTTTTTATTAATAACTAAGTTAACTAATGGAGGTGGATATCCATTAGTAATAAAATTTCTCTTAACCTCCTCTCCACTGTTATTCCATACCACTACCAAATATTCTAAAAAAAAATAATAATTTTCAGACTTATGACCCTTGAAAATGTTAGTCTGAACGAAAAGCGCTTTGGGTATATTTTAACGATCGTTTTTAATCGACTTATTTTATTGAATTGTACATATAACTTGCCCCATTATATATATATTTTTCTGTTCCTCACCCTGTTTTCCATTTTTTAGTTGATTGAATTTACGCGATGGTTCATTTCTTTATAATTATTCTAAAATTTTGCCAATCGAATAAAGTTATATATATATATATATATATATATATATATATATATATATATATATATATGTGTGTATAATGTCATAATATACATATTAATATATTACAACAATAATCCATATTATAGTATAAGTATGTATTATGTTTTATAATATATAGTAATGTATATATATATATATATATATATATATATATACATATACATATATTTACATGATGTAGTAGTTAATTTAAATCTGACAACTAATAATTAATAATTGTATTTGTTAGACTAAAACTTTATAAGGAAAGCTTTAAAGAGAATAAACGTTGATGAATTCACGGGCACATCATTACATGAACGTGATCTGTTTTACTGGATTCGTTCGTATGTTCACATACAACCAGTAGCTAGTCTGGCTTAAAAAGGAAAATATTACATGGCTTATCTATCGATGTGTACAATATCAACCAACCTTACAACTGTCTCCTGATCTCCCGAAGGTATTGAATGACTGATGGAAATCTGGAAACAAGCAGCGATGGGGAAAAAACTGGACGACTTTTCGACACAAATATTACTTTCATAATATAAAAAGATAAAGCCGTTTAAAAAAGAATTAAATATCCCGAAGTTTTCTAAACTCAGGTGTTGGGGTGACAATAAAAATATACAAAAATAAATAAATAAATGTTATCGAACGGATTTAGTTTGGAATTTTTCATTATGAATAACAGTAAGATGTGAATGTGAGGGCGAAATTTTCTCTGGCTTACATTATAGACCTACTATTTTAATTTAATTAAGCATAAAATATATATTATTACGTCATCTATCTATCTATCTTTCTCTCTTTCTCTCTCTCTCTATATATATTATGTATATATTACAAAAATTATCCCTATTACATTATAGTATATATATATATATATATATATATATATATATATATATAGTTTGTTCTACTTAGGGAAACATGCAAAAATATGGGCGCACACGACACATGGTTTAAATAATATGTGGGCTAGAAAGGTTGTCGTCCTAAAATTAAAATATTAAGTATATGGGATGTAGTTTACAAAAGACAAATAAAAAAGTTTTATTTGCCGTAAAAACCGCGGATAGAAAAAAAGAAGGAGAGAAAGAAGATTGAATGCATGGTGTGATTTGATTTGTTCAGAAAAGAAGAGCGAAAGTTATGCTCGCAATTTTCTTGGTCTGTTCGATACAGTTTCCGGCAGAGAAGGAAAGAAAAAAAAAGAGAGAACCCCCCTTCCCCGTTTAAAGCGATTTATTCGTGTATCACTGTTTTATGTTTAAACAAATTATGTTTTCTTACCAGTTAGACTGTAATTATAAGAAACTTTTGAATATGTATTTTTTTTTGTTGTTGTTGTTTTGTAGGTTACAATTGCTAGATCAATGATTGTATTGTGATTGAAGTCTGATTCTTGTCATTTAAAATTGTATTTTATGTTTTGTTAATGTAATTTGCATTTGAAAAAAAATTATGAGTGTAATATTGACTGTAACATTGTTTTGAGGTCTGCTTGTAATGTTGCCATAACGAAACATAAAACAATTATAATACAGAAAAAAATAGATATTGCAGAAGACTTACTTCATAAATGAAAAAAAAAAACGGAATTTCGAGGAAGGTTATTTCAACACGAGGGAGCAGCGTGTGGGGGAGCCAAGGTTAACTGAGAATTTGTTACGTCGGTAATTAATTTTTCGGAAGTGATTCGAGTTTTTTTTTTTTTTCTGAACGTTTAGGGTTTTTGGATTTTCTCTTCGGTACACGAGTTGTCGACGAGGGAAAGTTTTGTTCTCGTGGTTATGTTGCTTCCGCAGGTTATTGCCTTAACTCTGGGTTAGAGGTCGCCTACGAGAGCGGAGTCGCACCTGTACGCTTCGGCGAGTTTCAAAATGGCGGGCATTAGTATGTCAGATAAGGCCATGAAACACGATCACGAAAAGAAAAGCGATGATAGAATGAATGAAGACGGAAATACGTAGCTTATTAGATGATTCACGGGCGTAAGTGATTGATTAACAATATATTTGTTTAGTTCTTTTTTGTTGGACAATCAAATATACCCTCCTGATTCTGTAGCGTCTCCTTGTGGATGGGGGAGATTAACATACGCTCCATGGTTGATAGTCGGGCAATTAATGGGCGCCAATCCACCGGCCGCCTGAGGTAGCGGGTTAGGTTAGTTATGGGTGTTATATTTATTCCGGATTTGTGCCGTGTCTGTGGGTTTTAGAGCTTTTTAATACCAATGAATAAGTACATTAGAAAATATATTGTGTATTAAATTGTGGAGCTTTGTAAATTTGCTCCTCCCAATTATAGTATGAATGATGTGAGGTAATGGAAGTTTGTGACAAAGACAGCGTAAACTCCTGGAAGAGAGAGGGGTCAGAAAAATCTGGTGGACAGAGGAGAGGTCAAGAGGTAAAGAAGCGTTGATTGCTTCCCCACTGATTATGATTTCGTTTTCCTCAAATTCAATATCAATAAAGTTTTGTTATAATTCAAAAACACACCCTGAGTTTAATTTTACTTCCCTATATTTTGTCCTTTAGTCCTCACATTCAATGAGCGATGTTTCTAAAAAGAAAAACGGTAAAGAATTGCTATTTTCTGTGTTTGAATCTATCAACCCAACACTTGTCTTTGGATAATCTCGAACTATGGAGTTAATTTTCTTTTAGCTCTTTACATGAACTGCTTTCATGCGTTGGCTGGAAGGATTTCAATAGGAAAATAACACAAATAAACAATTTTAGTGAATATCATTGATAAATAATAATAATTCTATATTATTCATCATTCATTAACATGTAGTTATTTTTCTAAGACTAGCCGTTTTCCGCGAGTGTCTTTTCGCAATGATGTGATGATACAATAATTGAAAAAGCAACAAAAAACCCCCAAAAAACAAAAAAAAAGAAACACTTATGTATCATGATCAAATTAACTGTTTGTTTTATTTTACTTTAATTGAATTTCTCAGAAATCAAGGGCTCCACTACCTAGGGCTTACACTTGAACTTTTATAAGATACCTATATATTCGAATGTTCCATTAAAGTTCTTTATTTCTCAAGCACTGAGTTAGTAAAGAAATTGAAAATATAATTTCCTCTCTCTAATTAACCATTTTCATATGTTGTAGTATATGTTTTGTTTTGGTCTTTTGGTATTACTGGATTACACGACAAGAATTTATCTAGTCTGATGGAGTATTCAGCTTCGTGCTGCTACTGGAGAAGGTGCAATATTCCTTGTAAAAGCTAAGATGGATTAGCACCACCAAGAAGATCTTACTTGGGCAGCGAATACTATGTGATATCGAATCAGTATTTACCTCTAGGAAAGAGTATTCTCTACCAGTGTTTTCTGATAAACCCCTGTACAGAGAGACCGTAGACACTCGAGGATAGGGGCTAGTAGGCATTCAAGTTCTCTAGCGTGTATGGGTTTATATGTATTTAAATATATTTACGATTCGTATTAACATTGTGTATCTAGCAAATTATGATCACACACAACTTCAAACGTAACATTGCAGACCAGTAATGTGATAAAAGCAATTAGAAACTTCTGGATTCCCTACCTCTTCATTATCTTAAATAGAAGACTCGATGCAGTTATTACGTAAACAAATTGGCGCATCATGAAACAATTTCAAGAATGAAAAGCAAACAAAATATCACATGGCTCTATTACTCATTATTAATTCGCTCAAATATCAACACGATTCGTCCAGTTCATATTATAACCAGCCGTTTGATCGTTTTTTAATATGTTTATATGCCTTTTATGTCACGCAATATTTATTAATTTTCATGAAAATTGGATAATTTAAAAACACAAACGAGATGTAAGCGCCAATATATATATATATATATATATATATATATATATATATATGCGTATATATATATATTATATTTATGTAATCTATGTATATTTATATGCATATATATTATATATGTAATCTATGTATATGTTTATATACATAGATTGTATCATATATTAAATCCGTATGTATTTTATACATATATACATTGCATATATAATCTATGTATATATTTATACACATATATTACATCATATATTTAATCTCTATATATTTTATGCATGTATACATTACATGTGTAATCTATGTGTTACACAATAGACTGAGAGAGAGAGAGAGAGGTGAGTAAACGTGGAGTGTAGACACGTTTACCAGAACCGAAGGTCAGCTGACCAGATTACGTATGAGTGACGTGGTCAGGTTGGCTAGATCTGGGAGATTTGATTTGGACACAGAAGACAACGGACGGCTTCTCGTTGTCTCCTCCTCTCCACGGGGGGGGGGCGAACGCTGACGTGTGTAGAAAAAGAACCCACACAGGCCGATTTCACTTCCACCTTCTGCAGGACCTCTGGGGAAAGTGAAATAAAAAACTATAAACTAATTCCTTGTCTTGGAGTGATTGAATCTTCATCCAAAAACAGGTATCAAGTCTCCCTCCAGGATGAGAAATTTCCAGATGGTCCAACATCGAAGAAACAGAGGTAGGTTCTGAAAATACATGTCATACACACGATTCTCTTTATGATAACCAAACACACAACCCTTTATATTAGAGACAATACTACGCACACGGAATCCTTTTATGTTATACACCAAACGTAAATGGTGCCCCTCAATGATACCCCTATGTAACATATGTACATTCATATGCATATAGTAACTGGCCGTCCGGCATTGCCTGCTCGTACAATACGTATAAACATGATATTTTTATTTATGCAGATAGCGTATGCATTAGTATAGAATCAATCATCTATTTATTATTATATATAATGAGGAATAATTTGCCCGGTGGACTAATTCGCAAACACTTTCTTTATAAAATAAAAAAGTATAATGTTATTAATCAATTTCTCTGTCTCCCTTTGTTTACGTACTTCGGTGCCTTGAGTTATACAAGCTCCAGCCGATAATTAGACAAACACTGGCTGCTCATCTTCAGATGTGGGAAACCACAATATCATTAAATCACAACGGAGGAAAGACCACCATCCTTGAAGTAAAAATAAAGAGGGGAATATTCTAAGGCGACAGCTTATCTCCCTTACTCTTCTGTCTGGCAATAGACCCACTAAGCAAGCTCCTGAATAAAAATCCGAGCGCCTACAATTTGAGTCAGGGGCGCCATCGAGATCCAAGCAAGAGAATAAATTATCTGCTCTTCATGGATGATCTTAAGCTGTATGCTAGCTCCGACACCGATCTACACCAGCTTCTGCAAGTAGTACACACATTCTCCAATGACATCGGAATGAGGTTTGGGCTAGATAAATGTGCCAAATGTACACTCAGAGCGGGGAAGAAGGCCCACACAGAAAATATGCAGCTTAATGAAAACATCGAGATTAGGGTCTAGAATACCATGTGCCTTATAAGTACCTTGGCATTGAGGAAAACGAGAGCATACAGCATGCCAAGATGAGGGAGAAGATTAGTAAAGAATATTTACACCGAGTGAGGAAAATATGCAAAACCCATCTCATCAATAAAAATAAAATTACTGCCATCAACCAGCTTGCTATGCCAGTAATAACATACAGCTTTGGTATCATTGACTGGCCACAAAAATACATCAACCGGCTAGACGTAAAAACACGGAAGCTACTAACACTTCATAAAATAATATATAGAAACCAGTGTCTACCAAGGCTGTATTTGCCCAGGGGGGAAGGAGGTCTGAGACTCTCAGAGATCAATCATCAACATGGGGCAACTATTGTGAGCACCGGCCAGTATCTGAGAAGCTCCCAGAATGACACCCTTTCAAAAGTATACGAACATCAAGAGACAAGAGCCAGCAGAACAACATCAGTCACCCAGCTGGCCAAGCATTTTGGTCAGGGCTGTCTCTCAGATGAGGATGATACACCAAACAAGTGTGCTACAGAAATAGCAAGAAAGAGCCGGCAGAAATATACCGAGACCATTACACAGATAAACCTTAAAGAATGGGACCAACACCAGCGGGAATACATAGATAAAGAAGGTTCCTTCGGCTGGCTCAAAAGGAGAGCCCTCCACCATGATCAGGAAAGGGTCGTAATGGCTGCTCAAGACCAGGGATTGATGACCAATGCATTCAAGAAGATGGCAGGTATCAGTAATGACAATAAATGCAGGTTCTGTCATACAGAATTGGAAAGTGTTGGTCATCTGATATCAAGTTGTAAAGTTCTTCTAGCGGACGGCTACTATACAGCGAGACATGATGGAGTATGCAAGTATCACCACTGGACAATCAGTTGGAAATGACTTATATACCATGCATTACGACCATGTAATCCCTACAGCCACCTACCTTGAAACCTACTTGTGAAACCTGACATAGTTATATGGAATAAGCCAGAGAGAGAGTTGCAACCTTGATTGAAGTGCGTGTTCCTAATGATGGCGGCCTGAACAGAGCCGAAAGAGAGAAACAGACCAAATACCAAGGTCTCGTGTACAGTATGAAAAGAACCTGGAATCTTAGGGATATATCAATCATACCAGTTATTATAGGTGCTGCAGGGCTTATGAAGAAGAACCTGAAGTCCTACCTAACTAATGTTCCTGGTGAACCAAGTGCAAAAGGGATCCAGATAATTGCACTTAAGGGAAGAGCGAGGATACTAAAACGAGTTCTGGGTTGGTTTCAATAAAATAGCGGGGCAAAGTTGGCAGCTGGGTTGGCTGCCCCATACCCAGCATTACAATCTTCAATGGAAGAAAAATGAAAAAAAAAGATTGACGATCTTAAACATAGTCTTTCTTCTCTTATAGATAAAAAAAAAAATTACCGGGAAATATTTTATGTTAGTGCTTTTTGTCGGTGTAACGTAAAACTATTCCACCATATAACTTCTATTTTATCAATGAGAGAAGAAAAACTACTTTTAAAATTGATTTTGTTTTATTTTCAATACATTTTGGATGAATTTCTGTACAAAACATATCTAAGAATACTACTCGACATATAAATTACCTTTGTGTAAATTTGATAGGTTCAGCCTTTTCGGAACGTCTGATAAAGGAACTCACGCACATAAAGTAACTTTTATATGTTAGAGATAGCGATATATATATATATATATATATATATGTAAATATATGCATATATATACACATATATATGTGTGTGTGTGTATATATATATATATATATATATATATATATATATATATATATATATGAAGACATATTTTCTGTAGCGATATAGAAAACCGAATATAGAAGTGATATGATGTGTGAATAAAACCGACTATCGAACAAAAATATTGTAGATTTGTTAAATCGCTGTATATCTATTACTTTTTCAAGATTAAGCACCTATACAATTCAGTAAATGTAAATGTCTTGTTTGATATAACCAGATTATTTCGATCGTGAAAATAATTTGAATAAAGTGATAAACCAAATGAACTTTGTAAGAAAGGAAAATTCCATGAAAACCGTATCGCAATGGAATGAGTTTAGCTGTCAAGCGAAAATAGGACCTATTTTTAAACCTATAATTATGTTCTAGATATTACAGTATTGCATGTATTAATATGTTTCCTGATTTTTCGCATTTATTATTATTATTATTATTATTATTATTATTATTATTATTATTATTATTTTCGTTTATTTATTAATATATTATTTAATATAATTTCATCAAATGAGAAGTTGTCTGGTATTTTATGCAAGACGAAATTAAAACAGTGATATGGGCGAGCAATAAAACCATAGATAATAATGAAATTGATATTGGTTTGCGCCAAACGGGAAATGCGGTTGTGTTTTAAATCTCATATCTAATTTATTTCGATTTTTCTATCATATATTTGCATATGTTTATGTATAATGTTTCTTAATTAAGTTATTCTTTTTCTTTTTTTTTTCTTTTTTAAAACACTTTATTTAATTTTTATCGGGTTTTTAGCGGTATAAAATCAAACTAATCTTAAATCAGACAATAACGACCGATGTACATGAGACAATGTTGAGACAGCTGCCTTTCATGGATACGCATATTGATTCAGGCATACTAGCATAGGATCCCGTATAATCGCCTCCTTGGGGACAGGGGCGTCGATGTAGCTATGTGTCTGTGTATGTGCGCATCCATGCCTACGCACGCGAACCCAATCTTAGCACCTTAAAGAAAATTTGACGCAAGCGAGAACAACGCAGGTGTCTATGCATGCAGGCGGACATATGCACGTATATTTGCACGCCAGGGTTGGCATGTATGTGTACCCGTGACCGTTTCTTTTATGTATATATGTCTGTACGTGAACATGTGTGTACCCGTGGCTGCGACCGCTAGCTGACCCTCTCCAAACAATTAACAACAAAATAAAAACTAAAAATCAATAAACCGAATCATACCCTCGTCTCCAAACATAAGCGAACACCCTACAGCTCAAGACATACTTACCAAGAAATCACCTCACCAACGAGACGGTAAAAACTTTAACACTAAATCTCAAACTTTAAAGTAATCTCCTCCTCCCACCCCACATATTCCCCTTCCCCTCATGTATCCCTATGCCCTCAGCCACACCAGAAATGAACTTCCCAGACCCTCCCCCACAAGTTCCTTAAACCCCAAAACTAAAACATTATCGACATACCAAACGCCCCCCACCTTCCCTCATTGTTCCCTCTCTCTCTCTTCCTCTTCCTCCCTCCTCGCAACCCCCTCTGACCTCATTCACTCTTCCACTCTTTCATCCCAAAATAGCGAACATTTCTGTAAAAGTCTGAGGACGCTATAGACGGCAAAAAAAAACGGCCGTGTAGCTGAAACAATAATGTAACTTAACAGAAAGATACGGTAATAAAAAATAAAACGCATATTTGCTCTACAACAGTATTGAGAACTTTCTTCAGTTTTTATTAATTACGATCTCCACTATATATATATATATATATATATATATATATATATATATATTTATATATATATATATATATATATATAAACGACATTATTTTTTCACCAACCTAATATTAAAATCTTGTGGTTCTATTTAAAAACTATAACACTTTGCAGGCCATATAAAACATTAGTCTGAAGGTATAACCTAGTTTCAAGGAATTTATCATGGAGCAGCTTCCAGGTGTTGTAGCTTTGAGTTTCTAGACAGCTGTTGTCATAAGGAAGTACCAATGTTCATCAGTTGGATATAGAGGTTCCCACTATGCCTGACCTTTTGGATGTCGATAGAGATTATAGCATTGAGGAAAGATTTAAGTTTAACAGAGCAGATATTGAAAAAGGTATAATATCTGCATTTTCTATTGTTGAGGTTCGATATGGCAGACGCAAGATTGCTCTTGAAAGAGAGGGGTTGTAAAAGTTGATGGTGTGCATAATTAAGTTGATGGTGTGTTTAATTAAGCGAGGGTAGGGCATTTATTCTCTATGCGAGTAATTTCATGATGTTCATTACTGAGCATGCCTTTAAGGAGAAAGCCATCCTTAAGTCGAGGAATATATTCCTACATGCAGTTTCCTATATAATTCAGCATTTATAAAGCACTTTTCCATGGATACTGAGGTGTAAATCAAAGAGTGGTTATATATCGGCGTTAGGGTGTTGTATGATAAACTACTGATAGTAGTCTTGATCGATGAAATTGCTGAAGAAATTGATGGTCTATTCTCGGGAGCATGTGATAATGAGTATGACAACAATATATTTTGTGAAGAGACTGAGTTGCAGGTGTTTAGAGCTTGCCTTTCAAACCGGTTAGTGTTAGAGATGGCTAGTAGGTCAAAACCACTACAATTAATGGTAAACTAGACATTTCTTTATGAGCGTGTTGTAGGAAAATTAAATAGGTGTTGCAGATGATGATGGGGAGGAGTGGGTGTATGTTGCTAGGTGTTATCCAGAAACATTAGAGGTTATTAGATCATATCAAAGCGGTGATAGGGGTTATCTCAGTGTGTACAGATATGTAGGTTTTGAAAGAGAGACAACGTCATGACTAAAGATATTTAAGCGTAGTTATTGTGGTTGTACTTAGTGTTGTCTATCTGATATCTAGCCGGACGTGCTTACACTGCATAGAATATAAGTAGTAAGTGTCTGAGTGAATGCGGGGTTCAGATAATTATATATAGAAGTCTATGCTTGAGAAAATCGGTTTGGTTTGTTTAAATAGAGGGATGGAATGTGGGTTGTTAACTTTTTTAAGTTGTGAAATAAAATCTGTATTGTTTGAGAATGTTTCCATTGATACAAATTTGGCCCCCACATAATATACAAGCCAATTTCTCATTCCTTAAAAATTAAATAATAAATTAATAAACAAAGAATTAGAAGAGAAAGCTCAACCAATCCTACTTCTGGTTCTGTTAAGATATTTTCGCTTTTTTCGATGATTTTTGGTTTGTTTACTTTAAGAAAAATATTTCATCCTAGATATATTAAAAGGCATTATCAATCCTTATAATATCAAACAGTAAGTCAATATTTATTGTATTCATTGTAGGTGTGATTATTTATTCCGAATAAATAGATATACAACGATTTGCAAAATATACAAGACTTTTGTTCGTTTGTCTATTCGTCCACATACATCACATCACTTCGATATCTGGTTTTCAGCATTGCTTCATTAATTTTATACTCTTATGTATGTTATATAGGGGTCATATTTAGAGAGAGACGGATGGGGACATCCGTTGGTGGGGAAGAGACAGATAAACAGTTATACAGTTCTGTGAATGTTTCTTCTTAACACATGTTTTAGGAGAGGGATGAGTTATCAATTCTTTTATCACAGTAGGGGGTAGTCACTACTTATAATGAAGCGGGCCACATTTCTTAGAAGATAGCGAGACACATTACTTAAGGATGGGGATTATACAATGTTCATAATCAAGATGAGTGTGGAAACAAAGTTCATGGTCCTGGATATGACCTTAAACTATATCCAGTGGTAAGGCCCCGGTTTGCGAGCTTTGGGGAGTGTGAAGCCACCCTTTAATTACAATTGCTCCCAGGTCCACTCTGACCCGGAGTGGTAGTACCTGTTAGGGTCCCAACTATGAGTTAAAAAGAAACCGACTTGAAAACAGCAAATATATTCTATGAAAAATTTTCTTCAAAATCTTTGAATTCGGCATTAAATAACCCGAAAAGGGTTGATATGCCGTAAAACAAAACCAACTAACCAACCAACAAAGTTCATATAAATACAATTTCACTTTACCTTTGTTTGTTGAGAATGACACAATTCACAGGGCGTAGTTACAAAAAGATGATGTTCCTTTATTTCTTCGACCGGTCAATGAAGACATCCAGAAATTCAAAGTTATTACATGATTACAACTTCTAACACTTCGCTTCCAAAAGGGGATTCGATCCAGACTCGCCTCTCCTGTCTGACCCTGTCTACATCTGTCCGACTCTCTCCCTAACTGTCTCTAACTCCTAAAACTAGCAACTATATTGAGGATTCATTTCTCAGCCATGACGTTATCGCATGGCCAAAAAACGTGCTTGGTCGATCCCGTGCCCTGGACATGCATGATTCTCACATGTCTGGCTCGGACGTGTCAAACCCATTTCTTCTAACATATTTCGACCTGACTTATTTTCCAATATATTTAAAATTTAATATTGTTCTTTTTCTAACTGACCTTGTTTCAATTCTTGTTTTCATAAAAAGAATTCAACAATCAAAATTCCTTTTTACAATAACATCTCTAAACAATCGAATTCCCTTTCAAACAAATATATCTGCTGTTTTATATTAAGACAAAAAATGGGAATTCCTTCCTGAATCTTTATTCCAAACCTAGCTTTCCAGGTTCGAATTCTCGGTCTATCCTATCTCATTTTTATTTATTAAATGTTTTTCTTACTTACAAGAACAGGTCCCCTGTCCTTGTAATATATATATATATATATATATATATATATATATATATATATATATATATGTGTGTGTGTGTGTGCGTGTGTGTGTGTGCGTGTGGGGTGTGAGTTTTGATAAAGAAGCGTTGATTTTATTTGAATAAAATAAAATACGCATCAGGAAGGCTTGAAAACCAAATTAAAACGCAATATTAGGAAAAGAAACTTGTTTGTAATTTATAACTTAAATATATTTCGGAGTCAAACTCCATCCGCAGTATTTTGTATATCTTTTTTTCTTTCTTTTTCACACCTCTCATGTAAATCTAGCGTAGCCTACGCACCATTTCGAAATTTCAAAATACAACCACTGAGAGACAACGCGCAGATCTCCACTAAGTGACTTTTTTCTCCAATTTGACGACATAGCAAAAAGGCGAAGAAAAAAGAGGAAAAAGTAGGTACCAAATACTGAGAATGGAGTTTTCCTCCGAAATATATTTAAATTATAAATTTCAAACATGTAAAATATTGTTTTTCGTAGTATTTCATTGTAATTATGCTTTCAATCGAATGTGTTCGAATACTCTGCATATTAAGTTTCATGTCTGTAGATCAAACACTGAGTTTGGTTGGCAAAATATTTTAAGCAAATGTAAATAAATAAATATATATATATATATATATATATATATATATATATATATATATATATATATATATATATAAAATAAAAATTACAATTAAATTTACCAAAATGATCCAAGATGGTGAAACTAAAGTATATTATAAATATTAAAGAATTAATATTTATAAAGTTATCTCGGTCAGATGTAAAAGGTCGATAAAACCAAATAGGAGATAGAGTTTATAATACGAGCAAACAGTTAATAAATCATGTTAAAAACACGTTGAAAAAGAGTTAAAAACATATTTAATCTGAAAAGGAAACACTTGGCAAGTGGATAGTCGAAATCGAAACAGAAAATTATATTAAAAATTTCCACATTAGGATCAGAAGAATGTATGGCGATCCCCACAGAATCCTTCACAGATCCGAGCAGGGGACATATCGGAAATAACATTTTCGGGCAGTTGCATATAAGTTAACTCTTAACGGATCCGCCTCATCGAAGTCTTGAATCTTTTGTTTAACACGGGAATATCTACGGAATTTCGTATTGAACTGACTATAACCTTGTCCATTATAAACAAGTTATTCTTGAGCCACTATCTTAAATAATCAAATTCTGACAAATAGCAACAATTACTGATCATCACGATGTCGTCCTACTGACAATTTGATCCACATCAACACTTACTCTTGTTTGGCGTTCAATATATTCTTCGTATAACCCCTTACTTCGAAATGGAACATTAAACATCGAAAAGAAGAAAGGATTATATATCACTTATCTCCGTTGTCTCTACAAGTACACATGCAATGGATATAAAGGTTATGTTACTGTCTATTGAAATTTGTAGTTTCAAATCTCACTGCGATCGATAAATATCTCAAAATTTCTAATGTCGATAGCAGCATTAATTTGTGCCACAAAATATCTTAAACGGATTTTTCCAATAATAATTTTAACAAGCAAATGATTATTTCACAAGCAATACATATATATATATATATATATATATATATATATATATATATATATATATATATATATGTATATATATATATAGGAAACATGTAAGTTTTTTTTGTATAGAAACATTCTAAAATGTTAGGTTGAATGCAGTAATAAACAATCATATATTGATAAGAATTACTTAGGACATTTACGCAGCCCCGACTGACGGAACAAGAACAACCTTCCTCCGTAGATTAAATAAAGTGTTTCGTTCTAAATTCCGTGCAGATTACTGAGTTCGACAAAAAGATTTCCGCGTTCTATATAAAGATTCTCGAATTTTACAGAATGATTCCACATTTGACGAAAAGATCCTTGTTCAGCAAAAGAAATCCCAAAGCTCAAGAAGAT
The DNA here is from genome assembly GCF_053919585.1 of Euprymna scolopes. Lineage (NCBI taxonomy): Eukaryota > Metazoa > Mollusca > Cephalopoda > Sepiida > Sepiolidae > Euprymna > Euprymna scolopes. The sequence continues at coordinate 92,734,024 of NC_136504.1, forward strand.
GCAGCGGAAAGTGTCTGTGGTTGCGTCAATGAAAATGTAAATATAACAGCACGATGTGAACAGCAGTCCAGCGAATCGTAATAATATAAACTAGCGTGACTAGTGGAAACTCCACAGGGGACTGATTCAGATGAAACATTTTCATATTGGCATTCTGTAGATATTCAGAATAAATGGAGACACTCTGATATTATTATAGCCATTTTCTTAAAACTGCAAAAGTATTTATCCAAGCTAGCAGGTACACCCGGGGTAGTCAGGTTGTAAAATACACTTAAATATGATATTTTAATTGTTGCAGATTTCGTATAGATTATTATAGAATTAATGTTTGTTCTATCGATTTTTACATATTATAAATTTGCGATTTCAAAAAAAAACATTTATATGACTTCTGTTATCAGGTTGAATCGAAACCGAATATATATATATATATATATATATATATATATATATATATATATATATATATAACTCAAGTTCCTTCAGCTAACATCGAAATCGAAACCAAAACTAATAAAGACTTCTTGATAAAAGTATTTTTTTAAATAGATGTTTTAAGTGCTATTAGCTATATCGAAACTGAAACCAAAACCTATGAGGAATTCTTGGTAAAATTATTCATTACAAGAAATGGAATTACATAACAGTTAAACGACACAGATGTAAGGGTGACACAGAAAACAATACATGCGCTATCATATTAATATATAGATTATAAAAAGTTGTAACTAGAAAAAACGATTTATCTACGAAATATTAATCGGTACTTGAAGAATTATAGTGCAAATTGTGGGGTTATTAATTTTATTTTTCTAACTGTAATGATATTTTTATCGGATATTAATTTAAATCAGATTGTTTTATAAAAAATTTAGGCTGTATCATTGCCAGAAAAGTTTTAGTAATCCTGAGTAATTTAGAAATGAATTCAAAAACTTTGTTAATGTTGTGTAAATATTTGCCAAACAATGTCATACTAGTACGAAAAAGAATAAGACTTCCTAAAATAACAGCAACTCATTGCTATAGAAATGGTAAAAAAAGCATCCTCTTAAAGACATTTCTACAACGCTGAGCCGACACCTTTATATACGCAAGAATAGATTCATCAATCCCTGTAAAGAATCCTCGACTTTTTGGAACTTCGTTTGTTTTTTAATATTTTATTGCAGATATTGGTAAAAACGTTTCATTTTGAATACATGCTGGCATGAGCGGTCATATTGGAGATCGATAATCCGATGTATTTTTTAATAGAAGAAATATTGATTGACGTATTGCTACAAAGCTTGTTGTACTTAATAATTTCTTGACTAAAAGTAAAAGAACTGAAGTACCTTTCTATGATCAATAAGAGGCCAACCCGGTTTAGATTATGGCAAAAAACATTGGTAGCAAGAATATATATATATATATATATATATATATATATATATATATATATATATAGTGTATAATGCGATGTAGAGATAGTATATTTGCTGTCTAATTATATATATATATATATATATATATAGAGAGAGAGAGAGAGAGAGAGATAGTCTCCTATTTTCTTAACTGAAAAAAGTTGAAGAGTTAAGAAGACGAGATTGGTATCAAGTAAATGAGCGAACATTTCTGCTTCAGAATTTACTTTTCCATGAAGGCAGCACTATTGTCAATGTACACTTGCTTGGAGTTCCATGACACATCTGTGCTTCTGGTGCACGTCCACGACAGGCGACACTTTCTCCCACTGCCAGTTCCTGAAACATTCAGGTTATATATGCATAATCTCAGTAATAATAAAATGATATTTGCAATATCGTCTGATCCATTCTGTCGAAAAATAGGAGGCATTATTTTGGAAGGTCTGTAGCATAACATTATACCAACCTTAATTATTTACAGGAACATTCCATATATGTCTAGTGAATTAGAGTTGTTTGGTCTATATCAAGAAAATATATTTTTAAGATATAAAAACATCACGCTTATTCACAAACATGATGTTTGGGTGTAAAATACTGTCAGACTGGAAACATAAATACAATCCAATATTCTTTAATTTTGTACTTATTTGTTTATTACTCAAATTCTAACAAGGAGATAGCAAAACCCTGCTTTTATATATAAGATCTAATCGTCTTCATAACTATCGTATGTCGAGATTTTACTTCGATAATTTAAGTCAAATTAAAACGTCTAGGCGTGCGTTATTAGGTTATTACTAGGGCTGTGACAACAGCATATTCTTTTCATTGTTTTGACTCTTGAGTATATATCCGTTAATATCATATGTTTTTTTGTTTTTTTGTAAAGACTGACATGGTTCTCGGTTGACTAACTGTGTCTTCCTGCGTCGAATATAAACTTGAAAGTCAAAAGAATGAAAAGAATATTCTGTTGTCACATCCCTAGCTATTACATTATGATGTATATATGTGTGTATATAAATGTATTCATATATATATATATATATATATATATATATATATATATATATATATATGTGGGGGGGTGAGAGAGAGAGAGAGAATCTTTACTAGACAGGAAATCATGCTGAAACGTTGATCAGTCGGCGTAGACTCGTTACTATATATATATATATATATATATATATATATATATATATATATATATATATATATATACTACCTGTGACCCGTTGGGTTAGTATGTTGTATTAGCTATGGAATTAATGTATTAGCGTGACACTTGTGACGTAAAGAAAATAGTGTTCTGTGACATAACAGACACATTTCTATGCAGCACATCAAAATGAAAAAAAGAATATAGATAGATTTCTATGAGTCGTACTGTTTATAATTGTTCATTTTTGAAAAAAAAAACTTACAGCCATTGAATTATAAGTGGTTTCCCATACTTATAGGTAAATGTGCACTGAGCAGATACCATAATACTTTAAGTTACATTAAAATTTTGATATATCATTTAATTTAAACGCGAAAAGAACAATTTGGACACTGAAAACGTACACAGTAAACCAATACGTTTTATTGTCGCGTTGATTATTCATTTGTTATGCAAATTAAATGAAACATACTTTCGGGATTATTTATTTATGTTGGGAGTATAGAAGAAAATCTATGAAGGTATACATGTTTTTTTTTAATAAAGGTGTACTACAAAATTGAGAATAAATAAAAAAAAGGGAAGCCTGTGGGTAAATCGCCGTTGTAAAATGCTCTTATGGTTGTCAACAGGTTTAAGTAGATGTATTTTTAAGAAAATTGCGTTAAAGAAATTAAACGTAATACAGAAATGAGCGATGTAAATAAATGCAGAAAGTATTAACACTTGTTTATTTGGATAATTTAAACCCGGAATAAAAACAACGTGGACGCTGAAAACGTACACAGTAAAACAATACATTTTTTTTTTTTTTTTTACAAAGGCATCACCACATTATCAAGGCCCAGAGGCCACTCAAGGATAAGGGTTAAAGAGTGTACAGTAGAAGTTGGTCAATATAGTAATCATTAGTAATGAAAATTTGGTAAATTTAATAACTTATATGGAACGGCTCATCAAGAACTTATTTACCTTAGACTTGAACACAACCATATTGTAGTCAGCTGGAAAGCAGGAAAACGGAAGACAATTCCACAGGCGTGCAGTTCTAAGAAAGAAGCTTTGTTCATGGAATCTATGTTTAGGTTTAGGCACAGATAAAGAGTGGGGGAAATTATTGATAGTGTTTACAGCTAGACGAGTGTTTCTTGTGAAAGTTTGGCGAGGGGGGACCATAGATTGAAGCTCAGTTGAACACTTTCCATGAAAATAACGATACATCAGAGACAAACTCGCAACATCTCTTCTGTGAGATAGAGGTTGTAAGGAGGAGAAAAGGACATCTCCTACGAGGCTACGAAGTCTATTTTGAACTCTATCAAGGCAGGACAAGTCCTTTCTAGCAGCTCCTGCCCAGATGTGGCAACAGTATTCCATTCTTGGACGTACCTGGCTCTTATATAGATAGAGAATAGCATCAGCAGTGAGATATCTACTGGATCGATAGAAAGATCCCACCATTTTTCCAGCGGCCTTGGCAACAGATTTGATATACGTGTTCCATTAAAGATCAGGAGTAATGGTCAAGCCCAGAAGCTTGTCAAAATTTGAGGCCTCCTGAAGACGAGAGCCATTCATTTCAATTGATGACAAATGTGGATTAAAATGTTGATGATGTAAAGAGAGAAGCTTGGTTTTAGATGCATTAAAAGTAACCAGCCACTCCTTTCCCCATTGTACTACATGCTCAAGATCAGAGGAGAGAGAATTGGAGAGTACTTGCTCGTTTACTGTCTTAGATGTGGTACCATACACGGTAGTGTCGTCAGCATAAATGTCTACAAATGATGTAAGGATATGATTTGGAAGATCATTAATGTAGATCAGGAAAAGAGTTGGGCCCAGGATGGATCCCTGAGGGACACCGGCATTAATACTGTGAGCTTCTGATTTTTGCCCCTCAACTACTACTCTTATGAACCTATCAGAAAGAAATGATTTAATAATTGAGAAGACTTTTCCAGCTATACCATAGCTAGCGATCTTATGAAGTAAACCTTTATGCCATACCCTATCAAAGGCTTTAGATATGTCAAGAGCAATTGCCCTAGAAAGATTGCCACCGTCGAGAGATTTGCTAATCCTATGCGATATAACTGTAAGGACATCTGCTGTAGATCTAGCAGAACGGAAACCATATTGAGTGTCACTAAGAAGGTTATTTTTGTTGAGATGTTTGATTACTTCTGTATTTAACACAGATTCTAGCAACTTACTCATGACGCACAGGAGACTTATTGGCCTGTACTGAGAGGGGGATGAGCGATCACCTGAATTCTTAAATACAGGGCATACTGATGAGATTTTCCAGGGAGATGGGAAACTATTCTCCTTAAGACAACGTTTAAACAGTTTTGTAAGTATGGGCGCTAGTTCAGGTTGAAGTTTTTTGAGTACTATAATTGGAATACCATCAGGGCCAGTTGCTTTACTGGAATCAAGGTTTTTGATTAGCTTGGCAACATCACGTGCAGATATACGTATATCACATAGCGTGTTTTCTGATACAGGAGGAAATATTGGGGGTTGGCGGTCTTGGTCGCAAAGGGTAGAATTAGCTGCAAAGTTCTTGACAAAGAGTTTGGCTTTGTCTGATGCTGACGAGATTACCTCAGGTCCATTGATAATAATTTAATTTTCGCGTTAATTATTTATTTTCTAAATATGTTTTTTTTTAAATTTGCGTTAAAAATAAATAATCAACGCGACAATAACGCGACTGTGTGCGTTTTCAGCGTCCCAATTTTTTTTTTCGCGTTTAAATTATCCAAATAAACAATTGTTAATACTTTCTGTTTTTTTTACATCGTTCCTTTCCGTATTAGGTAATGGGTATACGTTTATATACGCATGTACAACCGGAAGTCGTAAACCGAATGTTGGGTTCAACATCCGTTTCAAGGCCATTTGAGTTTTATAATTATATAGATATATATATAACGGTGTAGCGTCGGTCTGCTGTTTATACACAAACATTTCCTATATTTTTAAGGTGACTATTTGTACTTGGATTCCATTTTTATTTAAGCTTAGATGATTATCGGGGGGGGGTTGTGTTTTGAAACTAATCGTTTTCTTTTTAAAATAAATTTTGATTTATTTTTTTATTATGATTTGAATAGAACCCTTCTTTCCTGCATGATTTTTTTTAGTATGGTCGTTATCTACTTTCGCAAAAGGTATTATTGCCAAGAGATTAATACATACCCACGGATATTATTAACGTTACTTCATGTGCTTATAATTTAATTAAATACTAAAATATCTTAACGCAAATACATAACACATGGATAATCTTAAAGTGAATTGTTTCTTAACCGTCTTTCCATGGACACATTTTATGTCGCCAATAGTTACGTTTGTTAAATTTTGTACGCCGTAAAACTAAGAAAAAGTAAACTTAGAAAGAGAAAAACTATAATACAAGGTGCGTATGAGAAGAAACATAGCCAGCTTTTACAAGTACAACATGAACTCGTTGCAGTAAATGTAGAGCCGGTCGCACAAATAAAAATACAACCGGATTAAGTTTCGTAGTAAAAAGAAACCCGCTTTATGTTTCCAGTATTTAGTGCGACTGATCGCACACTTACACTGGAAGGAGAACGGTCTTCAGTCTAATAAAAATTGAAGAATCCCACGCTCTTTGTAGCCTGTCTTCTTATTAACGGTTAATCCAACTCTAACAAGCGTTTTAATGCCGTTCGGGTTATTGGTGATAGACACGCCCAGTTTTTGCCTCCCTATACTAAATCACACCACTTAATGAGGCCGTTGTTGCAGTGAGTGCGTTTACGGTTATTTCCCCGGTATGTTTTCAAGGGCTCTTATTATAAACAACCCGAAGGACGTTAAAATAAAATGGTGATACTGTAGAAAGGAAGAAAGAAACCTCCTCTATATATAACGTTGTCTGTATGCTTGTATAAACTTCAAAACTAATTAGCTAAAATTATGCATTCAGAATATGCCCTTCAGGCGTAAGGGTGGGTGATGCTGAATATATCTAGTTCTGATTTAATTTCAATAAAAGCTAGAATACTTCCGATTATTTTCGCATACATTTGATAGAACATTAATGATAAAATGCTGTTATTTTAATGCTTTTACGAACGTTGCTTATAATTTTAATGAAACGCATATTAATGAGATACGCATTAATCAAAATTCACTGTATTTTATTTTGTTCTTTATGGAGTGTAGGAAGCCGATCTAAAGGTTATTTTCTCCTATTTATAACTCGCTTTCTGTCTATTTATTCCTTTATTCTTTTCATTGCAAAAGCGAGGTTTCCGAGGAAAGGCCAACTATTCGCTGTTTTCTGGATCGGCTGTTTTTTTGAGTAGATCGTATGTGGGGATTTTTTAATTTTTCTTATAGCATTCATTATTGAAGTGTTAACTTTTATCTTTGTTTTAGGAAACAAAAAAAAACTGGTGAGTTATTAGTAGGACTAGGACAACAGCATATTCTTTTCATTGTTCTGACTCTCCAGTGTGTATACGTTGATATCTTATATGCTTTTATATAGAGAGATGAGGTTCTCTGTTTATTAACTATGTCTGTGTCGGATATTTATTTGAGAGTCAAAACAATGAAAGAGATATGCTGTTGGCATAGCACTTGTTATTAGTAAAAAAAGAACGAAATGTTTAATCCCAAATTTCGCTCACCCTCTTTCTCTCTCGCACACGCAATCAGGTTATTTCTCTTGGGCATCTTTTTACCTATCTATCTCTCTCTCTCTCTCTCTATATATATATATATATATATATATATATATATATATATATATATATATATATAGAGAGAGAGAGAGAGAGAGAGAGAGAGAGAGAGAGAAAGATCGAGATCGGTAGGATTGTCGTGTAGTTGAATGATTGCTCGTTAACACGATATCAAGCCAAAGGGAATAAAATGATTGATACCGCTATCACACTCAACTTAAAACGAACGTGGCTGACGTACATAAGTGGGGCCCCCAGTTGCGAAATGAGCACTGGCGACACTGTTGAAACCAGCGCGTTGAAGAGAGCGTTTCGTGTTCGCTCTGAAAATAAAGAGAACTTTGCGCTTTTCGGATTATGTTGTTATATGTTTCTCATTTTTTGCCGGATTTTTTTTTTTTTTTTTGCCGGAGATTATAGTTATAGGTAATTAGTAACAGGAAAATGAATGGAAGTATAAATCAGCACTTGTAGTGAGAAACAAATTTAAAAAAAAATAAAGGAAACCTTTATCGTGTAGCTACCTGTCACAGAACCTAGCTTACATTGCAATGTACTTGCTGTGTTTTATCAGTGAAATTTTATTTGGCGCAAGTGCACTTTTGTATCTGCGCTTTTTTTATAAATAGCATTTTCAAGTTTAATTAAAATTTTACGAAATCTGTGCTTATTAAATTGTAAGGTGAAATACAGAATAGTTACACTACACACTCCGGTACCCATGTTTAAAATTGTTTTCTAAATAATAACGTTATTATTTTAGCAAATTAAAACATGAATTAATAGCTATTACATTACTTACGCATATTTGAAATACCGTCGTTTGATCTTCACCTAGCATATTCCAGTTTTTAATTTTCAAATATTTGCACAGTTTTCCCCGACTGCAACCCAAATATAAAGTTTCGCATGTGTTCGAAATACCCTATATATGAAGTTTTATGTCTGTAAAGAAAAAACTGAGAGAATAGTTAGGTAGGCAATTTTTTTTAAACAAATATATATACGCATACATAAAACTATATGTAGAAAGAGTTGTGTGTCTGCTCATGGATTTTTACGCAAATATTACGCAAGTATAAATCATGTAGAATATCTGAATAAGTTCAATTCCACGACATCTATATAACAAAGTTGTATTCTCTTTAATAAATAGAAAAAAGGATGTTAATATGCATATCAATACACAAAAAGTTATACATATATACATACGTACATATATATATACATATATAAATGCACACACACATATATATATATATATATATATATATATATAACTTTTTGTGTATTGATATGCATATTAAACTTCTTGTTGTCTATTTATTTAAAAGAAAATACAACTTTGCTATATAGATGCCGTGGAATTGTATTCATTTGCAAAAGATCTAGCTCATTTGCATTCTTTTAAAAATTAATTGTAATTAAGTCCCTATTAGTTTATTAGTATTATATATATTATATATATATAATATAAATATATATATATATATATACTCTATATAATATATATACTCTATATAATATATATATACTCTATATAATATATATACTCTATATAATATATATATACTCTATATAATATATATATACTCTATATAATATATATACTCTATATAATATATATACTCTATATAATATATATATATATATATATATATATATATATACACAGGAATCACCACTTATCACGGCCCAGACCACTAGAGGGTAAGGGTTAAAGTGTACTGTAGTCAATTGTACAATATAGTAATCGTTAGTAATGGAAATTCGGTGAATTTGTTAACTTAAGTGGAACGGCTCATTAAGAACTTGTTTACGTTGGACTTTATATATATGTATATATATATATATATATATATATATATATAGTCCTGGTCAAAATCATAAGACCAATTAAGAAAGTAAGCGTTTACGCATAATATCGAACTTTTAATCAAACAAATTATTGAAACCATTGCCAAAAGGGAAACTATGATGGAAAAAAAATCTGCTTCATTCGAAATCTTATCTCTGATTTAATAATTATTTTTGAAAAAACAAACTTTTTCACCTGGTCAAAATGATAAGACCACTTTAATAAAATCAGCTAGTTTTGAAAAATTGAATACGAAAAGCTTTCTATGGTACTAAAAGCAACTTGTTAGTGGATAAAAAACATATTACTAAATTATAAATAGCAAAAGGGAAACATTATCAGAGTTTGAGAGAGGAAGCATCTTTGTGCTTAATAGGGGTGGACTCTCCCTTAGATTCATTGCAAACGAAGTGAATCGTAGCAAAACGGTCATCACAAATTTTTTAAGAAATCCAGATCAATATGAGCACAAAAAGAGTCCAGGTCGAAAATAATAATAATAATAAATAATAATAATAATAATAATAATAATAATAACAACAACAACCCCATCACTGGATCGCCGTATCAGAAAAAAGTTTTTTTTAAAAAACTCTAGTATGAGCTCAAGTCGATTGAAAAGCCAAACAGCAGCAGAATGTAGTCCTAAACCCATCAGGAGGTATCTGAAAATTAAGGGTTTCAATCATTTAAAGCGACTGAAGAAACCACGTCTTCTTGAACAGCACAAAACTAACCGAGTTAAATATGCCGCCAAATACCAGACTTGGGATGAAGAGAAGTGGGAAAATGTCATTTTCTCTGATACGAAAAAGGTTAATCTAGATGATCCAGATGGATTTCAACACTATTGGCATTATAAAAATGTGCCCAAAGAGACTTTTTTAACTCGGCATAGTGAAGGAAGGTTTTAATGATCTGTGGTGCTTTCTCGTCACCTGGGACCCTAAAGTTGCAAGTAGTGAAAGGCCGGCAAATATCATTGAAGTACATTTCAATGCTTGAAAATGCTTCTATCAGAACTGAAAGTCCACGTCTGTGTGGAAAAAAATTGATTTTCTAGCAAGAAAACGCTGCGATAAAAACTTCGCGACAAGCACGAGAATACCTTTCTTTAAACAATATAGAATTGTTAGATCATCCAGAATGTTCTCTGGACCTCAATCCGATTGCAAATCTTTGGGGATGGATCGCAAAAGAAGTGTTCAAGGATGGAACCCAGTATGATTCGATAAAGGAACTTTCTTATTCAGTTTTCAGTACATGGGATAAAATTCCTTCGCAACTGATCAAAAAAAAAAACTTAGTCGCAAGCATGCCGAAGAGAATTTTTGAAGTAATTCGTAATAATGGAGGCTATACTAAATACTGAGGCCCTTTTTAGTAATTTATAATTGCTTTTTGTTAGATAAATTATCAGTGGTCTTATCATTTTGACCAGGTGAAAATGTTTGCTTTTTAAAAAATAATTATTAGATCAGGGTTAAGGTTTCGAATGAAGTAGATTTCATTTTTTCTATCATATTTTCCCTTTTGGCAATGCTTTCAACCATTTGTTAGATTAAAAATTCGATAATATGCGTAAACGCTTACTTTTTTAAGGGGTCTCATGATTTTGATCATAACTCTTATATATATATATATATATATATATATATATATATATATATATATATATATATATAGGTATGTATATTTTTGCAGCAAGTCATTATTCAAGCACGCCAAATTGAACACGACAAAGTTATTCTTTTTTCCGATTATCCTGGATATCTTTTCCTTTCGCCGAACTTTTTTTTATTTCAGTCGGCATAGTGTATAGAATGGCGCCCAAAACTTGTTGTTCAACCACATTCTACTCAAGCGCGTTCTATCGGACCATCCAATTATCATAAGGAGCGATGATTATTGCTATCTTTTCTCTTTTCCGTCACCTTTAAGGTTTGGTGTATTTATAGTTCCCCCCCCCATTGTTTATAAAGGTGAGTGCAGGGTTGTTTAGGACGAATTATTTTTAATTTCGATTTTCTTGTTTCATAGTTTATTTATTTAGTTTCTTGTTAGTTATTAAATATTGCGATTATATTTGTCCCGCCGTTAAATGAGATCCGGTTAAAAAGGGGCTGTAGTTTTTGATAAGTATAGGTTCTAGTAATTTTAGTCGCCGTGTGCAATTGCTTAGGTATCGAATTTTAGTATTGTTAGTTAAGATATTTCTATTGTCGGAGGACTGTAGGTTTTTAACATGAGATTTTAGGTGTTTTATGCCTGATAGGTAACATATATATATATATATATATATATATATATATATATATATATATATATATATATATATATATATATATATATATATATATCATTGTATTTATTAGTCCCAACTTTTGAATATCTCATGCTTGAATTTTATATATGCAGCAGTAAGACTTCTATTAAATGCGAACAGAAGCATCGGTTAAAAGGTGTTGAGAATCTTGCTGAACGTTAGAGAAAAGGAGTGAACAAGAATGGAGGATACATCATTGATTAAATAGTTGTTAGTTCTTATTTTACTTTTTAAAAATGTAGATTAAAAAAATGGCAAGAACTTTGTTGCCAACCTTATATATGTTTGTTGGCATGTATTCTCTTTATAACACTGGTTTTAGTTAAAACATTTCCCATCTGTTCGGTTCGCCCGCAGACAATATTGAACATTAGAAATCAATATATTCTTAATCGCTAAATCCAGCGGTTTATCCGATTCTAATTACATTTTCAACGTATATTCCATAAATTAGAAATGTGTGGTATAAATTTTAACAGAACATCTATTTTCAAAGATGAACATGCATGCGCATTGACTAAATAAATATGGTGGCCCGCTTTAAACATCAAACCTAATTTTCATATTATTTTACGATATCTGTAATATATAATATAAATCTCAACTGTTTGTTTTAATGTATGTATGTATGTATATATGTATGTATGAATGTATGTATGTATAGCTGCCGAAAACTTTCGACAGAGGCGACAGATTCTTAGGCCACAGATATCGTTTAAAAGCCGACCCTTCGGACGATAAATATCGAAAGATTGGCTAAAAACATCAATTTCTTCACCCTCAACTGGGCACTTTTCTACAGGAAGAGGTCGTTTTTGTCGATATTTACGAAAGTCATCTCGTCTTTTCGATTGACTAGCCTTAATTTAAACCTTTGCCACTTCCGGTTAGGCGATGGATGAAACGGCAAAGTCGTCATGTTTATCCTTTTCACGTTCTTTTCCTCCTTCACGCTACGTGCTACTACCGTTTCTCAACACACACCTCCAAACACCCGGGCAACGCCGGGGACAAAGGCTTGTTTAGTATAAAAATTGAGTGTAGGTAAATTAAACATTTAATATTATATCCCTCAGATAATGTGCATTATCAGAATGGATATTTGAAAATTAATATTCCATTGGTTTACAAGACAATAATAAGGCAATTATATATTTGATGTTTGCCTATGTAAGTTTAATCACACTTTAGGTGTAATCATATAACCGAAGATTTTCTACTATAATAAATTCTGTCCTTTGTCAACCTGATTTTAGAATTAGCTCCTTATTTTCTACTAGCATTTCAGCCTGGAGTTGCCCGGGTGTTTGGAGGTGCATGTTGAGCAAAAAAAAAAAGTTGTTAATTTTTTTAACTTTGACTCCTATTATGACCCCTTAACATTTATGATTTTGGGCTCAAATTAAGTTAAGTTAGATTCATGTCCAAGGAATCTATATCTAAAATTTCAAGTGTTTGGACCTAAAATTGTCGGAGGAGTTTGGTAGAGTTCTCAAAGGTCAAATCTTTGAACTTTGACACATTATCAGCCAAATTTCTGGCGGAAAACCGACCACAAAGATTTTTCCAAATCTCAGTACCCTGTATATCAAATTTCGAGTCTGTAGACTAATAATTGACAGAGTTATTGCGCAGGGAAATGTACACACACATACACGTTCAATTTTATAGATATATAGATAGATTTACACGTATTAACATCCACCCGTTTAAATATAATATGAACTTGCTTCGTTGTTAAATTATCATCTCATATTGCTCCTATAAAGCTTTCCTTATCACCGTAACTTTTATGCTTCGGCAACGATAAGCATATTTTAGTAAGCAATCAAAGGTATTATCGATTTTCGCAGATGATACATCATAGAAAAAAAAACAAGTCATTTTTATATTTTCTTTTTATAAGTTGTAAAATAAATTATCATACTTGCGCATCCAAGAACGAAAATTCATAAATTAGTTTGTGTTATGTGTTGTTGTTTTTTATTGGTTGATAATTCTATTCACGTTATGACAAGTCGAACAGTCCAGAAGTATTTATTTTCATGAGATAACATATACTATCCATTCTTCTTTGCTGCAAAGCATGTATAATATCATATTCATGATGATGATGTTCAATATAAAAAGTTGGAAATGAGTTATCTACCATAACTTACGACTATGTAATCTCTACAGCCACCTACCTTGAAAATGCTGCAGTCAAACCTGATATAGTTATATGGAATAAGTCAGAGCGAGTAACTATCTTGGTTGAAGTGACTGTCCCTAAGGATGGAGGTCTGAACAGAGCGTAAAGAGAGAAACATACCAAATATCAAGGTCTCATGAAAAGAAACTTGAATCTTAGAGAGATATCAATTAATCTTAGGGAGATATCAATGAAAAGAAGAAGAGAGATATCAATGATAAAAGAAGAGATATCAATGAATCTTAGAGACATACAAATCATACCGGTTATTATAGGTGCCACAGAGCTTGTGAAGAAAAAGCTGAAGTCCTTCCTAACTAATATTCCTGGTGAACCAAGTGCAAAAGAGATCTAGACAATTGCACTTAAGAAAACAGTGAGGATACTAAAAAGAACTCTCGGTTGGTCTCAATAAAAAGCAGGACTATGTTGGCAGCTGATTTGGCTGCCCCATACTCAGCATTACAATCTTCAAAGGAAAAAAATTAAAAAAGGGAATATTTTAAAATGTATGGTTCCTTGATTTATGGCTCAATGAGGAGGCAGTTATAAATATGACATTTACTGCCCTTGTAATGCTCCCTATATGCCAGAAGATTTTCTACTTCATTCTGCACAGTCTTTAGAATATCCTCCTTGCGCGCTTTTTCGTCTATCCTTCCAACATGCAAAACTTTGAATAGAATGTAAATAATTATCTTCGCGCCCAATATTCACGCACATTGCCCTTATAAATCTGGCGATTATCACAGAAGATGCATACGACTTGTTTATATATCGGTTCCCATTATAGCAGCGAAATCAAGTGATGTTCAGTCAATTCAGAATTAAAATGGGCGATTATTTCGGAATACCAGATGCGGCATGGCGTTTCGACTTATCTCGGCATTGTTTCCAGTTGTCTTTGGTTTCTTCTTACGACAGGAACCAGGCAGAAACCACTCAGTTGAGCTGTAGTTAAATATTTTTCATTACCTGCTTCAAACCTTATGCGCATCTTTCCTAACGGAAGTCCTTATTGTTCAGCTGCAAAAAATGTATTTTATTGAGTTCAAAATAGTTTAAAGTATTAGCAATTTTCGTGGCGTTACCTTATCGGAAACAAGTCAGCCATTGTAAACATTTTTTAAAAAACCTGACAGAGAAATTGTCTTACTTCCATTCCCCAATAAATAAAATTCGGACATTGGATTGTTCTTATATACTTATTACGGATTATCCAACTCGCCTCAAAAACTGTCGCCTTGAATGTGGAGCAAATTTATAATTGCGTCAGTTTTGAAGTAATTATACTCCTGGGACTATGGAGAGAACAGATGCGACATTTACATCTAAGCTAAAGGGTCGGAATAATGTTAACATGTCTATTTACATGAATAGCTTTTTCATTCAAATAATTTAACTTGCTTTTAAATAATCTAATAAATAGCTACTACAACGAGATATAGAGGATGGGGTCCATTCATTCCGATTTCTTAACTTCCTCTTGATGCCTACATTAGGATTTTGAATACGTAGAAAATAGGCATCAAGTACAATTTTTTAGTCATCTGTATGATTTGACCGAGTGCAACGAAACCGTACACTATTACTCTATAAGATCGTGTATGAACGTGTTTGGGAAAATCAGCAGCAGGTTATGATAGCTGACTAGCAATGATATAAGCAGCAGCCGTCTTAGAACATATGCAAATAAAGCAAGTATGCATGCGCTGACGTCACGGAATGGAGGAGAAAAATGAAGCAGAAGAAAGGGAAGCATCACCACCTCCGAGAGAGTAGGCTAGTGAACAAGATAGCGTAACGTCACTTCCTGAATAACTTGTACGTATAGAAAGTTTCTGGTATTCAACAACGTGGTCACTCTAATAGACATAAAAAATATTGCTACCGATTGTGTTACCGATTGTCCATGACTACCAATATGTGTTACCGATTGTTCATGACTACCAATATGTGTTACCGATTGTCCATGACTACAAATATGTGTTACCAATTGTCCATGCATGTTCTAAAGAGAAAGAACAATTCTTCATTTGGATAATAATTATTATTATTGCACATTGGGATAATTTTAATCTAACAAAATATAGTAAGTGAACTCGTTTTCGAATCTTGTTTTCTATCAGAGAAAGTCGAAAAAAAAATATTTTATTTATTTTTTTACTGCAAAACAATTTTTATATAATATTTTTCAGTCTGTTCTTTTAATAGTAAATAAAAATCTTCACTGAGTACTTCCATATATTTTTAAGTTAGCATTTTTCACGGCATTTTTTTTTTTTTTTTTTTTTTTTTTTTTACGATCGGTGAATTTTCAATATTTTAGCACCGGGCGTAATTAATTTCTTTGGAATATATTTAAAACTTCAAGTTTTTGTTTTTTTATAACTTTTTAACTGTAAATAATTTAGATGACGGGTTTGTTTTACTGTACACATAGAATCGAAAAAAATGTCAAAAACAAATATATAACAAATAAATGTTATCAAGGGCAAGATAAGTTATTTTCTAGAAAACTACAAAAAATATACAATATACTGTTAGAAACTCGCTCAATATATGTTTCCGTGACATAGGCGAAGATATATTCGGTGCGTTTCTAACAGTATTTTGTATAATTTGTTTGTTTGACTCATTTTCTCAAACTTACTGAGTTCAATAGCGATATAATATTTCTTTTTAAAATATATCGGTAAACATTGTATGATTTTCGAAGTGATTAGGTTTTAATTAAGTAAAACGACTAAAAAGCTTTCCAGCTAGGTATAAGATTAACTTATCTGGTCTTTGATAACATTTATTTGGTACATATTTAATTTTTGACCACCTTTTGTAATGTATGTGTGTAGTAATACAAACCCCTAAAAACATATAAAGTTAGGTTGAAAAGTAACTTATCTTGCCTTTGATAACATTTATTTGTTATACATTTGTTTTTTGACAACTTTTTCGAATCCATGTGTACAGTAAAACAAACCTGTCATGTCAATTATTTACAGTTAAAATGTTAGTACAGTAATACAAATCTAAAATTTAATTTGGAAATAATATTTCAAATACACGTGTGTACACTATACAAGCACCCTTATTATTATCATAATAATAATAGTAATAATATAAAAAAACTGGTGTAGATGACATCGACTGGCGCCACACCAACTAGTTGTGAAGGGTCAGGAAGGATGGAAAGACTGAGGTGGGAGAGTACTAACCACATCTCCACTGGAAGAGTGCAGTTCAAATCTGGTACCTTGGGGAGGCATTTTGTCACCCAAACCCCAGGAAACACCAATGACCGATGCCAACGAGAAATCAGTGACAACGGCTGTTGCGATAACACGCAATCATCTGCACAAGTGGTCAAGAGGTGGAGAACACTGGAAATCTGGGAAGACTTGTTGTCACTTGGTCTCCAGGGGACACCGCAGGTTACTGCCAGTGAGCGATCACTGATGATGGCCCGTGAGACAACTAATACGCTAAACATTTTGTTGTAAAACGTGGAGAAAAAATGGACATAGAAGAACAGAAAACCAAAACTTTAAATATAATTTCTGTATTTAAAATAATAGTTATTTACATATTTCAACATATAATCTCGTGGCCAAAATCCAGCTTCCAATAAGGGGCACTCTGGATAGCAACAAAAATAATCTCATTCATGAAAGATTTCTCCTCCATCGATCGATGACAGAAAAGGTAAAGCGTAGCATCAACACAGATACTACACTGTGATCTTGTTCCGAAGGCCAAAAAATATTTGTGTTAATGTTTCTTTAATTGTTTCTTCCCAAAATTCATAATTCAGTTTTATGAATATTAAATTATATATTACTTTAAAGTTACTTAATTTTACATAGATACTATTTATATTTTATATTGAATGAAGTTCCGTTTCAGTATTAATCGAACTGTGTACCTTTTTCTTTTTAAAAATGTTTTATTGCTCCTTTTCAAATGGTCCTCATATAGTACTGACAGTCTGACAAATCTTACCAACATTGCCTGCAGACATTTTTCAGTTAACAGGCCTTATTCTTACCCTCGGTGGCGGTGGCCGCACGTACTCGAGCAAAGAAAGCGGTCGGGGTGTTTTGACTCAAGTGCGGCCAGAGAGAATATGCGTCGTGTGGTCATAAAAGTGGAAAGGACGGTGACGAAAAAGACACTTGCGTTAAAAGGTGTCTTAACAGGCATGTTCGACACGTAGGTGATATTTTGAAAGACAGTGAAGTGCATTGTCGGAAATTAGCGGAATGTTTTTTGTATTCATACGAAAATCCTGAGTCGTATTTTTATGTTCTCCCTTGTTTGTTTCTTACTGCGACGGCACCAGACAACGTTCAGGCCGAGTACTTGAAATGTAATGGCACGATTCCAGTATTGACTCCCAGTGTCTCGAGCCATTATGAATCTCTAATAAAAACATTATGTCTGAATAGGTTGGTAGGTTCTTCGTAATTGTTTTTATCTTTTAATGAACAAAACGTTGATTGCAGTTGACCTTTTTCATTGTGCTAGATTTATATATTTTAATAGCATGTAACCGAGTGAAAGCGTGATTATGCACACACGTGTTCTTTTTATGTTAAGGGGTAACACTCGATAGTTATTCGAATCACATATCGTGTTTATCGAATGCAGAGAGATTGATGCCTTTCTCCCAAGTGTTCAATTCTTCTTTTCTGTTACTCCGCTGGTGGGAGGAAAAGGGACGGTCGGTACGTGTTCATTGTAAAGAAATAATGGCTCGTAGTCATATCAGATACGAATTGCGTGGCAGTGTAAAACAATGATTTATATAAATCGATGCGAACGTCGAGAGGCCTGTGTAGATTTGTCCATCGGTAATTTATATCAAGGTTGAAAACGGTTTTACCAAAAACTCAAATTCCCTCAGCGATTAACAGAACAATAACAAAAAGTAATGCAGATATTATTTGTCGAACGGTGGTAAGAAAATAACATGCCAATATTCACTGATGAAGTAAAAAAAAAAAAAAGGAAACATAATATGTGTGTGTGAATTGTTTGCAGACCATTGTTGTTTGTTATACGTAATATATATATATATATATATATTACTTATAACAAACAACAAAGATCTACACAGATATATCAGAATTTACATTGATAGATCAATTTGCATGTAATTGGTAATACAATAAATTCATTTGAACAAATAAATAAGAGCGACGTTGTATTTAAGCAAATGCTTCTACTGCGCGACTCCAGTATGTCTAACTCTCACCAAATGATTGTGTGTTAGAATCTTGTTGGGTGTATTCATAATGATTTTCTTTGAATTAAGATCATTAGTTGACAGAGGCAAAACAAAATATGAAATCCGAGATTTATAACTATGTAACATTTTGTGACACTAAGCGGAAATGAAAAACAACTACATTAGTGTAGGTCTGCATACAAAAATATACATATATATACATATATATATATATATATATATATATATACACAATAATATGCGTCTATGTGTGCCTCTATGTATGTATGTTTACATTTGTATGTTCTCGTACGTATGTATGTATGTATGTATTTCTATGTGTATGTGGGATGGAAAGGGCTCCCGTAAGCCGTGGTGAAGGCAACCCCTCTGATTTAATCTATAAATATAAAAGCGGAAATGTATGTATGTTTGTATGTGTGTTCGCTTTTTCTGTATGTCTACAAAAGGCTTTTTTCAGAGAAGCGGTCCCTCGCCCAACAACTTTTAAAAACTTTTTATATCACATATAAATCGTAATATCTTACAGTTAACAACGAAGCTCACCTGTCTATTTAATTTGCTCGACTTTGGGAAGATAAATACTGAACATTTGTCGCTCGCCGCATGTGGGTTAGTCTTTTTCCTATAACATCTTGGGAAGCGTACCCGCAGTGAATGAAATACTATCCCGCATTCAAACTTGACCTCATTAACTCATTAAAACGGGCAACTGCTAAATCCAAGTAAGTAAATAAATTCAAACGTGTTTCCGTTAGCATATCCCGGTGGGGCAATGGTTAACGTCGCACTTTTTTTTTTCACACTTTAATTTACAACTTTGCCTCAACGGTTCGGGTTCGATCTCCATACTTACCTACCAAAACATTCCTCCCGACACACACACCTCCAAACACCCGGGCAACGCCGGGTACCCATCGCTAGTAAACCATAAAGCGGGAAACCAGTATCTGCATTAAGCTGATCTGAAGTTTGACTTGTTGCTGGTTATCTTCCTCTTTCTTCTTGCTTGATATCAACATTTTGAACCGAGATAGAGATTTAGCTGTCGTAAAAAGCTAACACTCTGTAACATCCTCTTTGTATAGATACTCCCTCAGGCATTTAGCTATAAAAAATAGTTCTGTGGCGATGGAAAAGTTGTGACACGTGTAGGCCAGAAATTATGGAAATATGTAATAATTGATCTGCCATCATTATATGTATCTGGGTGTGTATGTGTGTATGTATATGTATGTGTATATATATATGTATATATATATATATACATGTGCATGTATTTGTATATCTATGTGTATACGTATGTATATATGTCCTGTGTATATATATGCATATACATGTATGTGTTTAAATGCATATATATGTATGTGTATGTATATGTTGGTAAATATATGTGTATATATGTGTATATATGCATATATGTGTATGTATTTGTATGCGTATATGCATGTATATGTGTGTTTGTATTTATGTGTATGTATGCATGTATGTTGTGTATGTATTTATATATGTTTATAGATATGTATGTGTATATGTGTGTATGTATGTGTATATATGTATGTATTCTAATGACCGTCTTCTGTATCATGTCTGCTTGAGCGTGTTAATTAGCTGGCAGGACTAAAAAAGTCATTTTCGTACTCATGGACTTTCAGTGTCCGAGGGAGTGGCACTCTTCTGGCATGACGTTCCAATCATATATATATATATATATATATATATATATATATATATATATATATATATATATATTAAACAGGTCTATAAACCAGACGAACAAAAATAATGTCGCTTTGCAATAGTGTTTTAAATTCCGCAATAATCTGTTATATGATCATATCTTATATAGAATCATTATGTGCATAAATAGAACCTATCCCTCAAACGAAGCCTATAAACTTATCAAACTATATATATATATTTAGTCTTGCCTCGACAGTCGAGTTTTAAATTTCTTCCATTTTTTTAAGCACATCTTATCTTTCTTTTAATACTATTATTGGAATTAATTCCCTTTTCCTTGTACCTATTTGTGAATTATTCCGCGGATTTCTGCCTTTTGTATTACTTTGGGCCATCTTCCAATTACGCGATTCCCTTGGATTTTACTTGTGGGAATGGAAATTTAACCAACTTTCTTAGATTCTGCATTTGTGGATTTTACTATCATTGGATACTTTACCAGACTGTTCATTCACGTGAAATCACTTTTTTCTTCATCCTATTCCCTCTGATTAACTTTTTGTCATCATATAAGATCTATGACTTATTTGTAGTTTCATTAAATACTTTTGTAGGCAAAATCCGATCCCGAATTTTTTGAAATCCTACCCTCTGATAAGAAGGAAAGTATTTCTTCGAAACTTCGCGGATTAAGGAATATCCACTTATTTAGTGTTTCCTTATAAAACTAAATATGTTGCTAACTATTTATCAAAGTGTTATTAACATGTTTTATTAACTACTTACTTTATATATATATATATATATACATATATACATATATATATATATATATATATATATATATATATATATATATATATATATATATATACTCTAGTATCGCAGACAGGATGAACAACCAAAAATGAAAGAATCGCAACTATCGAAATAAAGTTTGTACATAAATAAAAAAAAACGACAAGTTAAAAAATTACTAACACTTCCCTACTGCAACAGCTTAACTACGCCAATTCTTATTTTCCACTCATACCAAACCCCTACTCTCTTTATTTTACCACACCTTTCTTTAAAACCCTTACTGCTAAGATTCACAAAGTATGCACCCAACCTTCTTCCAGAACGTAAAGCACAATAAAAAAAACGTTTCAGTAGGGTTATTTTTATGAAATGTTATCCTATAATTAAGATTTCCCTGAAACGAGTATGTAGCCAATAATGTCGGTATAATAAACAAATTATACACACATACATATATATATATATGTATATATATATGTATATATATATATATATATATATATATATATATTCATCCACATATAGTACTGTTTCACTGTATCATAGCTCATTAGTGCGGCTAGACAGGCAATTACCTCAAATCAGGATCGAAACCAAACCGCCCAAACGACGCATAAACACACAGACATACACACACACACACACATATATATATACATATATATATATATATATATATATGAATGTGGAAATATTTGTTCAAGAATTATTTACGCGTATTTTTCACTATGTTTCGAAACAGCGTAAATCATATATTTGATGTAAGGTTAATGCTTTAATTATTTGTTTATGTACTTGTTTATCCTTTATTAATAAGTAGTTCAGTTGGTAAAACTTCAGACTGGAACAGTAAACATTTTCATTTCGATATCCGGACATGGCAACTGCTTAATTGTTAAAAGATTTGTTATATGCTATTATTGCAAAATTTCCCGACTCTAAAATAAGTAAGGATCTTCGATATTTCGAAACGAGCAATTTCCGCAGTGATTTTATGATGCTTACGAAAATGAGTGTAATGGAAGACAGGTGAACTCCGTATTTAAATAAAATGTTCCATCACTTTGATTCATGTCCAGGTAACCTGCGTTTTCAAGCGTTTAGACTAAAAATTGGCGGAGGAGTTATGTAGGGTCTGCAAAGGTTAACTCTTTCAATTTTGACCTCTTGGCAGCCAAATTTTCGCCCCAAAACAAATTTAAAACTGTCATACTACCTTTTATGTAAAATTTTAAATGTTTAGACCAAAAATTGGCTGAGAGGTCAGTTGTTTTTTAATTTCACCCCAGTTTTGACCCCTTAACATTTATTGTTTGGGGCTTTAATCAAATTAAAGCTTGATCCATGCCCAAGTAACCTACATCTAAAATTTTAAGTGTTTAGACCCAAAATTGGCGGAGGAGTTTGGTAGAGTAAAGGTTTAAACGCTGAGCTTTCAGTCCTTGACATCCTTATTTCTGGTCGAAAACGGATTTAAAAAAAAATTCCCAAATCTCAATACCCCTTATGTCAAATCTCGAGTCTGTAGACTGAAAATTGACGAAGTAATTTGCTAAGGAAATTCACACACACAAACAAACACACAGAGACACAATTTCACTTTTATAGATATATAAATACATAATGGCATGGTTAGGACCTTGTCCATGGTTAATTTGCTCTACCCGAACGCGACGATGATGAAGCGAATAACGATGCAGACTGGTGAATTTTTCGTGCCAAGTTCGAATAAAGTTGATTCCATACAATCAATTTTCCTTTGAAATTTTGAAAATTTTGCAACATTCACGTGATCTCTTTTGTTAAGGTCCATTAAGGAAATGCTTCCAGAAATCAATGTAAGACCAGAAAAAGAAAACTCGTACCATACCGAGTTATATATGTTAATATAAATTGTTTTGCACGGTAACTCTGTATAGACAAGTCTATTAATATACTGAAACTTACCTTATGCCATAGCTGTTGCCATCTATGTTGAACATGAGTTTTCCTCTGTTCAAATATGTTCATCTTTAGAAATAAGGATGTATTTTACTCACCTGGAAAAGAAGAAAATGAGTTGTAATAAACGATTCATAACGTATCACATTATTTTAGTAAACTTACAGTAAAGTGTAACTAAGTTCACAATTACGGACTATACGCTTTATATTATGTGTGAAGCAAAAATATGCATTTGAAAATGTACTTATCTCAGATTCGTATTAAAGTTGATACGTAACCATAAGAAACAAATTAATGGAGACTCATGTCATTTCAATTCCCTCTTAAGTTCTCACAATCCTAAGCGTTCAATTTTAAACACTCTATAAATCATATCCATGAAATAACTAATGAACATTGCAAATAGTTTATTATAAAAATTTAGTTTCGATATTTATTGCTTTGCATTGTATCAGCGGGACATAAAATCAGTAAAAACTGTTTACTGGGAAAACTTCATGTATACACTAGCATGCCGTCTGTTTCGGCCAACTATTCCTCTGGTCTTCGTCAGGTGGTTAAACACGACAGGAGAAGAAATGCTGAGTTTTCTAAGTATATTCTCAGTAATTACTGCCTTCCATAGTTGTTGTTGTCGCAACACATTTGGACCAACTAATCCTCTCGCCGACGTTGGGTAGGATTTAAACCACTATCTTCAGATAACGCACACGTGGGACCGAAGAGATTCAATACGTCTATCCACTGCGCCGCGGGCTCTGAGGGGCGATGAAGTTTTAATTATTTGGTCTCATAAATCCAATTTGTTTTTAAATCTGGTCTTTCATCGTCGTGTCAGTACCGAATTGTATATTATTTTATTATTTGACTTCTTTGGGATGAAAAATTTGTATATTTATTTATTTGCGGACTTTTCTCCTCATCTTCAGAGTTACTGTTTCACGACTTTTTAGCCAACTATTCCTTTGGCCTTCGTCAGGTAGTTAACCGCGACAGGATAGGAATGCTGAATCTCTTAATTGTATCCTCAGTTAAGTTACTGTCTTCCGTAGTAAATGTCGTCTCACCACATTTACAGCAAGCGGTTTGAATCCTGCCCTAAGTCGACCAGAGAGCTCGTTGGTAAAAATGTGGTAAGGCGACAACGACTATGGAAGGCAGTAATTCCTGAGCATACAGTTAAGAAACGACATTCCTTCCCCGTCGCGGTTAACCACGTGACGAAAGCCAGAGTAAAAGTTTATTTCTAAAAACATTAATATTAATATCATAAACGTCGTGGCACAACAACTATAAAGATAAAAGTCGGAAAATAAATGAATAAATAAATACACAAATTACTCATCCCAAAGGACTCCAATAATTAAATAGTTTACTTTGTATAAGTAAAAATTAAAAATACTCGAGTTAAGATCGAAACATAACCTAAAGACGGTAAGTAAAGTAAGATAACCATTATACCAACTTGGCACGATCTTTATAATGTGTTTTTGAATTAACTTATACTTAACATAAGTTAGCTGCCATGTTTCGCGACGTGGCATGCGCTGTCGTGTAACAGGTGAAAACAGATAAAAATCCGAGGACTCCTATGTACCAATGTTTCAAGGCTCACCCCTTAGCGGCCCTATTTCCGGATAGAAACGAATTAAAAAATTTTCGACATGTCTGAGTACTCTATATGTCAAATTGCAAATCTGTAAATCAAAAATTCTTTTAGTATATAGGTTGAGAATGCTCCTCACACATATTCTCACTTTATATATATATATATATATATATATATATATATATATATATATATATATACTAGCAAAAGTGTCCGTTGTTGACTGGGTTCGAAAACAGCCTACAGAAAATGGACTCTGATTTATGAAAGTATGATAGGTTATGAAAAGGAAGGGTTGTAAAGAGATAGCTTCGAATTTGGGGGTATCAAAACCAAAGCAAAATATGATGAAAGTAAAAATAAAATAGATAAACCCCATAATTTGTTAAACCATACCTGTTCACACTGAACCACTTATCAAAATATTCTGTAGATCTATATTAAAGAACCTTGTTAAACTTTGTGACATATTTCCATTCTATGGAAGTTAGGGGCGAACGAACACCCCATAATTTTATCATACCATATTTCTTCAAACTGAAACATAATTATCAAAGTATGCTTACGCAGATAGATATGAAAAGTCTTTATTAAAGTATGTGCCTATTTCCAATCTATCGAGGCCAGGCGCGAACGCAGACCCCACAATTATATTATACCATCCCTATTTAAGTTAAATCATACTTATAAAAGTATTCTTATGTACATCTATATCAAAAACACTTGTAAACGTTTTTTTTATTTTTATTTTTTTATTTCCATACTTTGTGGACCAAGCTCGTACGCAAACCCCACAATTTTAATGAATCATCATTATACCAGATCAAACATACCCATTCCTGTGTCTCGATACATTTTTTATCATTATATGTGACCAGTTTTCTATAATAATCAACCATATAGGAGCCTATTCGTGACCAGACACACATAGACGTTCAGCTTTATATTATTGAAGAGGGGGAAAAATGGGAGAAAAGATTCAAAGTTTCCCAAAGAGAAACAATGCGTTAGATGTTTCTTTCTGTCGGCACAAAGAAGGTTTCCGCACCGCAATATAGACACTCCAAAGTCTTTGAATGGTTTCTGGAGTCCTCTCTATGTAGCACCTCGAACCATTCTATTTTATATCTATCCGCACAGCACGGGTTGTCAACCAAATGCTGGCCAATAGCAGAGTCCAAGGCCGCAGAAGGAGAGAGACTACCAGACCACCATCGTCCCTTGTCTGATCTTCGATGGAACATGCTAGTTTATACGAGTCAAAAGATGCAAGGATGTTTTCCCCCTCGTTGTGCCAATATTTTAATCGTTTTTTAAACGTTAATAAAATTTATTTTAGTGTCCCGTATTTTTGGCGCATTCAATAGTTCCCCATCAGAACTCTTTACTTTCGACATAGTATTATTTTGACGCTATCGATTTTCTCCTGATGAGATGATAGCTGAAAGAGCTCTCGAGAGACTTCCGCCCATTATATTTAATATATATATATATATATATATATATATATATATATATATATATATATATATATATATATATATATATACTAAGTGGCGGCTCGGCGTTGCCCTGTCGTACACTATCTTAATTTATGCAAATTGCGTATGGATTATTATAGAATCATACTCTATGACTATTGTATATTACGAGGAATAATTGCCTGGTGGAACAATAAAAAAATAATAAATAAAACACAAAAATTATCATGATAATGCCGTTCATAAAATACCATCCCTGCAATATCACATCAACTGATACTTAGTTTTGACAATCTTAAAAGTAGTTTTTCTTCTCTTATAGATAAAGCAAAATAATTTTTATAGAGAAATATTTTCCGTTATCCCGGCCAATGTTATATCGGCGTAACGTAAAATATTCCCCTGTAAAAATTATTTTATTTTTCCATCTATAACAGAAGAAAGAGTATCTTTAAGATCGGATTTTTTTTTTAATTTTCGATATTATCGGACGAATTTCTATACAAAAATATCTAAAAATTCTGCCAGACATAATTTACCTTCGTGTGAAATTTGAAAAGGATAGGCTCAGCAGTTTCGGAACATATGAGGAAGATACTCATACACACAGTGACTTTTATACAATAATGGATATATATGTGCGCGTATATATATATATATATATATATATATATATATATATATATATATGTATATATGTTTTGGCAGCATCTTTTCTATATATTTTATTTAAATAAAATGAACGTTTTTGTCTATTAATTCTGTTCCTGATGCTTTCCGACTTTCAAATAAAATTTCTCATTTCTAACAGAAACTAGCTTATGTAATAGCTATGTGTGTCGAAAGTCCGAGTCAGTTTATATTAGTTTCATTGGTTGATTATTATTTGAATGTTTATACACACACACACACACACATATATATATATATATATATATATATATATATATATATATATATATATATATATGAGAGAGAGAGAGAGAGGGATCACTGTGTCATCGATCGATCTACTAAGTTAATATTCGCCGATTCCAAACATGTGACGAATCTTAGACAGAATCTTTTCTTCAATTAAAACTGGACGTGACCAGCATCCAATACCAATTAAATTGAGAGATATTTCTTTGGGAACATTTATCGTTTCTGCGTAGCTAATATCCTGCAAATCCTTTTTTCCGTCAACTCGTATCTCCTAAAATATTAATATCATCGAACCTTTTAACATTGCTGAAATAGTAATTACTTTTATAAACATTTCCGTCAGACAGAAATAGCCCCTATTTATATATTTACTAGTCACGAAAAACTTGGACACAAGGCCGCTTTTATTGATGGCCAGTAAATGCTACCTCCTCAAAAAGGGGGGAACTGTATGCGCACGAAAATGTACTAACAGTTTCGTCAACACTAGATTACGAAAGCGTGGCCATAGGCGAAAGATAGGTTTAAGTAATTCTTATTAAAAGGAGGCGTTCTTCATTGTATATGGATGTAAAAATGCTCGCAGCCAACATGTAGGTCTTCTCTAATCAAAGACTGCACTTATCTTGTTATCATTAGATTAAAAGTCTTTACTGTTGGCGCATGTGACATTATTATAGGCTGATATGTAGGGGAATTAATTGATACTAGAAAGAGACCTAGCATTGCCAGGAATTGATTAATGGTCAACAGAATGTTTCAATCTCTCATATTTTTATTGTCATCAAAACCGGTGAAATCGTCAATTTTTTAATCAAATCGATTGATTACCTGCTCTAGTTGGGACCCATCGTGATGCACTGGGAAGATGATTTACGTGTACAGGATGTCTCAAAATTAATCAGCTATTTCAATTTCAAAGCAGATAGTTTATTTTGGCATGCCATTTATATTCAACGGATATTCGGGAAATTCCGGAAGTTATGGCATAAAAATGGCAATAAGTCAATGTATATTAATTTAGTCAACTAGTGCTTAATTTTATCAAAAACCATCCGACTATCACGTACAACATAAAGGAAATCGAAGTTGAAATTATGTCAAAACTCCAAACTTTAATGAAATGTTTAAGGTCAATAGTCAAGGATGTATAATACGTTGAACTTCAGTTGCAAATCTCTGCGATGATATCGCCAAAACAATTATTTCACATTTTTCTTAAGGTTAACCTTCGATTTGAACGGATTAAATATTGGAATATCTTAGTAAGAACAAATTTATATTTTTAATAAAATTGGTGACAACAAGTCAAACAATATTTACACTACGCTGTTCAACGACCTACTTAAGAAGGATTCGGGACTATGTCGATTATATCTGTTCACATAACAGATTATTGCTAGTTGGTGCTAAGCAAACTAGATTAAGACAACCATTATTGAACGCTGCATGTAGACATATGATTTTAGTTATTTCTGTATGTTTCATCTTTGATCTATCAATTGTTTGACATTTAAAAATGATACTGATGCTTCGTTCGTATTGCTATCAAGCTGTTAGTCTCATAGTAATACTCAAGTTAAAGCTATATGAAATTCTAAATATTTGGAAAAGCTCTCTTCATAATAATAATAAAAAAATTACATAAGAAGCAAATATTTTTCGGTTAAACGTGAAATATAATCGACTTTCATTAACCATAATTCATCATTTAACTATTTTTTTTTAATTATTTATCAATTTTTTATTTATTTATTTTAATTAATGTCTTTTGCTGAATTCACAACTACACTTCAGTAGACGAGAGTCGTTACAAAAGTAAAGTTGCCTATTTATTTCCAAAACTTAAACGTTGAAGAGCCATGAAGCCGGGGTTGTACTATTAAAACGAGCGGCGTTTTGTACTCCAGAGTTTTTCTATATAGTCATCTCCAGTCTTAATGCATTTTTGGAAGCCTCTTTTGATACTTCGATTGCCGCACTAAAATCGGCGACCACATCTAAATCTACTGACATCAACTGCATTTGCTTCGTAAACTTTTATCAGGTGTCAATGAATGCTGATCTGTCCTATGTCTTCTGTGTGAAGGAATTCACTAACGCATATCGGATTCTGATGCACGTCATAACAGGAGTTGCTTTCTTAAAATCTCACATTGTAAATATCTGCAACAGATAGATTACACTTCAAAGTAATGAACGCATCACGGGATTCATCATCATCCACGTATATATTAGAGCATGCTACTAAAACCAAAATTAAAAAGAAACCAAAACAAATATGCAACAAACAACTTTTATCAGAGGCATGATATGTCATTCTTGTACCGATCAGGATTAGTTTTTATGTGTGAACTTGGTTTAAATCATGTCGTGTTCAAAATAAGATCATTGTCAATTCTGTTCAGTTAAAAAAATCAACATGGATTTCAATAAGCCGTTGTCGATTACTATTGATAATCGTTTCTATTTTTGTATTTTTTTATGTGGATTAGATTCTATGTGTTGTTAACTATTATGTACTTTCACTTAACAATTTAATAAACCAAACATACTGTAAAACCTGGCAAAAAGTGTCACCTGACATTTATTTGTTGGTTTTCTACTAATCGATTTTCTGAACGATTATCGCGACTTCATAGATGATTATTTTATCCCAGCCATTTTATTCTCCTTTTAACGTAAGACTGGGTATTTTATAAAAACTTAAATAAACACTTAAACATAAGTAAAAACACAAAAAAGCTCATCCAAGTTGTAAAAACGGTTCTTATGTTTCTTTTGCTAATATTTTGTTATACTTGTTTTTGCGTTTTGTCCATACTACAAAATGAACCTTTAATTTATTAAATTGTTAGCTGAAAATACAAATGAGCGTTTTGGTAGAATATGAAATTAACACACGATCTGTGATATTTATTATATAAGTCGTACGGAAGTCTTTGCTACACAAGAAGGTTTAGTTGAAAACGAAAATGAAAATATAATTTCCAGCTTAATAAATGGAATAAATGACAGAAATGAACGTTAAATAATATTTGAATACGAAAACAAAAAAAAAAAAAATGCAAAAAAGAAAATCCAATAAATACAACCAAAATCTTCAGCCACGACATCCGAACGGAAAGTGGGCTCTAATATTGACAGATACAAGTCTATGAAAATGACTTTGGGACATATAAACTAGATTACTACTGAAACACGTATACTTAATTAAATAAGAGACCAGATATTTAAAATACACGGAAAACATTTAATATATAAACAAAATAGAATAAATCACATCATAAGCGCATGCAGCAAACTGGCACAAAATAATACAGGCATTAATACCAATTATTGTAAATGGCTTATCAATCCGTCTCTAAAAATTCAGAAATAGAATAACATTCTAATTTCCATATATATATATATATATATATATATATATATATATATATATATATATATATATATAGAGAGAGAGAGAGAGAGAGAGAGAAAGATTATAGATTAGACATTTAGTCTTATACAAATAAACAAGCGTTATAGTCTTAACTTGTGATGAGTGCTTTATAGAATAAATTGATGGTTGATGATAGTAAAATTCATGGCCATTGTTGCATTAAATACGTATTTCCTTTAATCGCTATCAATAGTTTATAGAACGGGCACCATAACAATTAGTTCTCTGCACCTTATAAAAGAGATATATGAAAAAAAATCATTCAGATCAGCAGAGTAGTTTAACAGAAAAAACGTTAGGAATAAATGTTGTATTATGACGACCAATTCCTTGAACGGATACATACTACTTAATTTGCTACACCTTATCATAAAAAAAACTATTCAAAATTTCAGATATGTCCACCCGGCAGCTTTGAGTACAAATCTAGAGTAAATGTGATTTGTGGTGAAAAATCCCTGTTAATCCCCAACTGCGACTGCTACTTATCATTAAAAAAAAAACGGTCATTCAAAATTTCAGCTAGATTAGTCCAGTAGTTGCCTAGAAACAGTTGAACGGACCTACAGTAAAATTAAGCGAACTATAATCGATAGAACATATACGCTATAATAATATATACGAAATCTGAAAGAAATAAAATATCATATATAAGCGTACTTTACGACCGAGCTACAGCAGACGTCCCTGCTAGCTTAGATAAATACATTTGCAGTTTTAACCAAGGAGCTACAATAATATCAGAGCGTCTCCATTTATGCTGAACATCTACAGAATGCCGACATCAGTATATTACATATGAATGAATCCCCTGTGGAATTTTCACAGGTCCCGTTGGTATAGATAAATTAAATAAATTATCTTTCCAATAGTTACCGAATTTAAGTATATATTTGAATTATTTTATTTCTAACAAAAATAAGGAGAATCTCTCAATTTTCTAAAGATCTTGTTTTTGTACAATAAACGTACAATTGATTGTATTGATTTGTCACCAGGTTTGTTTTATACATTGGAAAAATAAAGAATTTAAATTGATTCTTAAAAAAATCAACCAGATTGGTATATCTATATATCTATAAAAGTGAAATTGTATGTGTGTATATTTCACTACAAAATTACTCTGTCAATTTTAAGTCTTGCTCGGGATTTGACATAAAGGGTACTGAGATTTGAAAAAGATCTTTTTAATTGGTTTTCGGCCAGAATTTTGCTGTCAAAGGGGTCAGAAGTCAACGATTTGACCTTTGAAAACTCTACCAAACTCCTCCACCAATTTGGGTCTTAACAATTGAAATGTGCGATATACTTAACTTCGACAGGAGTCAAACTTTTTAATATATATATATATATATATATATATATATATATATATATATATATATAATTATTTGTTTTTTACTATAATAATTAAATACCTACAGACACTAGTGTTTCATCCTTTCGGGATTCTTCAGTGCAGGGTGTCACGATTACTACCAGTCGAACGATTCGAACCCCGCGACACGAGACATCTCTGGCTCGATTAGCGGAGGCCGCATCCATTCGGCTACCATTAATCGTGTGAAATAGCGTTGAATTTTAAACATTTTAATTTAAATGTTCATTACGTCAGACAGACAGTGATCAAATCGTTATACGATGATCTACGCATAAGAGCTAAATTGACCGACTTTTAATTCAACAGAAAGTGCTCAACGATAAGAAACGTATTTCTTACAGGGCTGTCATAATTATTTTTTTTACTATAATAATTAAATACCTACAGACACTAGTGTTTCATCCTTTCGGGATTCTTCAGTGCAGGGTGTCACATATATATATATATATATATATATATATATATATATATATATATATATATATGCACATAAAGTTATGTACAGTATATACGGCCCGGACAAAGCCGGACTTAACTGCTAGAAAAATATAAACAAAATGTTTTTAAAAATCACTAGATAAAAAATATTCCTACTTAGTTGAAATCCAAATCATCTAAACTAATATAAATATATTTCATAATTATTCAAGCTACATAGAACTATTTAAGTTTACTTCCCAGCAGAACTCATCGAAGATGTGATATATATATAAGAAAATATTGTATCTTACTAAATGAGTGCTTGTATATACGGTTAGCTTTATAATAAAATAGGGATCAAAATGTAAGTGTATTAAATTGATAAATGACTCGATATTTTAAAAGTTTTATTGATATAGTCTCATTCGACATATTGAAACATAAGTAAGTATCCACTGTCTCTAATAAGATATTCTGGACCGTTTATAAGACATACTAAAGAAGAACTAAGGAATCTCGATCAGAAGACCAGGAAACTCATG
Source organism: Euprymna scolopes (assembly GCF_053919585.1). Classification (NCBI taxonomy): domain Eukaryota; kingdom Metazoa; phylum Mollusca; class Cephalopoda; order Sepiida; family Sepiolidae; genus Euprymna; species Euprymna scolopes. The sequence goes on from NC_136504.1 coordinate 92,767,181, forward strand.
ACACGGCACAACACACAACACCCAAAAGACCGATTATATGTGAAAAGGAAAGACGGAGGAAGAGAGCTGGTCTGTATAGCAGACTGTGCAAATAACACACAGAATAGAATTAGAAAAACTCATAATGCAGAACACTGAAGAAGAATTACTGTAACAAGAGACACGGAAGAAACGAACAAGATAGAAAAAGAAACAAGTAATAAGACGAGGAAAGAAAAATAGCAAGAGAAACAGTTGCATGAACGATTCATAAGGGTGATGAAAAGAGACTAACGGAAACACTTGGAAACGGCTACCAAAAGGAAACTTAAACAGGGAAACTGAATCACTAATAACAGCTGAATAAGGCAAGGCTATTAGAACCAACTACATCAAAGCAAGGATCGACAAGACACAAGAAAACAACAAACGCAGACTCTACGAACAAAGAGATGAAGCAACAAACTACATAAAAAAATTAATGCAGCAACTAGCCCTAAAATAATATAATAATAGACACGATCTTGTAGGGAATACAGTAAATTGGGAATTATGCAAACAGTCGCATCTTGACTCACACACAAATGATGCAAGCACAAACCGGCAGCAGTACTGAAAAATGAAAGTCACAAGATCCTATGGTATATGGATAAACCCATCCAAACAAGAAGACCAGATGTCATAATAGTTAACAAGATGGAATAGTCCTGTCAGATTGTAGAGCACGGATTGAAGATGAAGGAGACCACAGAGATCAAGGAGACTGAGAAGCGGGGCAAATGCGCAGAATTAGCCAGAGAGCTCAAAGTGATATGGAAAATGAAGAACGTCAACTAATAGTAGAAGCGGTAGGAACAATACCGAAAAACTTTGGAAAAAAGAATAGGGGAAATTGGAATCACAGGGATTGCCGAGTAGATACAACGGATTTCAGAATGAAAACTGCAGAAATATTAAAGAAAACCCCTGAATGCGGAGAATAACACCACACGTAAACTGGACACAGAAACTGCTACAGATGTAAAACAAAAAGAAATATCATATAGAATCATGAAAATTAAAACTATAATTGGAAGATAGCACCTCGAGTGTGTGAGTGTCACCATAAACGGGCACCATACCATATAATGACCGTCAAGGAGGATCGAAAGACGGAGGAGAGAAAGCACTAGCCATACATCCGCTGGTTTAGTGCAAAGCTGGCTAGGATCTTAGGGAGGTTCATTACCGCTTGAATTCCAGTAAAAACCAATGGTCACCGCCAACGAGAAATTAATGGTAAGCGGCTGTTGTGATATTGCAAAATATTTTGCAAATATTATCAAACAAGGTGGAAAGTACTGGACGTCTGGGGAGACTTGCTGTCTCTCAGACTCCTGGGAACATCACAGGTTGTTCTCAAAGAGCAATCTCTGATGAGAGCTTGTGTGACTTAGCCCAGTGAGTAAATAATAATAATAATAATAATAATAATAATAGTAATAATTATAATAATAATAATAATAATAATAATAATAATAATAATAATACTCATAATAATAATAATAATAAATATATGTTCATAGTTCTTATTCTTCTGATGAGTGAGGTCGAAAAAAACTACAAAGAAAAAATAACATACTTATTATATGATTGTTTCTGCGCAACGGAACAGGTGTTGTTAAAACCTAAATATTTTAACATGTTGCCAAAAACAAAAGGTAAGATGAACAACATCTTAGAATCTGAAGTATAGTCTTTTTGTCATTTATATATATATATATATATATATATATATATGTATGTGTGTGTGTATGTGTGTGTGTGTGTGCGTGTGAGTGTTGACTGGGAATCTGTGTGTTTCTAAATTATTACTTATAAATGGCTTTATATTTTAAAAGCTATTTTATTATATGGTCTCATGGAAAATATATAAAATGGAAATCAAAGTTGTTATTGTAATATTAATATTTCCCACAGTTTTTGTTTTTGCACATTATGAAGAATGTGCTTTGCGATAGTAAAATAGCTTTTATAAACAACTGCCCATCAAGTACAGTTTCCAGTCTTTTTTCTTGTGATAAAGAAATACATGAATAAATGCTGTTTTCCTAATTATATCTTTCGTCTATTTTTCTTTATAAGAATACGTTTGCATAGCAAAGGGAATTTCTCTACGTTTCTATACGTCGGCTTCGTGTTTATAAGATGCTTTTCTTATGCTGATATTTACGGTTTATGTAATAATTTGTTTCAAGTTATAAAAGAGAATATTCACAGTATTTAAGAAAATCTACTTTTCATACATAAAATATTCATGAGTTAAAACATCTAAGTAGATGATCAGACATCATGTATCAATATATGCATATGTCCGCCACGAAAAACTTTGTCACCGTATTCATGGATAAAATGAAAATTAATACAATGAAATTGCAAAATGTCATAGCGAATAACAGAAGAAACACCTAAAGAAATATAGGTTTGTGATTTCCCTAGTTACTTTTCTAATCTGAGAACGTTTCCGTCTCATCAGGACGCAGCGACGTGACTTCCAGCTGTGTCAAACATTTGATTGCTTACCCTAACAAAACACACACACACACAAATAAAATGGTAAATTATAAAGATGCGTCCATTCAATTTGCATCTAAACATACGGAAGTGATATTTCAAACAATTGTGTGACAGACACAATCTCATTACACACATCAGCGTAACAGATTGACAAAATAACATATCATAGCTCATCTTTTGAAAATAATGGCAATAATGATGAAACTAAAACGGTACAAAAGATAGGCAAAATAATTCTTCAAACTACACAATTAACAGCGCCAAAATGATATTTCAAAGAAAATCTGACAAACTAAGTTGGCAAATACCAGCAAAAATTATATGTCAATCTGAAGCACGACTAACCGTTGAAAAGTATATGTCGACCTTAGATGTGACAGATGGACAAAACCGATTTCTCAAACTGAAGTGTGAATATTATCACCGAATATTATCTTCTACAACAGAGGTGCGACAATAAAAAAATGATATGTAGCAAGTGTCGCAAATTAAAATAATATTTAGAACATAGCGTGACAGAAAAATAAAAATATATGCATAACAAAGCGTGACAGACAAATGAAAATAAAGTTTAGAACTAAACACGAGAAACACATGAAAATATATGTATAACAGACGAGACAGACAAATAAAACTGAGATTTAGAACAAGACGTGGCACACAAATAAGAATGTATGTATAATAGAGCGTAACAGACAAACGTGAATAATATTTAGAACTAAACCTAAGAGACAAATAAAATATTTAAACAAAGCGTGTTAGACAAATGCAACTTATATTTAGCACTAAACGTGACATACAAATGTGATTAATATTATTACAAAATGTGACGGACAAGTGAAATCGATATGTAAAACTAGGCGTAACAGACGCATAAGAATTATATATAAAACTAAACAGAGCTGCTAAAATAAACAAAAATGCAAGCAAAGTGTGGCAAACAAATAAAAAAATATTTAGAACAAAACGTGACAGGCAAATAAATGGATATGTATAACTATGCCTGACACACGAATACACATTACATGTGAAACAAAATAGAGATATAAAGATATTTGTGAAACAAAACGTGACAGACAAAAGAAAACAAACGGTGAAAGACAAATGAAAATAATATGTTAAACAATGTGTGGTAGATGAATAAAACTTATATGTAAAACAAAACGTGACGGGCAAACTAAATTAATATGTTAAACCAGCCATGTCAGACGAATGAAAATTATCTATAAAACAAAACGCGACAAACAAATCAAAATAATGTATAAAACAAAGCTTAAGGGATAAAGGAAAATATTTTAGACTAACAAAATAGACAAATAAAAATATATGTCTATTACTCTAAGAGAAAAATGAAAAACATGATTAACTAAGTGAAACTCATTCATGATATTTCGAACTTTAGAACGACAAAAACTATGTTGATATTCCAAACTTCCGGTTACAGAAAAACGATAATTATATCAAAAACTTTATTATGACAGACAAACAAAATATTATATTTAAAACTTGAACGTGACATACCGCCCTACGAACAACGCCTCTCGGAAAAATAGAAGGAAACATCTAAATAATGAAGTCTCTATCGAAAGTCAAGTGTAAAGCTAAGACATTACCAAACATATTTATCAATAAGAAACCGGTAATGAAAACATATTTCTTTTAGACAAAAAAAAAATCTAATTCCCATAAATATACATAAATCTATTGATCTTCATTACGATAAACAGACACATACACAGTTAACTTAGCGTATAAATCTTTAAACTTGTTTATCATTATTAGTAAAATGTTTCACTCAGTTTCGGTTGTATAAATGATATTAATATTTTAATGTGTTTGAAAGATTCAGTTCTGGCTTTGAAATTTCAGAGATATATACAGGGAGACTCCCCACAAAAAACAAAAACAAAAGCTAAATGGAGACCATCTAGAACATATGCTGTAGAACGGAGAAAAAAGGCCAAATACCCTAGCGTTTTGATGTGATGTTTTGAATATAATAAACTAGTTATGACCAAAGTTTCATTTCACTCGGACAAAACACTAAGAAACGGGGCATAATTAGAGTTGGGGCCTGTTTTTCTGGGTCACTCTATATTATCTATTATTATACCAAAGCTAAATTTATCAACATTTATTTCTCTAGAGATTTTATCTGTATTTTGATAACACAAAAGAGACACTTTATTTTCATGAAAAAACATACATTATATGTTCATGAAAAATGTACACTATATTTTAATGATAAAAATACACAATATACTTTAATTAACAAACACACACGTTTATTTTTTAATGAAATTTCCGGGAAAAACTGATAGATCCCGTAATATTGGCCAAAGTTAAACCTCTGTCCTATCGTCCGATTGATGCATCTTTGTGCGTATTTTACAAGAACTTTAATGTAGTCTGTCTTGTTAACTCATAGCACTTTTGACCACCTTACGTACAGACTTCCAACAAACCAAACAAGCCTTCAAGTCCAACACTTTTACTGTTGAAGTCCTTTATTTTGTAATAGCGTAATAGTTTTTTCTCCTCAGAAAAATAGGCTTTCAAATCCCCCTTCAGTTTACTGGTTATATAAGCTGGCAGATGGTTAAATGTAATATAAACAGGTATATTGCTGCTAAATTTCTTACGATTCTGTTAGATACGATCTTAAATAGTAGCCCCAGTCCAAGTTAAATATGCTTTATAGGGCAGTCAAAAAGAGTAAAAATTAATAAATAAATGATATGACGGTGCTAACTAAAGCTTTCTAAATTGTGTTAATTTCTAATAAAACTAAACCTTCCTAAATTGCGTTAATTTCTAATTAAAATTAGAAGTAAGTTTACAGTTTACAGATTATGTATTAAAATCAGCAGAAAAATACATTCTAAGATATTACTTCATTATAGGTTTGCGTTATTATTTAAAATAATGTTTCATATTACTAAGGTTGCATAAGAAGATTCAGACAAATCGTTTCTTAAGATTTGCAAAGCTCTTAAAATGCAGCATTTATCACAAGCAATACTGTTATTAATTTATGCATGCTTACTGTTCTATTACTAATGTTACATACTGTCTTATTATTAGAACGAAAATATGCGGTTTAATAATTTGTACACTGCGTGTCAAATTATTAATGAGATAACAGTTTTTTACCAGTTTCAAAAACTTACCGGTAGTTTCGTATCAAAAGCTTCGGAAAGGTTGGCAATGCTGAGCTGCGCGTACTGTGAAATTTTCGTACTGTTCCGCGCAAGGTAAACAAATTGTCATAGTAATTGCTGAATCCACGGTATTTGAGGTGTGTCAAATTATTAACAAGGCAGTTTGTTTCGTCAATAACATGGGTAATAAAGTGGTTTGTGTAGTTCTGAAAAGTGTACTATAACAGAACAGCAAGCAAAAGGTAAAACTACCCTTAAACTATCGAAAGTGATAAAAAGATACCATCAAACTGTGAAGAACCTTGTCAAGGACCCTACAAAGGTACGTAAGAGAGATGATAAAAGTAAATCTAGAGTGGTTTTACGCCGTTATCTACTCCAAATTAAACGTGAAGTTGTTAAGAACCCTGGGCAGGCAAGCCGAGAAGTCTTTGACCAAGCAGGATTGAAGAATGTCTAAAAAGTACTCGATGTCGCCCCTTGAAAGAAGTGGCAAGCTCTGTGACAAAGCCTCCATTAAAGCAACATCACATACGAAACCGATTGAAATGGGCAAAGGACAACATGAAAACGGATTTTTCCAAAGTTTTGTTTACGGATGAAGTGCGTGTCACTCTTGATGGCCCAGATGGCTGGAGCAAGGGATGGGTCCTAGATGGAAGACATCCTTATCAGCGTTTAAGGCGCCAACAAGATGGTGGTGGGATAATTATTTGGGTTGAGAATATCCGAGGTACTTTAGTTGGCCCATGGAGAGTCCCAGAAGGCGTAAAAATGACGTCAAATGTAAAATGTAGTATTGTAAGCACTTTCTCAAAGCTTCTGGATTTTTACTCACTCGTACATTATATATTAAAAAATAATGTAAACACGGTAATAATTTGTATGAGCAGTGTATGAGTTAGATTCTTCAAACAACTGTTCACATATTGAGTTTTATTTTGTAAAGATGAGAACAGTTGTCTGAAGAATTAAAACCATACCTAAATATGTTCTTTTAGTTTGTATTTATTGGAAAAACTTTGACAGTGCAAGGGCACATTTTCCTGATTCAATCAATATAAGACCAGGTTAATAGGTTTGCCAACAATGATAATACGTGTTCGTCCTTCGAAGTTGAAGACGACCATAACATCAGTGAGTAAAAGTATTGTTTTTGTGCTTCCAGAGATGACTTGTAAGGCCGATCCGGACATGGAAGGCTCTCCCACAAGTTGGACAGTGGTGAACAGGTGTTGTGGGGACAGGGCTTGTTACTCTGGCTTTGCGGGTTGCACGCTTCTGTTCTTCTTCGAGGGTTCTTCTTTCTTCAGCTGTTTTAGCTCCTTTGTTGATGAGGTAACGCCAGTGACGTCTATCTGATGCAAGCGATATCCAGGACTCGGTACTGATGTTGAAGTCTTTGAGGGAGACTTTGAGGTTGTCGTTAAAGCGTTTTCTTGGTGTTCTGACTGAGCGCTTGCCATGGCACAGCTCGCCATACAGGAGTTGTTTTGGGATTCTTTCATCTGGCATGCGGGACACGTGACCTGCCCATCGCAGTTGGGTCTTTCGAATGGTAGTAGTTATGCTGGGAAGATTAGCACTTTTCATCACCTCTCTACCATGGACTTTGTCTTGCCATCTGATATGGAAGAAATTTCGGAGACATCTCAGGTGGAAGTGGTTCAACGTTTTTTCGTGCCTTCTGTAGCTAGTCCAGGTTTCTGAGCCATAGAGCAATGTGGTGAAGACAACTGCTTTGTAAACCTTCAGTTTGGTGTCAATGCTGATTCCTCTCCTTTCCCAGGCTTTGCTTCTAAGTCTCCCGAATGCGCTGCTTGCCTTGGCGATTCTGTTATTGATTTCGATATTGATTGTGGCTGTCCGAGATAGAATGCTGCCCAGATAGGTGAAGGTCTCAACCGCTTGAAGGTTCTGTCCCTTGATTGAGATACTTAGCTCATGAGACAGATTTCTGGGAGCTGGTTGGAACATAGCTTCGGTCTTCTTTGTGCTAATTGTGAGGCTGAATTTATCACAGGCTGCGGAGAATTTGTTCATCTGGTCTTGCATTTCTCGCTCATTGCTGGCATTGAGGGCACAGTCATCAGCAAAAAGAAAGTCACTCAGCACTGATTCCTTCACCCTTGTCACAGCCTGCAGCCTCCTAGGGTTAAACAGTTTTCCATCTGTTCTGAATTTAATGTTGATGCCTGGTGACTGGTCGCTGAAAGCGTTAAATAGCATTGCAGAAAATATCAAACTGAACAGTGTAGCGTCAAGGAAACAGCCCGGTTTAACTCTATTTGTTACCGGAAAAGCCTCCGAGGGTTCACTGTCGTCAAGGACGGCCCCCATCATACCTCAATGGAATTGACGAACTACTGTGATGAAAGTATTAGGCAACTGAATTTCTTCATTATTTTCCACAGACAATCCCGACTGACTGTGTCAAATGCCTTGGTCAAGTCGATAAAGATTGTGTAAAGGTCTCGGTGCGGTTCGATGCATTTCTCTTGAAGCTGACGGGCGGCAAACATCATGACAGTGGTTCCCCGACCGGCCCGGAAACCACATTGACTCTCTGGCAGGAGTCCCTGTTCCAAGTGACCAAGTAAGCGGTTGAGAAGGATGCGAACCAAGATCTTTCCTGCTATGCACAGGAGGGAGATACCTCGGTGGTTATCCCAGGGTTGGAGATTTCCTTTTCGCTTATAGATGTGAACGATTGTGGCGTCTTTAAACTCTTGTGGTAATTGTTCCTTCATCCACATGATCTGATACAAGCAGGTCAGCTGCTTCCACAAGGCTGCAACACCGGACGTGTAAACCTCTACTAGGATGGCATCTTGACCTGGGGCTTTTCCACTGGTTGACTGCTGAATAGCTTTGCTGACCTCTTCGAATGATGGGGACTTGGGGGGAGACGTTCAATTGCTATATCATTGATGGCTCCAGAGCGATTGAGCACTTTGTTGAAATGGTCAACCCATCTGTTGAGGATCTCCTTCTTCCCGTGAGTAGAGTTGAGCCGTCAGCACTGTGCTGAGAGGAGGATACCGAAGACTGTGGTCCGTAAACTTCCCTTAGTGCATCGTAAAAATCTTTGTATCGTGTTTGTCTGCGTAGCCTTGGATTTCATCAGCCTTGGCACTGAGCCAGGAATCCTGCACTGAACGGAGCTTGGATTTGACATTATTGCGCATGTTAGAGAAGGCAGTTTTCGTCGACACATAAGCTGGGCTATTTTGATGCGCTCTTAGCAGGTGTTTTTCCTGCAACAAATTGTGGATTTCAGGATCATTCTCGTCAAACCAGTCCTGGTGGTGTTTGGTAGCAGGACTTAGAACGTCAAAAGCAGCAGAGTGAACAACATCTCTGAAGGATGCCCAGCTCTCTTTAACGCTGTTGTGATTGAGATTAAAGTTAGCCAGTTTACTATGTATGCTGCTCTGGGATTCGTCTGCTGTTTTAGAATATTTCAATTTGGCTGTATTGAGCCTCTTGGCTGTTTTTTTTACCCTGAGGATTTCTCCTTAGTTGGATAAAGAAGTTGCATTTGGAGATGATGAGGCGGTGGTCGGTCCAACAACATGGCTTTGGTCAGTCTCACGTCCTGCCTGTTCTTGACTCTGGTAATGACATAATTGATTTGATGCCAGTACCGAGAGGGTGGATGCATCCATGTGGTTTTATTGCGATTTGGGAGCTGGAACATAGTGTTTGTGATGTTGAGATCATGTGACGCACAGGTTCTAAGGAGGAAGAGTCCGTTGCTATTGCATTTGCCTACTCCATGCTTTCCAATGATGTTGTACCAGGGTTGATGATCTGTACCGACACGTGCATTGAAGTCGCCAAGAATTACAAGTTTCTCCGACTGAGGGACTGAGGAAATAAGAGAGTCCAGCTCTTCATAAAACTTGTCTTTGACCTCATCAGGGTTAGTCATCGTTGGGGCATAGGCGCTAATCAGCGTAATGCTGGTGTTGCGGCCAAGAGATAACTGCATTTTCATTAGTCTGTCGTTGATACCTTCAGGAATGCTTGCTAGTTTTGGTACGGGAGTTGTTTTGATAGCAAAACCCACATCAGCTCCTCAGCACTGCGCACACACCAGAAGAAGATGTAGCCTCAACCCGTTTCGGTCAGTTGTCTGCAAAACGAGTCTCACTTAGGGCTGCAATGACAATGACGAGCTACAAGCGCTGTTCGTCTTTCAGGTCGATTTGCTTTTGCATTGTCGAGCAGGGTTCGGACATTCCACGATGCTAGAATAAGCACCTTTGTTTTCTTTTTTCTTTTGTTTCGACCACTTAAGAGGGATCCCTGCCAGCTGCGGTATCCTGGCCAGGGTTTGGTGAAGCAGGCTATTTTTAGGGCACCTTTTCTAACCCCGTTGTCATTCTACGGAGGGTAGCTGAGCGATTATAAAGAGGGCTGCTCGGTCATTCAGGAGGCTGCCGGACCCACCACTGCCTCAGTCCAGTGGGGAACGACTACATGTCCTGAATCGCCTACGTATAGATTCACCGCTACAGCTTCCAGTATATCCACACCTACTGCTTTGCCGTTTCCTTGTCGCCGCAGGACTTTAGGTTAATAAAAAGTCGATGTATGAGTTGCGCTTGACTTGGATTAAAGTGAGGGGGACTTGCGCAGTATCAACCTCACTCTCTCTTCCTGATGCGCCGGTTCCAGTGGCAGGACTGTGTCAAGACGGCTGGGAACGAATCAGGATGCAGGAGTTGTCGGAAGGAGACTGGTCTGTCTTCCTACCGCCTTAGGGGCTCCATTCCGGATTTTCTGTTGGAGTTTACTCCCTTAGCCTGTCTTTCCCAAGACAGCCACAAGACAGTGGAACTATTTGACCCATAGCTGGGGGTTAGTTCATGAGTCACCAGGGCATATCCCCACGACGGTGGGCCTGCATGTCACGTGTCTGGGGGCCAACCTCCTCAGAGTCCTTGTAGTTTAGCCTGAGGCCGCAAGGTGCTCAGTTTCCATGTTTCGGTGCGTGTAACCACTACATAGGGCTTGCAGATGGAGAGGCTGTATACTGGCAGAGAGAGACTGACGCATTCGGCTCCTTTTTCACGTAAATGCTAACCAATGATAATAATACATGCATAATAACAATAAGAACACTTTAATAACGTAAGTTTTACTGATGTAGATATTATTCTGCAATTTCACACAAAATCACATTTTCCACGTCTTTTCATATATTTAGCTGTTGTTTAAAATATTATTAAAATGAACAGAAAATCGACATTTAAAAAAATAACATTTTATTCAGAAAGAATATAACGTGGTGTCACAACGAGTTATTATTTTTTCTTTGTCAAAAATCTACCGCGTGTTCAACATGATTATACTACATCGTTGATGCATAGATTTTTAAATCATGAATATTTCATTTAAAATGAATTAATTTGAATATGAATGAGGTTGAATTGGGGAAAAGAATAATCTATATATCTATAAAAGTGGAAGTGTCTGTCTATCTGTCTGTGTACATTTCCCTACATAATATACCTGTCAATTTTTAGTGTACAGACTCGAACTATGATATACAGGGTATTGAGATTTGAGAAAATGTTTGTAATTCGTTTTCGGCCAGAAATTTGCTGGTTAAGAGGTCTAAGTCCTACGATTTTACCTTTTAGAACTCTACTAAACTCCTCCGCCAATTTTGGGTATAAACACTTGAAATTTTAGATATAGGTTCCTTGGACATGAATCGAACTTAATAACTTGATTTGAGCCCAAAACAGAAATTCATAATAGGGGTCAAATTTTAAAAAAAATTGACCTCTGCGGTCTCCACCTAATTACTCAGGCAATTTCTTGTCTAAACATTTGAAATGTTACATAAAGGATATTCAGAGATAGGGCAAGCTTTTTAATTGGTTGGGGTGGAAAATATATAAGTGTATGCATGTATGCTTACATGTTTGCCTAAAACTTTCGACAGAGGTGACTGATTTTCAGAAGATCATTATCGCTTTGAAGCTCAGCGTTTCAGACGAAAAATACCGAAAAATTGGCTAAAAACATTGATTTCTTATCCCTAAACTGGGCACTTTTTTACAGGGAGGGGTCGCTTTTTCACCGATATTTTCGAAAGTCATCATCTCTTTTCGATTGTCTAGCCTTAATTAAAACCTACGTCACTTCCGTTTGGTGGTGCTCGTAACAGCAAAGCGGTCACGTTTTTTCCCGTTCTTTTCCTTCTTCGCGGTACGGGTTCGAGCTTGTCTTCCTACTACCACTTTTTTTCAACACACACCTCTAAACATCCGGGCAACGCCGGGCACCCATGCTAGTATTATATATAGTCATCCACATATATACTCTTTCGCTGTATCAGTTCCCATGTGTAGTTACGACAGCATCATCTCCAAGAAGAATTTAGTCGCTGGTCAGCTCAAGTCAATAGGTCACGGAATACGCGCCAAAAGCAAGAGTAATTCTCTAGACCTAAACATTATTTGCACCAATTTTATGTGTCTGTACGAATAGTAAAATCAAGCCATAATGTTTATAAACCCAATAACATTTATCTACTTTCATTAAAAAAAAAACGTCTATTGCATCATTTTGCTTGCAATTAGAGTCGAAAATTTAAGGTTCATGCTTAAAGTGTTACTAGCAGGGAGACTCGACGTTTCCCAAGATTGAATGACGATCAACCAATGTTTCGCCCTTCTATATTATTATATGGAAAAATGCGCGCATGAAAAGTAATATTCTTAAGATTTTATTAAACCTGGAAAAGTAAAGGACAAGAAATTCAACCTGGAAAAGTAAAGAACAAGATAATCTAGTAAAGTAAAAAATAAGAATTTTTTAGACTTAAAATATTGCAGCTAAAAATAAAATTTTAATATTGATAAATAGTTTATTTATTATTTGCATATGTTGTTGTTTATTGTTGAGTTAGAAAGGGTGTCAGTCGCTGGATTGAACTTATTTCCCCCCTATTATTGGCATATATTTATGTAGTGAAAATTGTTTGAATAAAATTAATTCATTAGTTAGTTAGTTAGTAGATGGAATTAATAATTTTATAATTTACATAAAAATTAATAATTCTATTATATCATAATTAGGATCATTTAATTCTTTCTAACTCAACAATAAACAACAACATATGCAAATAATAAATAAACTATTTATCAATATTAAAATTTTATTTTTAGCTGCAATATTTTAAGTCTAAAAAATTCTTATTTTTTACTTTACTAGATTATCTTGTTCTTTACTTTTCCAGGTTGAATTTCTTGTCCTTTACTTTTCCAGGTTTAATAAAATCTTAAGAATATTACTTTTCATGCGCGCATTTTTCCATATAATCCATGATTTTTCCAGGCATTGCTATTGTATTAATAAATAAATTTATAATATTTATTAATGATTGTCAAAAAAATAGCTCTTAAACACACATTTATGCAATATTTATCATTCAATCACAGTAGTTCCGAGCCAGGGTCTCTACCGAGACTGCGGTTCATGAATTCGTGATCTGTATAGAGCGTAAACTAACAAAAAAGAAGATGGCACTCGGTGTCTTTTTTAGATATCGTTGGAGCTTTTGACAAAATACCCTTCAATAGTATGTTCAAGTCGCTACGAGAACTCAATGTGCCACCAGTACTCATCCGATGGATTGAGTATATGGTGAGGCACAGAACAGTTCAAGTAGAACTACTGAGGGCAACTGTTAAAAGGGAAGTAGTTAAATGAAACCCCCAAAGTGGGATTTTATCACCTTTACTATGGAACTGTATGCTGAATCCTCTTTTAAAGCAGTTTAAAAATAGGAATATTTATGCCCAAGCTGATGCTGATGACATCGCAGTGCTGGTCGCGGGTTCAAAAGCATCATTGGTCAGACGCATTGCCAAAATGGGACTACATTTTTCATCAAATGTGATAACTAAAAATTTGAGTTCATTCAAAGAATATGTATATCATAGTATTCACTAATATTTTTAATCGATAAATTCACCATTTTTTGCTATAAAATCATAAGGAGAGTTAAAAAAAATTTAGTTATTAAAAAAAAGTTCGGTTTTTTAATTATAAAAAAAACGATACACGGGATTGAACCTAAAATCTGCCCACCAACCCCCGGTACTCTAACCCTTACGCTAACATGTCATATTGGCAAAATCGCAGTAAAAAATATTTATATACAAAAAAAGTTATGCAAAATAAAAAAAAAGCGTTAGTCACTTATGTACTTACTCTCCTGTTTGTGAATCCACATATTTTGTTGTAACTTTTTTTCTACTGAACCAATTTTCGAAATTTTTTTTTCAAAATGTAGCTAATGAGGTGTTCTATCCAACTATATGACATGTTTAAAATTTGGTTGCGAAGGGAATTAGTGGTGGGGGTTTGAATGTGTCTCGATTCATTCAATTTCGGACTTAAGCATATATTCATTCCATCGAATCGTTTCAATCGCTCATTTTTTTTAAATCAAATCGATTGTCCGTTCTAATTGAGTATCCATCGTTGTGCACTATGAGGAATCCTCACATGCATCCCTGCAGTGACTTAGTCTACATTGCACTACAGAAAACCTACTGTTTATTTTATAAAACCATTTTTTATATATAATGTCTTGCATTTAAGTTTAAAATTAAAATAAATGGTCATGCTTCAATTGTGCTCTAAACAGAAACATTCATTTTGAAAATGCCTGTCTCATGTATGCCGAACACATTAGTTGGTGTTGTGATAAAATTTCTCAAATGCACTTGTGATATAAGACTGCAAAAGAGGTAATTTAGTTAAAATCGGACTGTTCCATCTTTAATGTTTTTTTTTCGATTATCGATTTTGATAATTATCGGAATCATTCCGCTACAAACCTATCAAGGGAGACTGTTAGGCATATAAGTTACATTTGTGTGAAATTTCAAAAATATCAGCCTAGTAGTTTTGGAGTCCAGAAGAAACGAATTTTGACACACATACAAAGTTCATTTTATATAATAATAGAAATTTAGATAATTGTGTGTAATTTGTTTCTATTGCAAGGAAAAAATAAATCTTAATTTGATATATTCGAATTTAAGAATCAATGTGTTGTGAATATTATTCCTCATTAGACCAGTTTAAAATACTTTATAAAAATACTGAACATTTTTATTAATCTATGTACAATACATAATAGTAAAACCTCACCAGATATCTAAATTACCTGAATTCTCACAAGGCACTGCTACTAGTTTAACTCGCTTTGCATGAATCTAAATAAAATATTCCACATTTTGACGTATGACAATTCTGTTCCCAAATTTTAATTACTAGTAGAATTCACGGGAATTACACGGAATGAAAACTATATACAATCAACAAATATATTTAAAAAATATGGTATTTTTCTAAACAACGGAAAAATTAGTTTTTTGGACAGATAAACTAATAATGCGTAACATTTATGACTTTATTAACATATCTATGAAAATAGTGTCTATTGTATTTTAAATACATAACTGACCCAAATGAGATAAATAATTAAGTACTAATAAATGTCCAGAAAATAATATGGTGTTACATAGTTCTATAAGTATAATTAACTCACTTTGTAAGATACACTCTTTTATTTGTCCCTTCGGTCCAGCACTTCTTGGCAGACAATATTTGTTTTTGCTCTGTTTCTTTCGAATATTCCCTTTTTAACCTAACTTTTCGCTGAGTACTTTCTTTGATGAATAACCGCCTGCACATCGGAATTACTACGGGTTTATTTCTCATATCATAACAACAATGAGCATGATTCCGATGATATCCCGAAACAAAGTTACACCAAAGGAAGGTCGTTCTCATATTCTTGTCCAGTGTTCCAGATAGATTTTGTAACGCTTAATTCTGCGATTTTTGGGTTTTTTTTGGTTGTTGTTTTTTTCTCTTCCAAATAGTATTTGGCTTTTTTTTAAAGCGTAACGAAAAAAAAGGGCAAACAGAATATTATATAAATCGGTTAATTTTTATAGAGTTGACTTATATGCATAGAAATATGAACATACATACACATACTTTACTATCTAAACATAGAGATAACTTTTACATTATCGTTTTTTTAATGAAAACAATTGGTTTCATTCCGATCTAGAAATTTAATTGTAAAATGGTACAATTCAGCTAGAATTCTGTTATCTGTTTCGACTTTGAAAATAATTACTTCTGTCACTGAAGGTCGAAGGGTTTGTTATTGAGTTTAATTTATAAGCATTAGGTCGAAGCTTCGCGTGAGTGCGACCGTCTGTTGGCATTGAAACAAACTTTTGGTTGATTAACGATTGATTGAAAAGCTACTCGTGTCATTCGTTACATTTCGGAAAACTCTGATCACATGCTTTTCATTAGTGAACATAGTAGTCTTCTGAACAAAATGATTTGGGACTTCCGAATTTGTTCGGGAATCAATGACTTCACATCTGATTTTATACAGAAATAGATAGATGACACCAATGTACTCCTGTAATTAGCATTACGCTACTCATTTTTTTTTTTGTTTTCTATCATTTTAAATCTGGATCAGTCGGACTACTATCCTCATATTTCTTGTTAATTTTACAACGTTTTGCATTACTAAGCAGAAGTTTTTTATGCTATTCTAAGTTATTCGATGCCTCCGCTCAGTTTCGAAAGAGAAAGGATACTCCCCTGCAGGGGCAGATACCCGTGTAACTGTGTGGCAATGGTTGCGCAATCTCCCACCACACCTCCCCTGAAGCGGCATTGCTTGAGTGCAGAGGCAAGGAGAGGTCCAGGATGACTGGAAACAATGCGGAGATGAGCGGAGAAGACATACAGCAGCAGAAAGTCTCAAATGGTCACCCATCTGGTACTGGCCAGGCTCATCGCTGCTAACTTATAATTGTGTGTAGTAAGTATTGGAACTTCGGGTTGTGTTTGAAAACTGGAATTCATGTAGCCGTTCAAGTATATGCATTATATAACAATAAAGTTTAGGTGATAGTCCCCAGGGAATGGAAGGTTTAATCCTAACTAAATGTGATAATAACTACGTTAGCATAAAATGATAGCTTGATGGTTTTATCAATCTGATTATTGATAAGTTAGAAGGGAGCTAGCGAAATACAATATGGCTTGGAGATTTAAATTTAGAAAATGCGCGCGAAGAACAAATAAAATAAAAATAAATCAAAAGGCAGTGTTTGACGGATGAAATCTATGTGATTCTTTTCTGAGATCCTTGCTGGAAAGAAACTAAAATAAAAGTGAAATAGAAAATAAATATAAAAAAAATATATTTCATAATAAAATTGGAAAACAAAGTTAAATCACGTAGAAAAAGGATAGATAAAAATAAAAAGTATAAAAATAAAGAAATTTGAAAGCAGTGTGTGGGGATAAAAATTTCCAACCCATATAAAATCTAATTGTATTTGTAGGATTCAAAAGCAAAATTCCTCACCATCTATAAAATCTCAGGCATGGTAAATAAACCTCTGATTATAATATGGTGAGTGGTCTCAGCAATGATAGCAAATGCGGGTTCTGTCACATAGAAATAGAGTGTCAGATATTAAACATTTATATGTACGGTTCTGCTAAAGACGGTTACGATACAATGCGACACAATGGATTATAAGGCTCCTCTAATGAACAAAAACTGCTCAATAACGTATAACGATGGTCGTCTTTTACTATTTTTATCCAATTTCTATAAAGCTAAAAATCTAAAAATAGAATGATAATTTATTGGTCGGTTGAAAGTAAATATATGGTAATCGTTTATGAGCGTCTAAATACATGGTAATCGTTTATGATTGCCTAAATACACGGTAATCGTTTATCATTGCCTATAAGATATAGTATGTTATTATGGATGATGACGACTACCGATTGTCAAAACTTCAGCTTTTCACAGATGTTATTTCTAACAATTATGAGGTTATAAAATTGTGTCCCTTAGTTTTAGACGCTCCTGTAAATATATAAATACATATAAAATTATATATATATACATAAATATATAGATATATACATATATATGAATATATACATATATATAAATACATACATAGATACATATATATAAATATATACACATACATAAATATATACATAGATACATATATATAAATATATACACATACATAAATATATACATATTTATATATATATAAATATATGCATATGTATAACTGAATATACATTTAAATATATACATATATATAAATATATATATAAATATATACATTTAAATATATATATAAATATATACATATAAATAGATATATAAATATATACAGATAAATATATACATGTATATAAATATATACATATATATGCATATATCTATATAAATAAATACAATATATATATAAATATATACATAAAAATATACATATATATATGAATATATATAAACATATGTACATATATATAAATATGTACATATATATATATAAATATATACATATATACAAATTTCTATATAACTATATATACATATATATATATATATAAATTCATACATATATAAATATATACATATATATATGAATATATATATAAATACATGTATTTATATACATACATATAAACATGTATATATATATATATGTAAATATATATATATATATTTATATATAATTTATATATATAAATAAATATATACAAATATATATATACATAAATAAATATATATATATATACCTATATAAATATATACACATATATATATATATACATAAATAAATATATATATATACCTATATATACACACATATTATATAACAAATACATATATATACACACATATTATATAACAAATAAATGTCAAAAGTCTATATTGCAAATTTCAAGTTGTTAACGATCTTACCGTTTATTTCGTTACTACGTTGGCAGGCACAATGCTTGACAGCATCTTTTTTCGTAGTTCAAAATCATTCATGTAATTATTATGTCAATTTTTAAATTTATTTCGTCCTTAACATATCAGAAGAAGACTCACTGATAAATTTTAAAAGATAATAAAAGCTTTTGTCATCTATTTGTTACATGCTCTATAGTAATATCGATCTTGATAAATTAAACGATTAGTATAAATACAAGGTGAAATATAATTAGAATAAACATAAGCAACGTTGAACCTTGTTCGTAACAGATTGATGGCCATTTGATAATTCTAGGCGCTGTATTTGCTCTCCTCTTATCTCGGCCTTTGTGTCTAGTCGTCCTATACATACAGTTCCCTTGCCACTGGTATTTAACAATGTCGACTCAGAAGAGATGTGGTTGGAGATTGCGCACCCTCTACCACAAAAGTTTTTCATCGCAGGCACCTCTTTGTGGGTATCCATAGTATGTCAAAGACTGAAGGAGCCTATATATATATATATATATATATATATATATATATATATATATATATATATATATATAGTATGTCAAAGACTGAAGGAGCCTATATATATATATATATATATATATATATATATATATATATATATATAGGCTCCTTCAGTCTTTGACATACTATGGATACCCACATGTTCATGCACTTTTGGATAATATATATATATATATATATATATATATATATATATATATATAATCTAAAAGTGAATGAAGGTTTTAAGGATCGTGTTCTGCGGAAGTATGTCGCAAAAGAAATTATAAAATGTAACTTATCCTTTAAGTTTTGTTTCGCTTAAAATCTTTCATCCGACTCTCCTATATTGGATACGAAAAGAGTCAAAGGGTTCAAGCTATGCTTTTATCATATGAGATGTCATGTTATTTCAGGCCAGTGAAAATATCGACTCTGTGGTGAGATTTGCATTCTTATTTGAATCACGTGCCTCAATAAAACTTCTAATTTCATTTGAATTATTTATCCACTCCTCCACATTGAAAGAATCCGTTGCTTAATTTATTGGACGATCTCATTATAGGAAACCTTAATCAGATCATTTGAGGGAGGGGTTATTTTTTGGATCCGCTAACAGGAAATCACAAATTATGTGGGATTAATACAAATGCATGTCACATTTACTTTCGCTGTGTGCGCTTGACCGTTTTCACTCTGTCTCTTGACAACCACATGAAACTATATGGGCCAAGATTAACGAGTTGGACCACCAGACTTAACTGCACGTTTACCTCCGTTTGAGTCGTAGGTCAACCCTTATTTAATTAATTTGCTTCACAAATTGGATATGTTACTCATCAAGGAAAACGCATTATTGGTATTCTCAAAGATTTAATCAAAGTGAATAGTATTCAGGCCCGGAAATCTGTTCGAGTTACAAAGTAAAACCTTTCTATTGGTTTTATTTCCTTGACAGCATTGTAGGTGATTGATCAATAGAAATGGCTGAATGTTGTACAGCAAATCAAGCAGGCGTGTGTGTTTTTTTATACAAAACACTAGACATATCCTGCGTACGATGAAACTTGTGTAATGAGAGGGATATGAGATAAGACAGTGGTTGCGAAAAGCGACAGAGAAGTGGAAACAATGAAAGATTAATAGTGCGGTAATAGAGAGGTGGAGTGGTTGTGAAAGAGATAGAGAGGAAAGTGGGAGAACAGAGAGGTTAAGCTATGAAAAAAAAGAAAGGAAACTATAACGAAAAGGAAAGGGACGATATAGGACAAAAGGCCAGGGAGCAAGAGAGAGAGAAATGGATAACGTAATTCAGAAACAAATAGTAAAGAGAGCAGAGGGAAGAGAAATTGTGAAGAGATAACAGAGGATCATGAGATAAAAGAGAGACAAAGACGATTATACAACATATTTTAAACCCTAAAAGGTGATTTTAGTGTAGAGAGACTACTCATAACGATAGGTCTAACATTTGTTATACATACATCTCTGGTCCCCCCTCGCCAATCTTTCACGAAAAACAACCGTCTAGCTGAATCCACTGTGAAAAATTTCCCCCACTCTATATCTGTGCTTAAATCAAAACGCGGATTCCATGAACAAAGCTTCTTTCTTAGAACTGCACGCCTGTGGAACTCTGTTCCGTCTGCCTGCTTCCCACCGGACTACAACTTGGATGTCTTCAAGTCCAACGTTAACAAATTCCTAATGTACCGCCGCCTAAGTAAACACTTCATAAAATCTCCACACTAGCGTAATGTACTTGCAATAACCCTTATCCCTGAGTGGCTTTCGGGCCTTGATAAGTGGTGATCACTGTGTAAAAAAATATATATGTTTCGTGCTTATTCAATCAGCAGTATAGGAAATAATATTTTTTGTTTATCGAAAGATTCGAATTAAGACAACAAAGTCACCCTTGATTTAGCAGGTTAGACGCTTTTCTCCAGCTAACCAGCAACAAAAAATACGTATAGGGGAAGTAACTGAGTTCCTATCGATGTTATTTTCAGCAGACATAAACAGATGGTAGTTAGACAGAGTAATACACACACACACACACACACACATATATATATATAAAGGCATACATATATACGCATACATGCATGAACATATATATACATGCATACATATATATATATACATAGATGAATATATATATACATAGATGCATATATATATACACATGCATACATATATATAGACATGCATATATATATATCCACATGCATACATATATATATACATGCATACATATATATATATACACATGCATACATATATATATATGCATACATATATATATACACATGCATACATATATACATGTATAC
This sequence comes from Euprymna scolopes, assembly GCF_053919585.1. NCBI lineage: Eukaryota > Metazoa > Mollusca > Cephalopoda > Sepiida > Sepiolidae > Euprymna > Euprymna scolopes. The sequence continues at coordinate 92,788,579 of NC_136504.1, forward strand.
ATATACATGCATATATATACATGCATACATACATACATGCATACATATATATATACACATGCATACATATATACATGTATACATATACATGCATATATATATATACATGCATACATATATACATGTATACATATACATGCATATATATATATACATGCATACATATACACATACACATGTATACATATATATATATACATGCATACATATATATATACATGCATACATATATATATATATACACATGTATACATATATATACATGCATATATATACATGCAAATATATATACATGCAAATATATATATATATACACATACATATATATTTTTAGATGGAAACAGTAAATGTATTGTAGCAAGAAATGGTAATTTGGTTTCCCCAAAGTAAATAAAAATAATTTGCTCTTTTTATTGAGAACTATCAACAACCTCTTTTCATTTAAAGGTTTTTACGTTTGGATATATTTTGGATATAACCAGGAATATATATATATCTATATCTATAATATAAAGCTAAACGTGTGTGTGTGTGTGTGTGTGTGTGTGTGTGTGTGTGTGGTCACGAATAGGCTCCTATATTGTTGATTATTTTAAAAACTGATTACATATAATGATAGAAGATTTATCGAGTATAAGGAATGGGTATGTTTGATAATTATGTGTCAGTTTGAAGAAATATGATATAATAAAATTATTTGGTGTTCGTTCACGCCTGACCTCCATAGAATATAAATACGTCACAAAGTTTAACAAGGTTTTTTTAAAGGGGAGCGGGTCCACAGTAACACCTTTACTTTAATTTTAATACACGTTAGCTTTGATTTATTTTTTGAGTTGAATAATATTGTTTCGAATAAATTCACCTTCTTACTAAAGTGAAAAGCAAAAAATAAAGTCGGAACATTAGACAATTCTCGGCACAAATTTTGCATAACTCTGTTTTTTTTCCTTCTCCACTTGCACCTGGCACTCTTTCGAGAATAGATAAATAGATAAATAATAAAAAATAAGAACGTTACTTGTTATCGTGTCAAACGAAGGAAAAATACTGCTCACGTGATTACGGGTCTTTTTTAAAAATATTTACATAACTTTTTTTTTATTTTTATATATCTGTTTAAGCTTTTTTGCCAGTGGATTAGAAGGAATTCAGTTGATTACAACCCCGTCTGCGTGTTCTTTACATTACAATAGTACAACCCTGAATCCGAAGGCGCAATACTACACTGTTCAATACTATGAAACTGAAACGAAGCTGTTCTGTTTGAAAAGGACGCAATTTATATTTATATCATATTTATATCGATTCTTTGCTTTAAAAAACTAAAGTACTTACGTGTTATGTATCCATTTTTCTGTTTCGGGTTATTTTACTAAAGTAAGTAAAGCTTCATTATATAAAAAAAAATGTTGTTTGTTTCTTTGTTTTTCGATATTTCGTAGATATTATTTACTAAGAGTGTTTAGCGGAAAAGCCAACAAACGACTACCCGAAAATATAAATATACAAGAAATAAATGTTACCATAGTCAATAAAAGTTCAGTTCATGTTTATTTTTTGTTTGGAAATAGTTTTTAATGCTCTTTACTTGAAATAAATTCAGCGAATCGAAGTTAAAACGAAATTTGAGGCGAAAACTAATAAATGAATTCTTATATAAACTACACATGCCATAATCGAATATTTCTCAATCACAAAATAACGGAAAACATTAAAATATGCTTATAAATATTCCTTACGTTGACGGAACTCTCTTAAATTGTTAACACATAATGCTCAGATGCCCCTCCTTCAAATTGAAAACAGGGCTCTTCATTTCAAATCGCTGCCATTTTGATTTTTTTAAACCGGTTCGTGAATTTAAAAAAATATTTTTTTTTTACAAACTACTTAAAAATACAAACCAATGAACTTTTCTACCACAAAAGTAACTTTTATTGACTATCGTAACATTTATTTCTTGTATATTTATATTATTATATATATAACATTTTCTCTTTGTAAGGAAACATCATTTTGTTTGTCACTCTTCGATACGAATGGAAACAAAATTGATATAAAAATATATTTTCGCGGAAATTATCTTTACTTTCATCATATTTTGCTTAGGGTAAAATTTTTGAGTATCAAAACCTATCTCTTTACAACCCCCTCCTTTTCATAACCTATCATACTTTCATAAATCGCAGTCCATTTTCTGTAGGCTGTTTTTGAACTTAGTCAATGACGACTACTTCTGCTGGTATATATATATATATATATATATATATATATATATATATATATATATATATATATATAAAGTTAAAAAAAAAATTCATAATATTATTTTGTATTCCTGCACGTCACCAATTGAAAACGAATAAAAAAAAGTTATAAGCTTTTATACTTTTCGTATTCTTTTTTATATACATTTCCATTCATATATATATATATATATATATATATATATATATATATATATATATATATTATATATATATATAGTATATATATATATATAGAGAGAGAGAGAGAAGGAGAGAGATAGATAGAGATACATAGATAGATAGATAGATACGTTGACAGATAGATAGATAAAGAATTTTTTTTGTCGATTCAAATTAATTCACCTAATATTATATACTGATATACACGAAGTTGATGCTATGTGAAAATCTTTTAAATATATATCGAAAACATCATAAAATGTTTTGACAAAAAGGAAAATAGTTTTTTTTTTGTTGGATAAAGTCATGGTCATATGTTGATTTGAATAATAAATTAGGGAAATCGATAAATTCAATTATTTTCTCATTTACTTTCAATACCTACCACGTACATATATTAATATGTACATTGAGAGCAATGCCCATGTGTATGTGTGTATTTTCTTAAGACTATCAAAGTTATCTTGATTTATATGGTATAAGTTTTTGTAGAGTTTCTGTAAATCGATTGATCGATCGATGAAGATAATGCGAGATAGTAAATGAGAACAAGACAACTTTATTTTAAAAAAAGTGAATAGAAAATAATTGAATCAGGCGAACATAGAAGATACCTACACACACACACTCATATATATATACATATATACACACATACATACATAGATATGTGTGTGTACGTGTGTAGCGGCACATATAATCATAGATACATTTACATCGAATTACCTAGTTTAATCTGATTTAGAAATCTGTAGTCAGACAATGAACACCCACTGACACAGACATATATATATATATATATATATATATATATATATATATATATATAAATATATATATATATATGTGTGTGTGTGTGTGTGTGTGTGTGTGTCGGGTTGATAACATTAAAATCAATACCCGCTGATTTCTAGAGCCTGATAATTTACCATACCGTTCATCCCAACATATTATCCATACGATTTTTCAAGCTAGTGTTTGTAATTTCTCTATTACATGAATATATATATATATATATATATATATATATATAAATAAATAAAGGTGCCTTCAATAAGTTTCCAGACCTTTTTTGTATATGCAATTTAAATTGTCATAGACTTTTGAAATTCAGTATGTTATTGTTATACATCTTATCTTTTAAGTGTTCAGGTTCAAGGGACCAGCTATAGCAGGAATCGGAATACACTCTACTAAATCCTTATTTTCTCTGCTGGTGAATTTCAAAAATGCAATCTGGACGTGAAGACACTTTAGAAGAACGCTAAGCGATGAAATTCTGTGTTAAACTTCGAATAAATGCTAAAGAAACGTATCGACTGCTTCAGACTACTTTTGGATCACTTTCCATTATTCGAGTATAAAATTACAGGAAGGCAAGGGGTCTGTGAAGGATGATGAAAACTTTGGGAGAAGTAAAGAAATCAGAATACCAGAGTTGATTGATAAAAAAACGTATTTCTTGGATAAGGACCGTTGTGTGCCTACATAGACAAGAAATGCACAGTTTAATGTCAGTGTGGAAACTGTAGACACAATAATTAACGAAAAACTGAATATTTGCACAAATGCATCAGTCCAAAAGCCCAAACTTGTCACAGGCTATTTGAACAAGACTTCTCGTTATTCCCTAAGCTCAGGGAAAACTTTAAGGGCTGTCGTAATGAGATAAGGATTTGAAAGTGACTATGAAAGGAGTCATTGACACGCTCACACAAGGGAACTTCCATTGCGCATTCCAGAAGTTGCGGAAATGGTACAAGTGCAAAAGTGTCATGTGTGTACTATCATTAAAAGTGCCGACATGAAAAAGTCTAGAAACTTGTTGAAGGCACTTCCTGTATATTACCTATATATATGTATATATATATATATATATATATATATATATATATATATTTGTGGAAATATACTTTATTTTATTATAATATATACCAACCCTTATTTAAGAAGCTCAATGTAATTACAGAGCAGTATAGTGAATGAATGAGAATAGTTTATATTCTAAAGTTCATGATATTGGCCATCTTACAATTTATTCCTTTAATTCAGTTGACCTTTACAATTTTTGAAAATATCTGTTTCGTACCAGAAAATCAATAACTTAATTATTGTATCAATTAGTGAATCTATTTTGTCCTTAAGTCATCCGAAAAAATAGCAATAATCAATCCATCAAAAAGAAATAAAGTACGCTTTGACATAGGTAAACTCCGCAAATTGGAAGAGAAGCTGTAAATAGATTATAATATGTTTACCATACGCCATTTTGAATTTAGAAATAAAATCACGAAACCTATAAATTCCTACTAAATTTTTTTGTTAATTTAGGTATAATCTGCCAAACATGTTTTATGTAATAATTTAGAAATTTATTAACTACAATTAATGTATCCATATTTACTAATAACATCAATAATTAAAATCTATTCTACGTGTTAGCATATACGAAACTAAAAAAAAAATATGTTTACAATTTCCGGTTATATTAAATTATTTATTAATTTGACGCTATAGATAATTAAGCTAGCTTAACTGCCATAATAAAATTTACTATAGCTTTAATTATAATTCCCATTATTATTTAATTCTTACCCTATAATTACGTTTAGGTGAGACTTAAAATTTCGCTCTATAATCCTTTGCCGTAAATTGTTTACCTTAAGCGAAAAAAGTTAAAATTAATTTAATTTTTAGTGTGATAGAGTTATCGACCTTTGAACAAAACAATCAATGTATCAATTCAATTTGTTTACCATCCATTCTGTTATCATACTTAACACTTTCGCTCTTATAATTTAATGTAATGTTTATACAAGTATAATGTCTTTCAGTTAATATTATTCTATGATTAATTCAGTGTATAATATAAATTTATGAACTAATATGTTGAATATAAAATGTTAGTATTTAAACAATTTCAATATAAAATATATATTTATGAGTTTTATCGATAGTCATATCTGATTAAGTTATAATTCATTTCTGCTTAATATCTAATTAATTCATTAGTTCTTTCATCTACATTGATTTTTAATTCATCATCATCATCATTATTATTATTATTATTATTATTATTATTATTATTATTATTATGTCGGAAGTAATATTTTAAAGATCACATTTCATATGGTTTTACTAATCTAATAATCGAAAATCTCGTATAAATGAATAGGGCTATGGTAATAGAATATTCTTATCATTGTTTTGACTCTTGAGTATATATCCGACACAGTTAATCAATCGAGAACCACATCACTCTACATAAAAGCATATAAGGATATTTACTGGTATATACTCGAGATAAATGATAAAAAAATAATGAGAAGAATATTCTCTTGTCATAGTCCTATCAATAACCATTTCTCGAACTAGTTACGTAGTTAACTATAATTTTAGTTTAACATTAAATAGATTCTACTTCCCCTAATAATTAGATTAAAAAGTATCTTAATCATATAGACTAGGTTCTTTTAGTTTTAATTAGTTAAATGGATATTTAAATGAAATCTAATTCTTATTTTTACCTTTAAATTAAAAATTATTAATATTTTAAGACATAAGATTATGTTTACTTCTGATTTACCTTTACCTTATCCCCTTATACCCTACACATTCCATTTTTCCCTTACCTTTTCCTCTTTATTTAAGAATTTAACCTATAATTCCAAAATAAATCTATAAACGATTAGTTAACGTGTGTATATATATATACATACATATATATATATATATATATATATATATATATATATATATATATATATATATAACTACTTCATTTACTCACATAAAATTAATATACGAAAGTATATATTTATGCGTAAACATTAAGTATTTACTTCAAAAGTGCTCAATACTTAGGTAGAGCTAGTTAGTAATTTATAAAATATATATGGCGATTAAACTACACTGAATATTCCGCGTTTCATCCACTCTAGGATTCTTCAGGCTTATGCGCGAATTTTGTGGTTGTCTATCGTTTTTACATACGCGCCCCTATTGAGATTTTAGTTAGCCAATCAGCTTTCTAGTATCCACCGCGCCCTTCTTATAAGCCAATAAACAAATAAATAAATAAAATAAAAAAGCATACATATACATAAACTATCGTACATATATATATATATATATATATATATATATATTTATATATACTAACATAAAAAACCTAACCTAGATTTAAAACAGGTCAAGACACTAGATATCCAGGCTAAATAGAACACACACAAATAATCAGGTCAACCAGAGGTCAATGTTCTTCATATCATGTAAACTATTTGCGATCAATGTACATTTTTTGAAAATAAGGATGGTAGGAATGTTCCAAGAACAAGTCGCCTTTTCCTTAAGTGAGTAAATATGGGATAGGATAGCCGAGGATTCGAACCTGCGAAGCTAGGATTGGAATTGAGAATTCCGATCATAATTTAAAATAAATAATACAGAATGTTATTGAAAATGGAATGTAGAATTAACCACTGTTTAGTTCACATAAAATAGTTAGATATATGATTATTGAAAAAGGAATGTGATAATGCAATTTTGTTTCTGTTAATGAAATAAAATTAAAATAAGGAATCTAGATCCGAACAATAGAAAATGTTAAACATATTTGTAAAGTGGGTTAGGAAAATTGGGTTAGAGAGAAATCGGTCGTTGTAAAAACGTGAGGAACAATGCATGCTTAGAGACGGAGGCATGTCAGGCCACGAGTCCGATATGCACGTGTTTTGTCATGCAATGACGTCATGAATTCTCAATATAGAGAGTTTTAGGTCAGTAAGTCAGGAGGAGCCAGAGAGAGAAGTCAGAGATCGGAAGGGTCGGACAGATAGAACTTACATTTCGCCTAGGAAGCGAAGGTGAAAAGAAGGAAATCGTTTAGAGACTTTGAATTCCTTGATGCAAAGCCATTGACCGGTCGAAATGTAATAAACGAACATCATTATATTTTTGTAACTGTCGTCTTCGTGTTATGTTATTCAACAACAAAGGTACTGTGAATTTGAATTATAAAACTTGTGATCCACTCATTTCTATTAAAGAACTTTGTGTATAAACTAATCTAAGAATGTGTCACTATCATCTCAAAAATATCCGTGTTAAGAAAATATATGTGTCAATGTTTATAGAAATACAGAATTGTCAAACGTATAAATGTCAATCTCTATCAATCTCTCGGTCTATCAATCTATATATATATAAATATCTCCTTCTCATTGTGTATTACATGTCACCGTCTCTCTGTATTAAAATGTACTCTGTCCACCTTTAAAATGCATAGTGTCTCTCTTTATATATACGTGATATATCTGCACACTACAATATGAACAGTTAATACATAACATAATTAACAATACGTACGAACCTTATCGTAAACCTAATCAATCTTTATACTACATTGACTATAAATGAAACCATCCATTTTCAATAGAAGAAAAAACAAGTAAAATAATTTCCAGATTATCTTATAACGAAGATATATTTAATAACATGAATATTTAATTGTATTTTACAACCGAGCGACGGCGGGCGGCCTGCTTCATCTCTCCCTCTCTCTATCTCTCTCTCTCTTTCTCTCTCTCTCTCTTTATATATATATATATATATATATATATATGTGTGTGTGTGTGTGTGTGTGTGTTTGTGTGTGTGTGTGCGTGTGTGTGATAAATCTTGAGTTACTTTTACATATCGTGGAACAATATTGTTTTCTTTAAAATATTGTTCTCTTTAAAACAGTTACACGAAACATTATTATTGTTTTTCTTTAAAACAGTCACACGAAACACAGATTACGACTGTTGACCTTTTATAATACTCGACAGAATATACCACTAAGAACATTTAACAATTACTTCGAACTCATTATCCGATTTGCATTTCCTCTTATCGACCGTCTACACACACAGACACGTAAGAATGTAGACAACAGCCTTAACACAACGTATTGTAACTTCTTTTGTGTCTTAGTTGCATGTAAACTTACAAGAAATAAAAGATATTTTTGGCGCATATTTGCGGCCCTACAATTTTAAAACCGCTTCCCAGATCGTTTGGATATTGAGCCAGGAACATTACTCGTAAAACTATCACATTTTCAATAATTCTACATGAGTAATATTCATATTTCAATTAACCCAAATCTTGCTTAAACATTGTCTACATTGATTCGCTTATTGATCCTCTAATTGCATAACACACGCACACGTGCGTATGCCCAATACTACAATCACCAGATGTTCTCTTTGCTTAGTTGAATATACAATTAAAAAGAATAAAGTGCAATTTTTGACACTTATTAGCAGCCAGACATTTTGAAAATAGCCTTACATCCTTTCTTTTTTTTTTTTAATTTTTTTTTACTTTTTCACAATTTCGACTATTTTTTAGTTTAAACACATGGATCATTACATTCTACTATTCTTTGGCAATTCAATATTGGTTACTACATTCTTACGTTTATTTTTTTAGTATATTTCATAGTCATTGTTTGATTGTATTATTTGTATTTTACATGCTCACTCTTCACATTACCCCTTACTCTAGGTGTCCCCAGTAGACTATTCGAACGAAATAAGAAAGAATAAGAATTATTATCTCCATTATCTAGGTTTAGGATAAGTTTTAAAGAAGGTTTTCCTTGCCACAATCTTTTGTCGTAGTTAATCTTATTTTCTGGACAGCGCCGACACACGGTTAAGCTTATTTGATAACATAAATTTTATTTGAAACATTATAATTTGTTATTTCCCTCCACATTCTACTACTATCGCAACGATAGCATATGCCGTTAATGGCTAACGGTAACATAGATGAAAAGGGTAATTGTAAAAAAACAGAAATTATTGATTTTAATGGGATGAAAGCCCAATGAAATTCGCCTCGGCAAATGTAAACACTTTAAAAAGAAAACAGCTCGAAATTCATCCGTTTGCTTAACAAGAAAATTGTGAATAAATTGCCCTGCTCCACACATGTTCCACTTTTGATTTTGTAATTTCCCTACAGACAAACGAAATACAAGAATCACTTAACGAACGGAAAGGGAAAAGTAATGGAGGCCAAAGTCAAATGTACGGGAAATTGTATTTAGCGACATAATTGCCAAGACGGCTTAGCGAAAGTTGTTGGCAATTTAAGAATTGCTGGGAAATGCATCACGTCATCTGCAGTCAAAGCTCGGATCAAAGGCGTACGAAATTGGACAATCGAGCGTCTAATTCGGGCTGGAAATCTTGTTATATTGGAAAACAAAGATCCACCGTTCTTGCTTGTCCACAGTTTGGTGTCGAACTCAAACAAATGAATGATTATACTAGCTGATTTACGGTAGCGTCCTTTATTGAAGAATCTGATGACGAAATTGATGAATGGCAATGAAACATTTTAGGAAACGTACAATTATTTATAACGAGCAACACTATTAAAAGAAAGTAATAAGTAGGGCTATGACAAGATAATATTCTTATTATTATTTTGACTCGAGTATATATCAGTTTATATCTTATTTGTTTTTAGATACTGATGTGGTTCTCAACTCATTAACTGTGTCTAATTGTGGCTGATATATACACGAGAGTCAAAATGATGAAAATAATATTCTCTTGTGTAGCCCAAGTAATAAGTAATTCATTCTTATCAATAACACAATGAACTACGTATTTTCGCCACACCTGAAGTAAATATTACAGTGACAGTTTGGTTTCCAATTAGCGTAAAGCAATATTTGTCCGCAAAAAATGAGATCTTTCGCGTTTCAGTATCGTAAAAATGTAATCAAATAAATATAGATATCTCACTACTGATGCAATTCTCTATCTATATAAAAGCCAAGTACGTCCAAGGATGGAATACTGCTGCCATATCTGGGCAGGAGCTGCTAAAAACAGCCTATCCTGCCTTCACAGAGTACAAAATAGACTTCGTGGCTTGGTGAGGGATGCCCTTTTCTCTACCCTGCAATCTCTCTCCCACAGAAGAGACGTTGCGAGCTTATCCTTGTTTTATCGTTATTTCCATGGCAGGTGCACGTCTGAACTCTAATCTCTGATCCCCCTCGCCAATCTTTCACGAAAAACACCCGTCTAGCCGAATCCACTGTGAAAAAATTTCCCCCACTCTTTATCTGTGCCTAAATCAAAACGTGGATTCCATGAACAAAGCTTCTTTCTTAGAACTGCACGCCTGTGGAACTCTGATCCGTCTGCCTACTTCCCACCTGACTACAACTTAGATGTGTTCAAGTCAAACGTTAAGAAATTCCTAATGAACCGCCCCCTTAAGTAAACACTTCATCAAATATCCACACTAACGTAATGTACTTGCAATAACCCTTATCGCTGAGTGGCTTCCGGGCCTTGATAAGTGGTGACCACTATGTAAAAAAATAGCTAATCTTATACTATATAATACACCAACCCCTGATCACTCTCTCCTGAATATGTAAATAAAGAAACTTTGTACGCCAGATTAATTCCCATTTTAGTCGCCAAAACATGAGGAAAATAGGATATTTTACTTTCAGTAGTGGTTTGATTTATTTTTGCTTTTATTATTCTTACTTATTATGACAAAGACTCGTCGCATATGGGATTAGTGGAGCGATATGAACAGACTGCACATTGCTTTTATTATATAAATACATTTATCTGAAAATATATCTACCTCAATATTCACAAAAAGGTTTCATTCAAACTGAGGTAAATATACTAAAGATGTCATAGCATGTTGTAGGATATGTTATTGTCCATTTAGTGCAACGATATTAGATTAACGTTTTCTGAGTACAAATTGGAGGTAATCACTGAACTTAATTGATATGACAATGAAAATAAAGTTTCCAGATATTTTCTCTGTTATGAATATGTAGTTTTATAATAAACATAGACTAGTATTTTAATACGATACATAATTAATGAAATAATTGAATGATTAGTATCTTTTATTATTAGAACACTTTTCTGTTTAAATTGAAGACAGTGATAATTTATTTACAATTATTGCGAAGTAGCATAGACACCAGATCTGTCACGCAATTGAATAGTGATCAAATAATATTTCACATTGCTAATACTTTTAAAGTCTAGGAAATCAGTGAAATCGCCTATTTTTCAATCAAATCGAATGATTGCCTGCCCTAGTCAAGGACCACTGCGGTTCAACGGGCGGAAGTTTCACGCCTATGCTCGGAGGGAGTCTTCAATACGTTGTAGTCTATGTTAGACTATAGAGAGCCTACTGTTGAGTTTATAAATTGTTGTAATTGAAGTTTGATATACCAAAGTAAAGTATCATGATTCAATTGTGCTGGTAAGCCAAATTCATTTGGAAAACAAAGAAAACAATGTTGATTTTATACGCCAGGCCTTGTTGCATATGCAGTCATAAATTCTTCAAATGTACTTAGGGTGTTAGGTTGTATACGAGTGTAAACTTTGGTCAAAATCAGATTGTTTCTACTATAATAAGGTTTATCTGTTATCGATTTTTGATACCATCGGAGGTATTGCGATACGAAACAAGTCTAAGAACATTTCCAGAAACATGAATTACTTTTCTGTTTAATTGTAAAAAAATTCAGCCCAACTGTTTCTGCGTCTATGGGCAAAGAACTCACAGACACGCATAAACACACACACACACACACACACACACACACACACACACACACACACACAAAGGCCTTTTAGATATGAATAGAGATTAAATAGAGATAACACAACTGGCTTACAACTAAAGAATATTTATGGGCAAATGAAAATTTACTACAAGAACTAATGTAGACTGGCATGTTACTGCTCATACATATACTGATACAAATATATGTGTACTCATATATATATATATATATATATATATATATATATATATTAATAGATATATATCTATTATTATGTGAAAGGAACTTCGTGTGTGTGTGTGGGAGTTGGTTCCCTGTGAACTCGAAAAATGCAAGCCCGATGTTTATGAAATTTTCAGGAAGGTACTTGATACGCCTGGCAGTGTTTTTCTACAAGAATCTCTCCGATAAGTATCAATAATCGAAATAATCCGATGAAAGAAGAAACAAGCGATTTTTATCAAAATAAACACTTTACACGGCCTAATATCACAAGTGCATTTGGAAAGTTTTATTCCCACACTTGCCGAAAGGTTCACACTTTAAATTAATAATAGGTTCTTTGACATGACAGTGGCTCGTTCAAAATAAATGTTTACGACTAAAACACAATTGCACCGTTATAATTGACTTTTTCATTTTAAACTTAACTTCAACCCATTATCACCGCACAAACAGTAAGACCAGCCATATAAATTCAACAGTAGTTTTTTTTTGTTTTGACATGGGCGCGTTCGATGAATGTTTCTGTTTAGAGCACACTTAAAGCATGATACTTGTCTTTAGCAGTTTAAACTAAAATTCAAACCATTATATATAAGAAATAATTTTTATAAAATCAACATTAGGCTCTCTACAGTGCAATGTAGAAGACAATGTATTGTGGACTAAAGCCATTACTGGAGGCATGTTAAGCTTTCTCTCGGTGCATTGCGATGGACCCCCAATTAGAGCAGGCGATCAATCGATTTGTTTGAAAAATGGGCGATTTCATCGATTTCGATGACAAAAATATGGGAGTAGTAAACATTTGTTGATGAACATGCACTCCAGGGTGACGTCGGATTTTTCTGCTAGTATATATATATATATATATATATATATATATATATATAGAAAGAGAGAGAGAGAAGTTGAAGTGAGTGAGAGAGAAAAGGAAAAGGAGTTATACATCATGGGTTTCTATGAGATAGAATTACCAAAAGAAATGCAAATAAATGCTGTCTAAAACAAATAAAAATGGTAACACTTGTATTGTTATTGCATTTATGTATGCAGATTCACTCACTATTCGTTTCTTACTACAGATGCAATCTTTACTGTGTACTATTAAATGAATATTCATTAAAATAATATGCCATCTATATTGTAAACAGAACCTCCTGTTTCTGTTTAAATTTGCATATGTGAATTTTCACACAATCTGAATGTTATTCCCGGTTTTATTTCTCTAGTGTTTTGACATACAGTATATACATTATTAATGTTCTTACATATAATTTATATTTCAATTCATTCAAATGTGGCGTTAAACTCTAGACAATATTAAGATGCTTCAAAGAAGCAGCGAATATGTTGGCAAATAATGACTTCCTAAGTTAACCTAGTACTGATTATCGAAACTAATAATTATAAATAGTACCTATTTACTATGCCTCCCCACGGGACAGAGTTAGACACCAGGGTCGTTTTTTAACGTGGAGAAAAGGTACAAAAATAAAAATTGTCTCAGTCGTGAAGGATTTCTCCTCCACCGAAAGAGAACCAGAAATAGAAGTGCAGCATCTGAAGAACGGATACTACACCTTGATCTTGACCTATAAATAGTAGGTAAGAATTAACGTATATATGAAAGAATTTCAAATAAATTAAAAAAAAATAATTAATGACACTAATAAAAGTGATATATCTCATCCATTCGCAACGTATATCAAAAATACATACTTCATATCTTGTCGACAATATACGTGCCCATGAATAATTATATTTGTAAACGATATTACCTCCCATACAATCACAAGGAAACTTATCTTCACCAAGCATTTCGATTACATTCCTTTCATATTAATGGTTTAATTGATATAAAGTGTCCGAAATAAATAACATTCTATCCCCCCCTCTCTCTCTCTCTCTCTCTCTCTCTCTCTCTCTCTCTCTCTCGAATATTATTTATTTTGGATTCTTTACACCAATAAAACTATTAATACAAAAACTATGTAACCGAAATGCTAATATATATGTGATATACAAATTACCATTAGCGCATGAAGCGATGCTCATTGTGTAAACAAATTGAGCTTAGGTATTTGGACAATGCCAAAACATTGTTAAGTCGCATAACAGCAGCCATATAGTGCAACGGTTATTAGCTCCGATTGTCGTTTGGCCGATCGAGTTACTAACCTGGCTGGAGGTAGTTACTTGTCTAGCCGCACAGATGAGCTGTGCAACAGCGTAACAGTACTGTATGTGGTGATATTATATATATATATATATATATATATATATATATATATATATATAGAGAGAGAGAGAGAGAGAGAGAGAGAGAGAGAGAGGGAGAGAGATACTGTCATTTATAATACTTTAAACAAATTATTTCTGACACATTACACGGATTCAACTATTTTTCTCCATTTTATGCTCTCTCCTTCTTTCTGTCTCTCAAGAAAAAAGGAAGAAAAGAGAGTGGAAACGAAGAAAGCGACAGAGAAAATATCCAAGATGGTTAGGAAGAGTAATGCATTTGTGGACATACATTAGTTTTACTCTAGCAGGAATTGTATTTGATTTGATATTTCTTTAATTACACAAATGTAAATGCACACAGTTATCGTGGCGATAACGGTTGAATATATCAGTTTAGAAAGAGATCATTTAAAAGACGTCGCGTTATACAATGTTCTCACAATGCGAAAACTTTATATTGAAAGGAATTCCAATTATCAAAACGGCATTTATATTATAAAATCACTGATATCTTTGGAACAACTTAATTCATTTTCCAAGTTCGGCGGACGGTCGTCAGTAATTTTAGAAGACATGTGACATTGATTGCAAACCAACATTTTGAAATATTGTTTGCATATACATTAGATACAGACGAAGAAAATCTTATTCTTTTAGTAAGAGGATATGCCAAACCGAGATCATTAAACTGAAATAAACACGTGTATTTACAAAAATACGATAGTTTTTGCCAATTAGCGTAAATGTCTACTGTAGTAATTGTCCTATACTACATTTGACACTAATTGCATATTTTTTTCATAAAACTGACGATATATATCTTGGAATCTGCGAATCATATAAGCGTTAATAAGTTATACGATGAAATATTTTTATGCGAGGACTCAAAGAAGTGAACAAAATGGATAAAATCTTATATTAAAGAATACAGTATGACATAGATTTGTTCATATTGGACTTTAAGATAACTATGCTATAGTCAACATAAGGAAGTGGTTTTGCGTTATATGTCTAAAGATAAAAGATTTTTCGAAAGAAACTTTTCGTGGAAGTCTGGTTTGTGTTTGTTCTACACAATGGAATAAAGAAAGTTTCCGCTGTGGAGGTAGCGATTGCTCGTCTCTGGATCGATATATGGTATATTAATACGAATAGTTTTTTTGTTAGTGTTTCAATTTTAATTTTCTTACAAAGACGACAAACGAATTAATGTTTCTGAATTTTTGAAGTTGAGGATTCTTTATCTGTATTATTTGAATTTTTGGGGGGGATTTTTATTATTTGGATTCATACAATTTTTATTATTTTGATTCATACATTTTTTATTATTTGGATTCATACATTTTTTATTATTTGGATTCATACATTTTTTATTAT
>NC_136504.1:92806981-92866981 GCF_053919585.1 Euprymna scolopes
GAGACTTCCTCTGGATGAATGAGATTAAGAAACCAAAAAATATACCAGTACAAAATATTTGAAAATGTTTCACGTGCACAGTGTGACGCAGTTCTATTTCAGAGAAACGGAAAATTGATATTGGAAATTCAAAAAGGAGTGGGGGGGGCTGGCGCTGTTAAAGAGAAGGAAATGTTAGTGACGTCATATAGTCGTTAATTTAATTTTAAAACTATGAACGCAAGTTTATATTCTTATTGGGAAAAAGATATATCTGTTGAAATTCAAATATAAGTTTGTAACAGAAATGAAATGAGTGGTTTTTTATGTAATTTATTGATTGAGGTTATGTGTTAATTATTACAGGGGGTGTTTGAATGGTGTGAGAATGTTAACATGTGTCCACAGTTAAATAATGTTCTTTTAATGACAGTTTACTTATTAATGGCGCTATGTTATAGAAACCTCCACGTTGTTTAATAGTGCTTGAAATTGCGATAAGCGCAGATTCAAGAAGTCTCTGGCGCGGTTTATTTGAAATAAATTTAACTACTTTTGCTTGTTTAAAGTCAAAGGTGTGGTTATGTTGCAATGAATGAGAGACTAATGCACTTAGAGAATTGCTATTTTTTATATCTCTTTTGTGTTCATTGAGCCTTTTTTCCAATTTACGCTGAGTTTCACCAACGTATTTATGATGACAATTATGGCAAGGAATAGTATATATACCTCCATCGGAAACTGGTTTGTTACAGAGATGTTTCGTGGTTTTTAATATATGTCTTATGGTTAGTGATGTGGTTTGTACGATAGGAATTTTCGTAAAAGCCAAAGTATTAATGTCGTTTTGTGATGAGGAAAATTCCAAAGTTTCTTTAGACTAGGAGTTTATATAGGGATTCCAGTTGAAATTGATCCAAACAAGACGAAACAGAATTTGCCCAAAAGGAAACGCAATTGATTTGAAGAATATATAAAATACTTATATAAAATTCCCTTGAACTGTATATCTGAAAGAGTAAGACCCGTCACAGGAAAGGAAAATGTACTTCTCTGAAATATCTATAGGCGACAAGCTTCGGAATAAAATAAAAAGGGATACCTCACGTATTTATGGTCAGGTGTTATCCTGGAATAGACTTCTTAATCGTTATGATACTCGAGAGGCGAGTATCAGGGCGGTTCTACAGGTCGAACAAGCCATAACATCGTATTTGTCGTGACATCTCTCAATTTCACATGGTGTTTTTAGCCATCAACCGGCGATTCTTTTCCTCTGTATCAAAGCCAACAAAGTTCAGAGCATTGTTGAGATGACTTGCATCGTCTTATTGAAGTATGTCACTGGCCATGTACTGTTCTAAGAAAATCCACCTTCTAACCCTTTATCTTTTACTTTTGTGAAGGGGTAGCTAAAATGCAAATTGCCCCCAGCCTCTATATCTGTGAATGCGGATGCTGCTAGCCATGCACTAATTTAAGACCAGAGTACTCTTTTTCTAGAGTGCTGGGTTTTCAAATTCCACTTTCCCGACCCTTGTGTCACACCATCTCGCCATGGGATGGAGATAAATAAATTCCGTGTAGTCAACACCAAAGTGTATCTAAATATGCAGAAAAGTGTGATGATCCTCTACTGAAATCAGGTGGCCGCTGGTAGACCCTGGGTGTGGCAGCAGGACTCGGAACTGTCCGATAAGTCCATAGAGACCCAGGCTTGGCTTCAGAAGGAGTGCTATGACTTTGTACCCTTCTCTCACTGGCTCCTCTATTCCCCCAGCCTGAACACCCTTGAATACTTCGTTTGATCATACACTGAGAACATCACAAACGTAACCTCCCACAAATCCAAAGCCAGCCTGATCGCCGCCAGCCGCCGAGTATTCGCCGTGTTCATGCCCGCGCTTGTGGAAAAGGCATGCTTTTAGCTCCGGACCTGTATGAAGGCGGCCATTGAGGTTGAAGATGGCTATATTGAATAGATGTCAGCTACTACTACTTAAGCAAGTTACCTGAATTTTTTTTTCAATAAAAAGTTTAAAATAAAGCTGTACTGTTTTTTTTCTGTAGGCGACGATTTTATCATTCTACTTTGTACAAGAAGTTTAATTCTGTGAAAAGAACACTTTATAGAGTGTATTTTACTGCTAATAAGACGCTACAAATTTATATCTGAATACAACATATCAAATAAACAAAGCGGTAAAATAGGTTCTTTGAATGTGTCTGCTGTAATCGTATTGAAAATGTACATTATACGTTATATGTATGCAAACAAAAAGCTGGCGGAGGAACTGGGAATATATATTTTTTAAACAAACATATATACACATACATGAATATATATAGAAAGATATTTGTGTTTACTATAAACTTTTTACGCAAATATTATGCAAGTATAAATCATGTAGAATATCTCCATCAATATAATTACACGTAATAGTAAACTAAAGATGATCATCCCATAAGAAAAACAAACACTAATAGAGAATTAACTAAAATGAATGTTTTAAAGGAATATGCAAATAAGATACATCATTTGCAGATGAATGCAATTCTACAATCCATGTATAACAATAATGACTTTTATTTTTAAATAAATAGAAAAGAGGCTTGCTTTTTTCTGTTGTTCTTGGCCTTCGGGAAAGTGTAGTATCTGTTCCGGCAGATACTGCAAGCAAATACCATTATAAAACCTTCGTCAATGTAGTATAACCCTTCATACCAATTGTCACTATCAAGCTCCCCTACTCCCCGGGGAGTTGGTCCCCATTTCCCCTTCACTCCCCATATTAAAAATCGGCCTAGTGCCTAATTTGCTCGGTTGGGGAGCAAATAAATAGCCTGTTGTTCTTGGCATTCGCGCCGGGATCAAAGTGTAGCATCTGTTTCGGCAGATACTGCCAGCAAAGACCGTATGTGGGGGAAACCCCACATATAAGACCTTGGTCAATGTAGGGGCAACCCTTCATAAAAATTGTCAATATCCAGGTCCCCTACTCCCCGGGGAGTTGGTCCCAATTACCCCTTCACTCCCCACATTAAAAATCGGTCTTGTGCCTAATTTGCTCGGTGGGGGAGCAAATAAATACTCTGTTGTTCTCGGCCTTCGGACCGGGATCAAAGTGTAGTATCTGTTCTGCAGATGCTGCATTTAAGATAATTTGTACCAGTCAATGGTGGGGAAACCCTCTATACTGGGACAATTATTATTTTTGGTAACCAGAGTGCCCCCTTTTTCCCTACTTTTAGGGGAGCTGGTTTTTACGCCACATTAAAAACGACCTTGTGCCTAATTTGCTTTGGTGGGGAAGTAAATAAATACATTAAATAAATAGAAAAAAGGGTTTTAAAATGAATATAAATCCACAAAACACACACTATATATATATATATATATATATATATATATATATATATATATATATATATATATATACACATTAGCGGGCGACCCGGCGTCGCCCGGTCGTATAAATCCCATAAATATTACATTATAATTAATGCAGAATGCTTATTTATTAAACACATTATTAAATTCATAAAAAAATAAATGAATAAATAAACAACAACGAAACAAGAAAAACAAAAAGAACCTGTGCTAGGTGCATGGAAGTATTATGATTTTTCAAAAGAGTTCATTCTTAAAAAATACTCGAACTGAGATCGAACCTAAAACCTAAAGACAGTAAGTCAAGTACGATTACCATTAGGCCACATTGACACGTATGCTAGTTGAGTTATGGCTGTTAATAGGTTCATGTAGATTTGGGGTTTTTGATACTGTGCAGCTATAGATAACATTTTTAATTTTACATGAGCCTTGTAGGGGACATTAATTTTTTCTTCTACAGTTACAGTCTGATACATTTTGTATAGTTGTATTTTGTAGCTTATTAATTTTCTTATTATTAGAGCTAATTATTTTTTAATGAAGGTTAGGCATAGTAGAGAAAGAGACTTTGATTGTGTTCTTATTGAAAATTTTATATCTATGGGGGGCTTTAAAGTTCTTATCTAGTATTTAAACAAATTCTCTGGCTATGTTTGTCTCTAGGTTTTTGGAATATGGAGGGTTGAACCATAGGGTCTCCTTATGTCTATTCTTACGTTTACGGGTTTTGGTTGGCTGTTTATTTGTATTATTATCTAATATTTGTGGTTTGGTTTTATCTTTTTTTGTCTCTTGGTTATTTTTCTTAACTCGCATGCGGGAAGACATTGCCATATTATATGTTATTACGCTCTTAATAGGTTTATTTTCAATGCAGTTTATGTTTCTATCATTTTTATTTATGAATTTAATTTGCGAATTATATCCCGAGTTTTAAGGGCTTCATTGTAATATTTTTCATTTTTGATAAATATGGATTTAGTAGAAGACAGTCTAGAAATTCTTAAAGCGATATTAGGAATTATTGATTTTAATATTGATTTAGGGTGGTTTGATTCATTGTGGACATATAGTAGGGATTGGTTAGGTTTATAATAGGGTTCAAAGGTAGAATTCTCAAGATTTAAGGTTATGTCTAAGAAATTAACAATTTTTTTATTAGGGTCGATTTTTATACTAAGTCCATAATTTTTAAATAATTTATGTAGAGCTTTAATTGCTTTTTCATAATTATTATTTGTAGAGTTAGTTACGAAAAGTGCATCATCTCTGTATAGTCCTCCAAGTTTGAACTGTTTAGGGAGTACACAATGTATTTCATTTAAAAAGAAAAGCCCAACTAGATCAGTGACCTAGGTCGAATCCGTCGAGCCCATTTAAATGTTGTAGTGGTTAGGGGTATTTTTCCTGGTCCAATACTTATTATCAAAGGTTATTAAAGACTCTCTAGCTATAAGTATTAGTTAAATTTCGTCTTGAGTTATATTAGTTAATTTTCGTACCATTAATAGGGATTTATTTAAATTTATTATTTATTTAATTATCCCCCTTGCACACTTTAAATAAAAAAGTAAAGAAAATATGACTAATTATCCCGCCTTACATTATGTAATTACACAAACAACATTCGAAATATAAACCGTAGCATCTTTAAATCATAAGTACGCTAACGGAAATAATTTATTGCACGGGCGTCCCCCCTTTTTAAAATTCATCATTCAATAAGGAAAAAAGATATAGCAAACAACTAAATGAGTATTTTAACCATAGTTCCTGATTTCAAAAGGCGAAAAATTAAAAGGTAAATTTCTGTAAATATATATATTTATGTATATACCTGTATATCTATGTATATGCATGTATGTGTCTATTTTTTTCATATATATGCATGTATATATTTGTAATGTTGTACTTAAAGCAAACTTATAATTTAAATTCAAATCTATATTTTACTCTATTTCCTTTCTATCTCTAACCCATATTAATTTTCTCATCAATTTTAAATCCAGACCTTTTATTTCAATTTTTTTTCAGATACATCTGCCTTACTTTTAATGCTAGGTTTATTTATGGTGTCTTTTAAATTTAATAAAAACCCTTCAAAATTTTCTGACTAGGAGACCTTGCTTATAAAAAAACTATATGTAATAATTTTTGTCCGTAACTTGATGTCTACCACAATAAAAAGCATTGTTTTCAGAAACGATCGTACAGATAATTGATTTTGTTGTTGTTCCTTCTTATGAAACGGATTTTTAATTTAATTATAATTTGATTTTTAAATATTCAATTATCAATCACATTACTTAATATATATATATATTATATACATATATTATATACATATATTATATTTATATATGTATAATATACATATATTATATATATATACTATACATATGTTATATATATACTATACATATATTATATATATATATATAATATACATATATTATATATATATATATAATATACATATATTATATATATATAATATACATATATTATATATATAATATACATATATTATATATATAATATACATATATTATATATATATATTATATATGTTATATATATATTTATTATATATATATATTATATATATATTATATATATATATTTATTATATATATATTATATATATATATATTATATATATATTATATATATATATTATATATATATTTATTATATATATATATTTATTATATATATATATTTATTATATATATATATATTATATATATATATTTAATATATATATATTTATTATATTATATATATATATATATATTTATTATATATATATTTATTACATATATATTATATATATATTTATTATATATATATATATTTATTATATATATATATAATAAATATATATATATAATAAATATATATATATATATATATATATATATATAATAAATATATATATATATAATAAATATATATATATATATATAATAAATATATATATATATATATATATAATAAATATATATATATATAATAAATATATATATATATATATAATAAATATATATATATATATAATAAATATATATCTATATAATAAATATATATATATATATAATAAATATATATATCTAATAAATATATATATAATAAATATATATATATATATATATAATAAATATATATATATATAATAAATATATATATATATATAATAAATATATATATATATATAATAAATATATATATATATAATAAATATATATATATATATATATATATATATATATATATATATATATATATATATATATATATATATATATATATCGATTTCAACGTATGAAGTCTGCCACAACAACTAAGTTTTTCGGAAATCCATTCAAGTGATTTGTTTATAGTAGTAAAACTTTGTATAAAACCAACGACACTTTTGGAGCAACTGCTAATCTCAGCCGGTGCAATGATTATCAGAAGACAGAGGAAACATAAGACCCCAGTTTTTAACTCAGAATTTTCCTTCCTATAGTTTCATTTCTTAACGAAGGTCGAGAATGCAACTCTTCCAGTGGATTTAACGCGTCCCCAAACACTAACCTGGAAATTTCTTCATCCTGCTGCAGTACATACAGCGCATAGCATTCCCAAATTGTCACCCGATTTAGACAAGAACACCTTGAAGGTATTTTGAGGTTTCATCGGTCGAAATGTTGTGAATATATTAAATATCTAAATACACTGTCATTTTTGTGTTGCTATTTGACTCTGCATGTCTTACCAAATTATATTATTCTAGGAATTTAGAGATGAAATGAAATTCTTACGATTTAGTGTGATCATTAAATTTTGATTTGAAGCAAACTTTTACATTATAATATAATCGTATCGTGATATTTTAAAATCTCTACTTGTTGTATGTGTAAATAGCTTTCAAAGCTAATAACTTTTTTAATCTTCTGATTTGCTAGAAAAATTAAAGCTAGAAAGGACATTCTGTTGGATACTAAATGCTTCCAAATTTCTCTAAAATTCTGATTTTACTCAAAGTAATTTTTTCTTTCTTTCTTTTAGTTATTCATAAAAAGATTATATTAGTTCCATTTTTAAAGACACGCAATGCATTCTGACAGATTTTATTTCATAAGTAAATTATGTTTAACTAGCGAGACCTATGGAAATTCCACAAGGGGCTCATTGGCCTTCTGTAGATATTCAACGTAAATTGAGACGCTCTGATATTATAGTAGCTTGTTTGTTAAAACTGCAAAAGTATTTATCTAAGCTAGAATGAACGCCCGGAAAAACCCGGTCGTAAAGTACGCTTAAATATAATATTTTAATTCTTGCAAATTTTGAATATATTATTGTAGAGTGAATGCTCAATCGATTGTTATATATTCTAAAGTTGCAATTTCAAAAATAAACAAGTGAAGCATGCATGGCCCCCATGAGTGCACAATGGACGAAGCATAAAAAATGACTAAGTTCAGCATTGCCCCCCTCTATTTAGTCCCAACAGTCCCCCGAGGACGTGAAACCCTTGTGGAAATGAACAAACGGTGCAGTTTTAGTCCTTAACATGTTAGTTCGAGTTTTGCACCATGCAAAAAAAAAAAAAGAAATGACTAAGTTCACCGTTTAATCTCCAAAGTCCCGAAGGCTTTAACATATTTACATTTGAGTTCATCACCATGTAAAACTGCTAAATAAAAATGCACAGAAAATTTTGAACAAATGATATAAAATAAGTCTCCTATGGGTCATGAGTAAGTTACTCGAATCTGTGTTAAATAGAGAAGTAATCAACCATCTCAGCAAAAATAACCTTCTTAGTGACAGGCAATATGGTTTTCGTTCTGATAGATCTACAGCAAATTTGCTTACAGTTATATCTTATAGAATTAGGGAATCTCTCGACCGAGGCTACCTTTTTAGGGCAATTGCTCTTGACATATCAAAGGCATTTGATAGGGTATGGCATAAAGGTTTACTTCACAAGATCTCCAGCTACGGTATAGTTGAAAATGTCTTTTAAATTATTAAATCATTCCTCTCCGATAGATTCATAAGAGAAGTGATTGATGGGCGGAAATCAGAAGTTCACAGTATTAATGCTGGAGTCCCTCAGGGATTAATCCTGGGCCCAACTCTCTTCCTGATCTACATTAATGATCTTCCAAATCACATCTTTACATCATTCGTTGACATTTATGCTGATGAAACTCCTATCTATGGTAACATATCTAAGACCGTAAACGACCAAGTTCTCTCCGATTCTCTCTCCTCTGATCCTGAGCAAGTGGCACAATGAAGAAATAGGTGGCTTGTTACTTTTAATACATCTAGAACCAAGCTTTTATCTTTACATCATCAATGCCCTGATCCGTATCTGGCACCAATTAAAATGTACAGCTTCCATCTTGGTGAGGCCGCATGTTTTGACAAACTTCTGGGCTTCACCTTTACATCTGGTCTGAAATTGAACACATACATTAAATCTGTTGCCAAGGTCGCTGGAAAAATGGTGGGATCCTTCTATCGATCCAGTAGATATCTCACTGCTGATGCAATTCTCTATCTATATAAGAGCCAGATACGTCTAAGGATGGAGTACTGTTTCCACATCTGAGTAAGAGCTGCTAGAAAGGATTTATCCTGCTTTGATAGAGTTCAAAATAGACTTCGTAGCCTCGTAAGGAGTTCCTTTTCTCTTCCCTGCAACCTCTTTCTCACGGAAAAGATGTTGCGAGTTTGTCTCTGCTTTATCGTTATTTTCATGGCAAGTGATCGACTGAGCTCCAATCTATGGTCCTCCCTCGCCAAACTTTCACAAGAAACACCCGACTAGCAGAAAACACTATCAATAATGTCCCCCACTATTTATCTCTGCCTAAACCTAAACGTAGATTCCATGAACAAAGCTTCTTTCTTCGAACTGCACGCCTGTGGAATTGTCTTCCGTTTTCCTGGTTTCCAGCAGACTACAACATAGCTGTCTTCAAGCCGTTCCATATAAGTTAACAAATTTACCGAATTTCCATTTCGAACGATTACTATATTGTCCAATTGTATACTGTGCACTTAACCCTTATCATCAAGTGGCCTCTTGACTTGATAAGTGGTGATGCCTATTTAAAAAAAGTCCGAAAAATGGAATGTTTTTATGAGTCCTAAAAGAGCCTTTTGGGCAAACCCAAGAGTTATCGCGAAGTATAGAAAAACAAAATTATATAGGAATTAGTTAAAACCTTCCAGAAAGTTTTATAAAAATCCAAGGCATCATATTTTTTTTTAAGTGTAAATTTTAGCCATTTTAACCCGAAAGGTACCCCTGGGGGGTGGCAGCCGGACTTTTCTCGGAAAGTTAATTCTGTTACTTTTTACTTATATCATGTTTAATGTTTGTGCAAATTTTAAAAAATTCCAAGGCGTAGTTATTTAGAAAAGTGGACGGACAGACAAACGGACAAACAGACAAGGGTGAATTTAAAGTCCACCCTCCTTTAGTTGAAGGGACCAAAGACTATATCAATATGACTTGGGTGCATCAGTTTGAATCGAAACGGAAACAAAATATATATAACATGAGTTCCTTCAGTTATAATCGAAACCGAAACCAAGATTTACGAAGAGTGCCATCAGCTATAAGCGAAACTGAATTAATTCTTGGTAAAATGTATTTATTACAAGAAATGGAAATCCAACAATTAAACGATAGTCACCCGGATGTAAGCGTGATACACAAAATAAATAACACATACGCGATCCTATTAATAAATAGATATGGTTTGAAAAGAATATATTCACGATATTGTATTTTTTGTTTTTAATAAACAATGAATAGCAATTCTAAAATAATAATGCGAAAAAAACATTGTGTGAAATATACTTATGTGTTTATTTTTCCTTCGCGCGTAACAGCTGGTTATTAAACACACATTACTTGGTAAAGACTAAATAAGCTTGTTTGTTTGTTTGTTTGTTTTTTTTTCACTGTAATTTTCATATTGAATACGAACACGCTTAAAACCATACGAGTCTTTAAATAAATAAGCGCGTGACTTTCATCCTGATTTGCGTAGGGGCACACTGAAGGTTTAGCGAGATTTAGAGGCTCTGTTTTACAATTTGTAATCGGCACAAAACACACCCACCCTCTCACTCCGCCAATGTAAACAGAATGTTTGTGAAACGGTTCTTCTGCTCGGTTAATGTTGGCGCGTTACTTACGAAAAACAAAAAACCAAAAAACCCCGCTTAATTAAACTTAAGAACCACCTGACAAAACTATACACGTTCTATAATTAAATACCCCCCCCCCAAAAAAAAAACGAAAATCATAAAAGTATGTTTTTCTTGGTTGTTTTGTTTTTTGTTTTTTTGGAACCGGCTCGTGAAAACTTACTGACAGCATTATTAGCACCCTAAATTATGAGATAAAAAAAAAAAAAATGAACGAATCTCTTAGTAAAAGAGAGTTGTCTCCCTCAGAACAATGACAAATTATAAAACAACAGCGCCCAGTTTTGCATTTTAGGTTTCCAGGATAATGTATTTTTATTTCTTTCTTTATTTATTTTATTTTATTAGGAATTCCACTCGGTACGCGGGACGACAATCACGGAATTTATAAAAGTATTGCGAAACTTTTTGGGAAAGCAAAATAATCAAACTGAATAATGGCAGTAACACATCAGAAAACATTGATCACATGAACATTCATTAAAATTAAAAAAATTTTTTTTTTTTTTTTTAGAACTGCCGACACATTTTAGGATATCCCAAAATAACTGTTATAATTTATTTGTAACTTAAAAATAAATTAAGAACTGGTTTATTTTATTTTGGAATTTTAATTGAAACAAAGTATTCGTTTAAAAACAAGCAAAAAAGTTAAACCATAAAAAGTGCATTAAATTAATATATTTTATTACTGCGTTGTTTTGATTTAACAAAAAAAACTCAATGAATTTCGTGATAATCATTTGCGTCCAACACCACTCTCATTATGAAGCTATGGAGAGGATTTTTTGCAGTGCAAGGGAGAATACTTTAACTATCTGCGTATATTAAGCCATCAAGAGTTGTTTCCCTTTCTACATTATTTGTTTTGCTATATTTATCATTTTAAAAAATTGCCTAAAACGACGGTATTTATGCAGTTTATTCTTTTGTGTTTTACCGCGACAGTTTAGTATATCGATGGTATGAATATACGAGGAGCATTCCAAGAGTAAAGTTGCCTATGTTTTTAACTCTAAAAGTTGAAAAACCAACAAAGATGAGTCAGTATCACTAAAACGAGCGACATTTTCTGTTCCAGAATTTAATTTTCTACATAGACACCAAACGTTATTAAACTTTTTTTTTCTTTTAAAAGAATGGAGGCTTTTAATTTTTTTAATTGTATCCTTAAAATTTGCTGGTAAAAATAATTCGCTCCAAAGGGTCACTAAGAAAGAATCGGACACGGTTATAGTTTAGAAAAGGTATTTGTATTTACAAGTCCTTAGCAACAATATGTCGAATTGAGAGATACATAAAACAGTATTTATTTCTCTCCCACCGTGAAAGGATGTGAGGCAAGGTGGATAGGATTAGACCTCTCTCCCAAGTAAGGAGCACTCCAGCCCCGAAAAGTAAGTCCGAGTAGTCACATCGACGTGTACGACATCTCAGACATCAAACGATATACTTGCTCTCCCCGTCAGACTAGAATGGTAGACCTAATATAGCTCCTATTTACTTTGCCTCCCCATGAGGGCAGAGTTCGACAACAGAGTCGTTTTTTATACTACCGAACCAGTCCGACAATGAAAAGTCACCGAAATCGTCCACTTACTGTCGAACTGATTGTCGAAGTCGGAACCTCGACTGATGTGCTACGAGATAGGTCACGCCGTATTTACCTCCCTCCCACTGAGCGGGAGAGGGAAAAATGAGCCATCGCTTTCTGTTCCTGTAAAAATAAGTCCGAGTAGCCCCGTTGACTTTCCTCGGTGAGGGCGCCTCAGACAACAAACAATAAACTTACTCCACTCGAAAGCCGGGCGGCAATGTCTGGAAAGGTTGACATCTTAAGACTAATCCGAACATTTGCTTCAGTCCGATAGCAAAAGCGAAATGACCAAATTTCTGTCAGACTGATTATCGAGATCTTAACTTCGATTGGCATACTACGAGATGCGTAACACTCACGATAGTCGTATCTCTCGATATACTTGCATTGTTTGCGTTGGTTTATATATTGTGAATGGGCGAATCCTCACAACATTATACTACATACTTCATAAAAAGTTATGAATGGATATTTTGGTTGAATAGACATTGTTTCTTACGTTTCTGAATATTTGAGATTAGACTTGGTTATCCGTATTATTTGGATTCTTCAAACTATTGTTCTCGTTCCCGAGTTCAACAGAAACATTCTCGTGTTCGACAAGATACAACTGAAGAAGATTGGAGGTTATATCGACCGAAACGTTGTAAAAATGATACTCAAGATGAGAACGTTATTTAACCAAAAAGACGCGATATTTCGTAAAATTCTCGTATATATACAGGGTAGAACGATAAGGTTGTCGCTCTAGAAAATACGACATGATTCCATTTCCGTTTGATGAAAATCGTTTTCTAATTAAAAAAAAACATTTCAGATCATCTACTAATTGGCCAGTTGTGTACAAATCTTAAGAGCGATAGGACCTTTATATCATGTCTAAAAGTGACACAATGTTCAACGAGCAAGATCGGAGATGCGCCGCTCTAGAGCGCATGTTCTCTACTGATCCAAATTATGACATCAGGACCATTTCCAGCACTTTCAAAATGCATCGTTAGATTACCACAAAAAAAAAAAGCAAAAAACAAAAAAACAAAAACAAAACAACAAAAAAAAAAAAACAGAGACGAGTCCAGGGTTTGAAAAGAAAGTGTCTGGCCATGGTTATGGTATTTGGGTTTAAAGGTAGGGCCAAATCATGCTGCCCCACATATTCGAAGTAGGCTTGAAAGTCAACACCAAAGTGTACCTGGATGTGCTGAAGAGTGTGGTGACACCCTGGTTCAATCAGGTGGCCGCTGTAAATAAAGTTTTAGCGCTGTATTCTTTAGGGCGATAAATTTATCGTTCTACCCTTTACTAGAGAGAAATGGTCTAAACGGACGGAGTTTATACTTAATTTTTAATCAGCTCAAGTTATCATGGATTTTTTGTTTCCTTATTTATAGTTTCGTTTTCTGTTTTTTTTTTCTCGCTCACATGCACCTATTTCGAATTCGTCGGCGTGGGCCAGCAGTAGTGAACTTGTTTTGGGGAGCAATATGGTCATGCACAATGTTTTATTTTTCTTTTCTTAAGTTGCACACTGGTATACCTTATTGCACGGTAAAAAATAATGGGTTCTTCTTCGTTAGTGCAGTGAAATTCGAAACTTGACGTATTGAATTTCAAGTATCTACGTAATCTCATGTCATAGTAATAAAAATATCAAAACGGTAAGGTAGAAAATTAATTATTAAAGAAAATAGTTTTCGAATAAATTAGCAATATTAGCTTACATAACAGGTTTCTTCTTCGTTTCCCTTGTGTTTACGTCACACGTGACAAAACAAACATGGCGTAAATCATTTTTTCGTTTAATCATGGAAATGTGTGTTTTATATAACATTCCAGTAGTACTTTACTAATTTTGACGTGACATTTAGGTAGGAAACATTGCTTCTTGTTGACATTGACAAAAAATTTAAGTAGTTATCAGTTTTTGTTTTGTTTTTTAATAAAAGCTCAATTTTTCGACTGTCCATTTTTGCAATAACTACGAAGAAGAACCAGACAATTACAACAAAAATAATTTCAATTCCGTTTTTTACTTGTTTTTTTCATTTAATAAATTATTTTAGCAAATTTAAAGGTTCTTAACATTAAGAGGGTGTTCCGTAACTATTCTGCACTTCCATCTCACAAATTTATAAAAATATATATAGTAAAAATTAAATTTTACTTGAAAATATCATTTCAAATTATCGCGGTAAGATGGATGCGCAAACACCAACATTTCTTTTGTTTTCATTTTATTATTGTTACTGTGCAGTATTGGTAAATTTGAATAGTTGGGTTTCTAATATGATTTTGTTAAATTTTCAATTTCCGAGCAAGACTCCTTACAATGCTTACGGAAACCGAGATTTATAACTAAAAAAAAAAAAAAAAAAAAAAAAAAAAAAAAAAATGCATTACAATATATTAAAGTAAAAAATTTAATCGGGGAAGTAGAAGAGTAACTTTGGTACCATTCCATATTTATTTTTTTTCAACCCCTTTCTCGTTAGCTCGCCTTGAAAACACACAATAATTTAATGTATTATTATATATATATATTCAGTATTATCAAACAATTAATCTTATTATTTTGCATGGTAATGGACAAAACATTTATGCCTAACTTAATCCTCATTAGTATATTTCGTAAATTTTGAGGCAGTTCTTTACTTAAAAAGAGAAAAAAGGGCAAATAGAAATGTTAAATATATTTGACGAAAATAATTAGTCGTAATATGTAGGGGAAGTAACCCTGTAAACCCTTTACGAAGACCTCAAAAGTTGTCTTGCTTTGTCGTGACTGATTAATCCTATTCATATACGTTTGCCTGTATATGAATACGCCAATGCACCGTTTCCTCTCATTTATCTTTCTAGTATTTGTATTT
Organism: Euprymna scolopes; assembly: GCF_053919585.1. Taxonomy (NCBI): domain Eukaryota; kingdom Metazoa; phylum Mollusca; class Cephalopoda; order Sepiida; family Sepiolidae; genus Euprymna; species Euprymna scolopes. Next base: position 92,822,046 of record NC_136504.1, read on the forward strand.
TCGTTTTCAGGCGACAGACTTTGACTATCACTAGGATATATATATATATATATATATATATATATATATATATATATATATATATATATATATATATATATATATATATATGAAATGTGCATTTTAAAATTTATAGGCTTTACACCATTTATTTCTTTTTTATACAAATAGTACCATTTTCCTAAACGCTATGTAATTTTACCTTGACGTGAAAAAACCCTAATTAATTAAATAGCAGTTGTCTTGTTCCTCGAGCAACATAATAAAGTCAAGATTATAGACTTAGTATGTTATCCCCAATAATAAACAGATAGGATTTATATTCTTTGTGAGGATATTCTATTAATCTTCCCAATTACACAAAATTGACACAGATCTTCTTTGATTAAGTTTACACACATGTATGTTGGTACGTGTAAATGTTTCCATATTTACGTGTACATTATTCACTTCTAAACAAATAAATATATGGTCACCACTTTTGGAACACAGCTTTTTTTTTTACATGAAGGTAACCACTTATCAAGGCCCAGAAGCCACTCGGAGATAATGGTTATTGCGTCTACAGTAATCAATGGGATAGTGTTATAGTATTAGTATTGGAGATTTGATAAAGTGTCATTACTTAAGGGGCGGTTCATCAGGAATTTGTTTGTGTTGGACTTGAAGGCATCCAAGTTAAAGTCAGGTGGGAAACAGGCAAGCGGTAGAGAGTTCCACAGGCGTGCAGTTCTAAGAAAGAAGCTCTGTTCATGGAATCTACGTTTTGATTTAGGCACAGATAAAGAGTGGGTGAAATTATTGATAGTGGTTTCTGTCTGCTATGCGTAAAGGATTATGATATCAGTTTTATTTTGTTTCATTTACTTCACTACAAAAAAGGGGGTCAGTAGGTTTTGGAAGCTTTCGGAAAATCAAATTTTTACAAATATTAAGAAGAGATGTTGGATATATATATATATATATATATATATATATATATATATATATATATATATATATATATATATATATATATATATTGTTTAATTGTTCATTAGTCCGTACGTTACGCTTTGAAAAAAGGCAAAATAATTATTTTTAAGGCCGAACTTCTTAAATAAAGAGATAGTCGATGAAATTTGGCTTAAAAAAAACCAATCTGTCAACCATAGACAAGAATATAGATATATAGAGTGCCCTTCTTTCCATGTAGCCTCGTTTTCAAAATATTATAATATATAATTTTTGTTATAATGGTGTTAGAAAAAAAAACGTAATAATTTTGATGCATAGTTTTTCTTCACCAAAGAAAAATGTCAGAGAAACTTTACGTAAAAAAGGGAACATTCGAAAAGACCAGGGCAAGTAATAAATAAATATATAGAATAAATAAATAAGTCATTGTCTACCAAGAGGTACTGGAGTGAACAAGTAAATTAAAGGTTGCCCCTTACAATGTAATTTTGTTATATAAACTATGAAGCACAGTAGTACTTTCGTGATATTTATAGAGAAAACAAAATAGAGAGAAAAAGAAGAGAGAAAATATATATACATACATATATATATATATATGTATATATATATATATATATATATATATATATATATATATATATATATGTATGTATGTATATATATATATATATTTTATCTCTTCTTTTTCTCTCTATTTTGTTTTCTCTATATTTTCTTTCTCTATTTCTGTCTCTATTCCTTTTTTCTCTTCTCAATCACTCTCTCCCCATTGAAATTTTTTTAACTTTATTTAAATTGCCTCTCCCTTTTTACTTTTTTATTTAATTAAAGTCCTGTGTTTAAAGTTTTTTAACTCCATCTTCTAAAGAGTTCCTACCTAAAATAAAAATCCATTATTCATTGAACTTTTGAATAGTCAAGTCGCTGCCTGATGATATCTGTTGTTTGATTGAAACAAGTGGCTATTTGTAGCAGCGGGATGTGAGCATGTTTATATAACAATAAACAAGTATATATATATATATATATATATATATATATATATATATATATATATATATATATATATATATATATATATATAGGTATTCAGTTGTCCCTGTAATTTCTACTTGCCACCGAAATTTAACATGCCGACCCAGGAGAGCTGTGGTTTTACACAAATCTTGCCACAACAATTTCATCACCGGAAATGTTCTATGGTATTCATCGATATCGATGGATGGACATCATAATAGGGATAAAAATATAAAAAATATATATTAGAAAAACTGACATCACTTTTAAGTTTGAACGTAGGCCTTAAAGATGTGTGTTTTGAACTACAAAAAAAAAAAAAAAAAAGAAAAAAGATCGCCCCTATAGAATCCCAAGTTTTCATTTTGTTGCGTTCTTTGCTCGTATTCAGCAATATTACCCCAGCAAATGATATTAAAAAAATTTTTAGTTATTAATAATAACAAAAAACGTACACGGATAAAATATATAATCGTATTCAATATAATAATGTAACGCCATCATAGAGTGCCACAAACGCTATATATTGCATCGACCAATGTTAGTACTCCTTTAAAAAAGATTAAAATATATGTATCAAACTTCCATTCCCGTAAGACAGATGCACACACAAACACACATGAATACAGATATAATATTTTAACATGCTATTTGACACAAAATAGAATTGACCATTCCTCTTGTGGAATACAAGGGAGACAACTTTTATGTGCTTAAAAGGGAAAGTACACAAAATAGATTGCATTTAGCTTATTATTAAGATAAGACCTGCTATTATAAGAAGTGTTCCATTTTTTTTTTTCTGAAAATTATTCATGTCTCATTAATAGGGCCGTGAGAACAGAATATTCATTTCATTCTTTTCACTCAAGTATATAGCCGACACAATAAGACACAGTCAATCAACCGAGAACCACATCAGTCTTTATAAAAACATGTAAGATATTAACGGATATATACTCAAGAGTTAAAACAATGAAAATAATATGCTGTTGTCACAGTCCTACTCATTAACCATATTCTCAATTAGCTATTGGCCTTGATACCTGATAATTAGGGCTGTGACAAGAGAATTTTCTTCTCATTGTTTTGACTCTCGAGTATGTATCCGACACAGTTAAACACAGTTTATAAATCGAACACCACATGACTCTACCGAAAAACATAAGATATTAATTGATATATACTCGAGAGTCAAAATAATGAAAAGAATATTCTCTTGTAGCCGTAATGATAACCAAACCATAAAAATATATAAATAAATAATTCGGCGTTAACATCTTACCGTTTCTCTAAACTAGCTGTATCTACCCTAACTTATGTGTTTTGCTTTTTGTAAAAATAAATTGCTATTTACATTTAAATGCGGTTTTCAGAGTTTAATTCAATTATGACGGTATTGCTTTATAATTAAAATATTGATTTAAGCAACCTATAATAAAACTATAGCTACTTTTCAAAGGTTAGGTTGCTTTAAACTCTATGAAATTATTGGATCTCATCAGTTTGTTTAAGCTGAGAATGGGGCATTCTACCGGATGTCAGACATTCACCCGCTATCTCATATATTCCAACCGAGACTCATAGATTACAAGCGATAAATTTTTAAAAGGTCTAATTCTCTCCTTTTAATTTGATTGTAGGGTTTGTTTTACTGTACACATAGATTCGAAAAAGTTATCACAAAACAAATATATAACAAATAAATGTTATCAAAGGTAAGATAAGTTACTTTTCTACCTAACTGGATATGTTTTTAGTGTTTTTATTTAATGTAACATGTTTATTCAGCTCGAAAAACATAGTGTCTACCGATGTATTGGAAAATTTAAAATGGCAGCCGACTCTCTCTTTGAGGCGGGAAGTTTGGGAAAAGGAGTTATAAATAAAAAAAAACAGACAAAATACTGTTAGAAACTCGTTCAATATATGTTACCGTAACACATGCTGACATATATTCGGCGGGTTTTTAACAGTATTTTGTCTGTTTTTTTTATTTATAACTCCTTTTCCCAAACTTTCCGTCTCCGAGAGAGAGAGTCGGCCGCCATTTTGAATTTTCCAATATATCGGTAAACATTGTATGTTTTCGAGCTGAATAAACATGTTACATTAAATATAAACACTAAAAACATATCCAGTTGGGTAGAAAAGTAACTAATCTTGCCTTTGATAACATTTATTTTTTATATATTTGTTCGGTGAAAACTTTTTCGAATCTACGTGTATAGTAAAACAAACCCTGATTTTATAAGACAATTTCAACAACGGCGTAGACTCTGTCGAGCCCCCCGCCCCTAGCGTATACACGTCAAACTCCATCGTATAAAAAAGCAATTTATTTGGCATATGTAACCATCATCACGAAATACATATTTAAAACTATTTTTTATTGTTAATTTGATTTCTGATTTTTGCAGATTTCTGGTTTTTGCTGTAAATATTCCACATCTATATATTAATAGGATAACGTATGTGTTATTTATTTTGTGTGTCACGCTTACATTCGAGTGACTGTCGTTTAATTGTTAAGGATTCCATTTCTTGTAATAAATAATTTTATTAAGAATTCTTCATAAGGTTTTGTTTCAACTTCGATTCAAGCTGACGCCAAGATATGTGAATATTTTTTAAAATTTTAAAATCGCAACCCTATAACATATAAAAATCGAAAAAAAAAAAAGAACATTCACTCTCTAAAAATATATACGAAATCAGCAAGAATAACAATATCATACTTAATCATACTTTACAACCGAGCTACGCTGGGCGCCCTTGCTAGCTTAGATAAATACTTTTGCAGTTTTAAATAAAGAACTACAATAATATCAGATCGTCTCCATTTATGCCGACCATCTACAGAATGACAACATCAATATATTACATATGAATGAGTCTCTGTGGAATTTCCACAGATCCCGCTAGTATTGATTAAATGTTCGCGTTTTTAAACAAATTAAAAGTAATCTTCATTAATCCTCCATGTCACTTTACAACCCACCACACACGACACTAGCTTATATAAGATGCTCGTTACCACCCCCTTTTTTTTGCTTTGCTCATAGTGTGTTATGCATTTTTTTTGAAGGGTGGGGGGTGTCACCCAGACTTAGTATTAGTGCTAGATTTAAGGAATGATATGTTGCATATGTTGTAATGTATTCAACAGATGAGGGCGAAACACAAGTTTTGGATTGGGTTTTCGGTTTAGCCGCACTGATGAGCTGTGAAACAGCGAAACAGTACTGTATGTAGATGACTATAATGCTCCTCATCTTGAGTTGAGCATGTTGAGAAGTGATACACGAATTACTATTAGCGTATAAAGCGATGTTCTTTGTGTAAACAAATCGAGCTTAGGTATTTCGGACGATGTCAAAACATCGTTTATTTACGACTCGCTCAGCAGCCGCCGATTAGCATAATGGTTAGGAGTCTTGACTTTCGTACAGGCGGTCGGGTTTCAATCCTGGCTTGAGGTAGTTGCCTGTCCAGCCGCACTGATGAGCAGCGAACCAGTACTGTATGTGGATGACATATATAAATTTGAGGTTGCTATTTTTCAAAAGTAAGTTAATCAGTGAAATATAACAAGAGTGCTAAATACGGAAGTAGAGCAAGTTACACTTTTAATTTCTTTTTAAATAAGCAGTAATTTCTACTATTTAATAACTGGAGACCTCACCAGGAAACAACGCTTATATTCAAAAGCAGAATTCATAGTGAAATACAAAAATCAACTTCCCGCAAAAGAAGTTTTTTTTTTGTAAAAAAGAGGGTTAGGAGGTGAAGTTCAGCTGTGCGGAGACAAAGTTGATTGTGTGTGGATTTATTTATTTATTGGATTTTTATTTTTATTTATTTATTTTATCTAATCACTCATTCATTTTTATTTTGTGATCAGGAAATGGAGTAGGAAGGGTTAGGTAGGCGTTGAGGAGTTAAGTTTTTGGGTCAAAGCTTATATAGATGTAATCTTTAACACATGTTGCTTCGTCTGTCTGCTGTCAATTTAATACAAATATGAGCTAGTGTGTTTTTCATTTTCTTTTTTCTCTTAGTATTGTTATGTCTTTCTGCGAAACGGCCAAGATTTACCTGGATCTCTTGACCATAACTTTGAACTCTTAGGGTTCGGTGAAGGGAAGGGAAAGTTGGGATAGGACAGAAAGGAAAAGGGTTAAGGAAGAGAGTTAGATAGAAAGTAAAAGAGGGACAGGGGCAAAAGATGATCGGAGAAGAGGGAGGCGGAGTAAAAAAAGGAAGAATAGAAAGAGAGAAGGAGGAGAGAATGCGGCCATAATTTGTTTATTAATGGCAGTTTGTTTCCTCTCACTTTACCAAAGTCTGTTTTCCTAGACTATCCTTAATATTTATTACTATTTCATTTGTTAGTTTAATGTTTGTTTATATATAAGTATATTTGTAAATTTCTTATCAATTGTCTTAAAACGTTTCGTAAAAATAGTAATTGCAAACCCAGAATGTTTATCATTACTAGACTCATGATGATCAAATGCAGTCATCTGTTATGGCAGCGATAATAATTATTTAAAAAATAGAGGGTGATTGGGATTTCATCCGAGTCATTAGCTTATATATATATATATATATATATATATATATATATATATATATATATATATATATATATATATATATTGCAAATGACTCGGATGAAATCCTAATCTCTCTCTCTCATATATATATATATATATATATACTAGCATGGGTGCCCGGCGTTGCCCGGGTGTTTGGAGGTGTATGCTGAGCAAAAAAAAGGGGGTAATTTTTTAAACTTTGACCCCTATTATGACCCCTGAAAATTTATTGTTTTGGGCTCAAATCAAGTTATTAAGTTAGATTCATGTCCACGGAAGCTATATCTAAAATTTAAAGTGTGTAGACCCAAAATTGTCGGAGAAGTTTGGTAGAGTTCTCAAAGCTCAAATCGTTGAACTTTGACCCCTTAATCGCCAAATTTCTGGCTAAAAACCGATCACATAGATTTTTCCAAATCTCAGTACCCTGTATATCAAATTTCGAGTCTGTAGACTAAAAATTGACAGAGTTATTTCGTAGGGAAATGTACACAGACACACACACACACACACACACTTTAACTTTTATAGATATATAGATTTAAAATTTGAGTCTGACAGAATGACAAAATTATATTGCAAACCGATATATTAAACAAACGAACTTCAAAGAGACAAATGAACACATAAGTAAAAACAATTTGTATTAGAAAACATTTATTATTCCACGTCTTTTTTTTACAGACCTGACGACTGAGGTTCGCTCTTAATAAAAATTGTTTTTTATAGTCTTAATTTTGACTTCCTTTTTCATAAAAAACTAAAAAAAATATCAAGAAAGAAAAGAAATTTAATTTTATTTTTTCATTAATTTCTTTCTGTGCAAAGCAATTCTTTCAAACTTACTCTGTTTCCAAAATGTTTTTATTTTATTCCCCTCCCCCTTCATTCATTTTCCTCCGCATCCTGGCAAGATTACTGTACACATAGATTCGAAAAAATAGTCAAAAACAAATATATAAATAAATGTTATCAAAGGCAAGATAAGTTACTTTTCTACCTAACTGGATATCTTTTTTGTGTTTTTATTCAATGTAATATATTTATTCAGCTCGAAAAACATACAGTGTTTACCGATGTGTTGGAAAATTCAAGATGGCGTCTCACACCCTCTTTAACACCGTAAGTTTGGGAAAAGGTGTTATAAATAAAAAACTATACAAAATACTATTAAAAACCCGCCGAATATATGTCAACCTATGTCACGGTAACATATATTGAGCGAGTTTTTAACAGTATTTAAACAGGGCACATCGTAAAAACTGACCCATTAATTTTCCTGAAGTAAAAACTATATAGTTTTTAAACTTTTAAAACTGTACATTATAAAAAGAAAACTGTTCGAGTGATTTTTTTTTTTTTTTTTTTTACATGGGTGTCACCACTTATCAAGGCCCAGAGGCCACTCAAGGATAAGGGTTAATAGGTATACATTAGTCATTGTGATTTTAGCATAGTAAACAGTGGGAATTTTGTAACTTGGATTACTTGAAAAAGAAAACTGTTCGAATGATTGAAAATGAAAACAAAATAACAATGTAAATATATTGATAAGAAAAAAACAAAAACAAACGAAGTTTCCGTTTCAGGAACCCGAGTTTAATTTTATGTCGTAATCATTCAACTCGTTAGCGGTTTTATTCAGCGATTAGGGATAACCATACGACATATCTAATTACCAAAGCGATTTTTTTTTTATTTTTTTTTTTTTTTATTAAAACTAAACCTGTTTAGTTTTAATGAACCAATTTTTTAAAAGCCAACACTTTAGTTATTTTGAGAGCGTGCAACTGCACCCGAAAGGTTGATTAGGAAACTCCAAATCCTTTTATGACTCGGAAAAAAAAGGGCTTTTTATCGGCTTAAATGATAAACTAATGTTAAATATTAGTATTTGCCATCGATTCTGAAATAAAATGAAATCCTGACATTGTGATCATTTTTGCAGGTGTTATGTGCCAAATATTGAAATAAGAATGTTTAAATTCAATTATTGTAATTTAAGTCTTTAATTTTAAAGTCGATTTTATTTATAAAATATCTTTTTAGAAATCAATCTCAAAAACAATCTGAACAATAAATCTCTTTTGTTATGGCTAAGTTTTTGTCAAGGGTAGAAATTATAATAGACAAGTATTCATCCATGATGACATTTTACCGATTTCCTGGTTTACAGGTATTCTTGCTAAATTTCTTCGAAAGAATTGACATAAACAATACTTCAACTAAATACGTATATTTCATGCAATAATGACTTTTATTTCTTCTGACTTTTCCTAAACTAAACATAAAACATCGGTTAGGGTTAGTTTAACATTCTGTAAAAGTACCTTCCGTTTTTTTTTTTTTTTTTTTTTTTTTTTTGTACTTCTGCAGAGAAGGTAAAAAACCGATAAAAACTGGATATATTTTTCGTGTTTTTATTCAATTTAACATGTTTATTCAGCTCGAAAAGAATACAGTGTTTACCGATGTGTTGGAAAATTCAAGATGGCGTCTCACACATTCTTTAACACCGTAAGTTTGGGAAAAGGTGTTATAAATAAAAAACTATACAAAATACTATTAAAAACCCGCCGAATATATGTCAACCTATGTCACGGTAACATATATTGAGCGAGTTTTTAACAGTATTTTAACCGGTTTTTTATTTATTACACCTTTTTCCAAACTTACCGTGTTAAAGAGAGAATCGGCCGCCATCTTGAATTTTCCAATACATCGGTAAACACTGTATGCTTTTCGAGCTGAATAAACATGTTAAATTGAATAAAAACACGAAAAATTTGCCTTTGATAACATTTATTTGTTATATATTTGTTTTTTGGCAACTTATTCGAATCTAATTTAAGACCACGAGTGAAATGAGAAAAAGAAGTCAGCGGGTTTGGTTGCCATAACAACGTGACGGTAGTGAACGTGTGTGTGTGCGTGTGTGCGCGTATTTCGTGTAGTTTAGTTTCGCATAATAGTTTCGTATTTTTTTAATTTGTAAATAACAAGTTATTAAAAAATTAAACCCTTCCAAGATGGACAATAAATAAAGCCATAATATTTTATGGTAAAGGTAAGAGCGTAGAAACGATTGTTTTTTAGGAGATGTGATTATTGGATTAACCAATCAGAAATCGTCTGTGGCACACACATCTCTGTTTTTATATATATATATATATATATATATATATATATATATATATATATATATATATATATATATATATATACACACACACACATATATATATATATTATTATTATTATTGTTGTTATTATTATTATTTAAAAATACCTACAGACACTAGTGTTTCATCCTTTCAGAAATCATCAGTGCAGGGTGACACGATTACTGCCAGCCGAGAGATTCGAACTCGGCCACGAAGCCATCTCTTACTCCATTAGCAAGAAACAAACCACACAGCCAACTTCAACTACGAGAAATATAATTGAAATTTAAACATGTATTTTTAAATATCGTAACATTCGTCCTATGATTAGAGCATCATGATGCGCAGGCGGACTTAAGTGACCGACTTCATTTCAACTTGAAAGTGCTCAACAATAAAGGGGCAGACATTTTTATTACTGCAATAATGTTTAAATACATACAGACACCAGTGTTTCATTCTTCCAGGAATAATCAATGCACGGTGACACGATTACTGCCGGTCGGGAGATTCGAACCCGGCCACGAAGCCATCTCTGACTTCATTAATCAACTTCAAACGCGAGAAATATCGTTGCGATTTAAACATGTACTGTTAAATTTTATAACATCCGTCCAGAGTGATCTAATGATTTTAACATCATAATCTACACACACACACACACACACACACACACACACACACACACACACACACACACACACACACACACACACATGTATGTGTGTGTGTGTTATTTTATTTGTTTTTGCGATACGTTTTGAATGAATTCAATTATTTATAGGAAAATACATTTTTACCTAAATGCGAGTTGCCAATAATTTTCTTTTTGCATATTTACGGCATTTACATTGTTTTTGATGTAGCCACCATGATGGGTCGTACACGACGAAACACGTGTCGGATAATTATATTAAAATGTAAATGTGTGTGTGTGTGTGTGTGTGTGTGTGTGTGTGTGTGTGTGTGCATCCACTGAAAACGATTTATTACATGGCATTAACTTTTTCATAATTTTATACAAATATAAAAGTCGAGAACATTAATTGATCATCTTGGGTATGTTTCGATTAACCTGGTTTATCATTTAATAAGTAACACATAATAAAATGAAAAAAATGCTTATCAAAAATGAAATTGAAATATATTAACGAAAATCAATAAGCACAACTGACTGACAAAAAATACCGACCTCTTTTAGACTTAACTACTTCAAAATGCATTACATACATGCATCCGACAAATAAAACATCGAATCATAGTTAAAGTAGTATTAAAATAGCGTTAAATACACTATGCGTTATATATTCCTATAATTCATTAATCTTGTTTTTTTATGGCGGCAACAAGCGACAACATGCTCAGGTTACTCGAGGAATTTTATTTAGCTCAGTCGCTCGATCGAGAAACACATTCTTAAAATTATAATTTACACACGCCTCCTCTTCATGAAGGAAAAAGATGTTTTATTTTTTAAGCAAATACGATATATTTCCAGTCGTCTCCCTTGAAAGTGCATATCAGAGTTGCTTCCCCTGGTCCATTGTATTATAGAATCGTCGACTATATTTTGTTTCTACATTAACATCCCGATTATTTGTGTATTCATAATACAGATATAAAGCGTGTGTGCGTGTGTTCGTCTCGCGGAAGTAAGTAATATACGTACACATTAAAGATACTATTAACAAGTTAGAAACATTACTAGCTTATATATTACATGTACTCTCTCTCTCTCTCTTATATATATATATATATATATATATATATATATATATATATATATATATATATATATATATATATATATATATATATATATATATATATATACTAGCCAAAGTACGCATCGTTGACTGGGTTCAAAAACAGCCTACAGAAAATGGACTCTGATTTATGAAAGTATGATAGGGTATGAAAAGGAAGGGTTGTAAAGAGATAGCTTCGAATTTGGAGGTATCAACACCAAAGCAAATTATGATGAAAGTAAAAATAAAATAGATAAACCCCATAATTTATTATACCATACCTGTTCACATTGAAACACTTATCACAATATTATGTGGATCTATATTAAAAAAACCTTGTTAAACTTTGTGACATATTTTCATTCTATTGAGGTCAGGTGCGAGCGAACACCCCATAATTTTCTTACGCAATATTTCTTCAAACTGAAACATAATTATCAAATTATACTTACGCAGATAGGTATGAAAAGTCTTTATTAAAGTTTGTACCTATTTCCATTCTATGGAGGCCAGGCGCGAACGCAGACCCAACAATTTTATCATACCATCCCTATTTAAGTTAAAATATCTTATTAAAGTATTATTATGTACATCTATATCAAAAACACTTGTTCTGCCAGATCAAACATACTCATCCCTCTGTCTCGATACATCTATCATTATATGTAATCAGTTTTTTTTTTAAATAGCCAACTATATAGGAGCCTATTCGTGACCAGACACACACCCACACAGACATTTAGCTTTATATATATATATATATATATATATATATATATATATATATATATATATATATATATATATAAATATGTGTGGGTGTGTGTGTGTGTGTGTGATTGAACGATTCCAATGTTTTTCCCTATTCCCATATAATTTCCGATTCCGATTCTTCATAAATCTCTAAATAATTAACTATAAAGTTTATATTTTTCCCAATTTACGTAAAATAACAGGTTAAGAATGCAAATATTTACTCAAAAATAAAAACACATCCTGGAAGGGATATTTTTTTTTTACTTGTTTATTATCAGAAAAATATTTGTTATTGCACTATTACTGCAAGCAATAAAAGATTTTGTTTTAAACGAAATCAATTTAATAGGTAATTAAATGAATTGACATCGGAAAATATGCACGTTTTCCAATTCCGATACCGCAAATCTCCCGATTTTTTCCGATTCCCGATTCCGATTAATCGTCCCAACACTAATATATATATATATATATATATATATATATATAAATGTGTGTGTGTGTGTGTGTGTGTAAGGAAGTAATATTTTTATAGGGAATACGAGATGCCTCTCATAAGTTTTGAAACTTTTTTCGTACGGGCATTTTATTGATTGTACTCACATGAAACTCGTCGACCGTTAAAGTAACCCCTTTTGGCTGCAGTTGTTGTACCGTTCCAACAAATTCTAGAAGCCCCCTAGAAGTCATCTTGTATGAGCATGTCAATAACATTTGTCACACCCTCTTTTATCTTCTCAATTGTCTCAAAACGACAGCCCTTAAAGTTTTTTCTGGGCTTGGGGAATAACCAAAATTCACAGGGAGCAAAGTCTGGACTATAGGGAGTGTGATGGACATCTCCTACTGTCATGACAAAGTCTTGTTTCTGATCTTCTCTGAGCACCCTTGGGACAAACTACGCACAGATCTTCTGTATCTTCAGTTCCTCACGACTAATGGCGTACAAAGTTTCCACACTTCCATCAAACTGTACAATTATTGCCTCTATAGACACACGACGGTCTTTATAATATGATTGTTTTTTAATTTCGCCACTCAACTCTGATGTTCTGACTGCCTTACATTTCCAACACCTCTTATCATCCTTCACAGATTCCCCGCCTTCCTTGAATCTCTTATGCCACTGACAAATTGATGATTGATTCATGCAAAATGTCCCGAAAGTAGTCTCAAGCTTTCACTACGTTTCCGTGGCATTTTTCCCCAGTTAAACCAGAATATTATTGCAAATAGTTCTACTAGAAGTGTCCTCATTTCATAATTGCAGTTTTGAAATTCCCCAGTCTTATCAGTCTTTTGTAGAGTGTATTCCAATTCCAGCGCTAGCTGTTCATTTAAATCTGAACTCATAAAAATTGGTCAATCATCTCATAAGATGGATAGGAATAACACACCGAATTTTCATAAGTTTACGACAATTTTAAATGCCTTTACAGAAAAGTCTGGAAACTTATTTTAGGCACTTTTTACACAATATTTAATTAAATATAACGTATCACTTCAAACGTTCATTAATTGTTTTCTAGTTTCGAACTGGAACTGATCCACGTATTCGGCGTACTAGTTTTAGATCCTTGTACATTCAGATCAATTATATATATATACTTCCTTATTAGTTCATAAAGGAATATATTGCTTATACATATATACGTAACATATATACATCATAAGTATATATATGTACACACACACAGTAGGCAAGCGGCTGTGCCCGGTCATAAAATACGCTTAAATACGATATTTTAATTAGTCCCGATTTCGTATATATTATTATAAAGTCGTGATTTCAAAAGTATTTGGGTGCTATTAGCTAGAACTGCGACCGAAAGCAAAACTGTAGCATTTAAAGCTGTTGACGTTACCACTGCAACAATGTGACACGCATATGACCTGATTAAAACTTTAAAATTAAAAATATACTAAGACGAATGTACAAAATGTATAACGATTTTTTTATATTTTGACCCATTTTCGACCTCTTAAAAACTATTTTGACTGCCTAAATACGCATAAAAGAATGGCTCATAAAAATAAAATCATTTTAGACCCTTACCGCCCCTCGGTGGCTTTTGAGTTTAAGATGAGCTAGACTTTGACAATATATAGCCTTTATATATATATATATATATATATATATATATATATATATATATATATATATATATATATATATAAGAAGTTTGACTAATGTCCAGATAACCTACATCTAAAATTTAAAGCGTTTAGACCCAAAATTGGCGGAGGGGTTTGGGAGAATCTGCAAAGCTCAACTCTTTCAATTTCCACCTCTTGGCAACTAAATTTCCGCCTGGAAACTGATTAAAAAGCTTGCTGTATGTCGGAATACACTTTATGTAAAATTCCAAATGCTTAGACCCAAATTGGCTGAATAGTTTGCTAGAGATCGCAAAGGTTAAATCTTTTAATTTTTGACTCCTTTGCAGCCTAATTTCTGGCCAATAACCGATTAAAAAGCCTGCCCTACTTCTGAATACACTTTATGTAAAATTTCAAATGTTTAGACCAAAAATTGGTTCAGTAATTTAGTAGAGACCGCAGAGGTCAATTTAAAAAAAAATGACCCCGATGTTGACCTCTTAACATTAATTGTTTTGAGCTCAATTCAAATTAAAAAGTTTGATCCATGTCCAAGTAACCCACATCTTAAAATTTCAAGTTTTTAGATCCGAAATTGGCGGGAGTGTTTTGTAGATTTTACAAAAATTAAATCGTTGAACTATGACCCCTTGAAAGCCAAATTTCTGGCTGAAACCAATCCAAAAGATTTTCCCAAATCTCAATAATCCTTATGTCAAATCTCGAGTTTATAAACTGATAATTAAGAGAGTAGTTTGGCAGGGAAATGTCCACACACCGAAACACACGCAGAGTTTCACTTTTATAGATATATAGATATACGTATGTTCACAAATCAAATATTTCCCCACATTTTATGTTAAAGAGAGGTAATAATCTGATTTTACTTCTATTAAAGCTCTACTCATAATTGAATGGTGTTAACGTACACATTTCAAACAAACACTAGAAAACTCCTGAACATGTCAAACGTGGTGTGAAGTTCCTGTTTTTTACGCTCACAACATAATTGTCTTGTATGCATTCAGTGTGTTTCATTGAATGCATCTCTATTTATTAGAACTTCTCTTATTATTTCTTTATGCATTTTATAGATGTTATCGCAGTTACTACGGCATCGTTTGCGGTGAATTATGATTGTTTTACACAGATATCGTTGTTTTCGTTTATCCCGTTGAGGTGGAATCATCACCGGGTTTTTCCTTCCTATATTTATTTGATTGCGGCATGTATACTCCGACAATCTGTCGCCACAGTTACAAAGAGATTTTGCACACGACATCTTGTGTTCCCTAAATCTAACGAAAGAAATCCTGACCAAGTAAAACGTCGCGTAACTAGGGACTGCAACATCATATCATTATTGATGTATACAATTATAAAATGGTTTCTTTATCAATGAAGCATGTGCAAATTTATTGTATAAGTGATATTATTAATAATTTATTAACTATGAAATGTTTTGTGTGAATATATATATATATATATATATATATATATATATATATATATATATATATATATATATATATATACTAGCAATGGGTGCCCGGCGCTGTCCGGGGGTTTGGAGGTGTATGCTGAGCAAAAAAACAAAACAAAAAAAAACGTCAATTTTTTAAAACTTTGACCCTATTATGACCCCTTATTATTTACTATTTTGGGCTCAAATAAAGTTATTAAGTTAGATCCATGTCCAAGGAACCAATATCTAAAATGTCAAGTGTTTAGATCCAAAATTGTCGGAGGAGTTTGGTAGAGTTATCAAAGGTCAAATCGTTGAACTTTGACCCCTTAACAGCGAAATTTTGGGCCGAAACCCGATCACATAGATTTCTCAAAATCTCAGTACCCTGTATATCAAATTTCGAGTCTGTAGACTAAAAATTGACCGAGTTATTGTGTAGGGAAATGTACACAGACACACACGCAGACACGTTCACTTATATATATATATATATATATATACATGGATGCCCTACATATCTACATATACTTATTCATATATATCCATACATATATAGAGAATAAGAAGGAACAAACTGAGTTATGTGTTCATCAATGTTTCGTCTTTATTTCCATGCTTCCTTTGGATGAGAGAAATTAAGAAAACAAAATCACCAGTACAGATATTTGAAATTTTTCTTGTAGAACAGTGTAATGTTGTTCCATTTCAGACACGGAAAAAGATTTTGGAAATTCAAAAAATGGAGGGGGGTGTTAAGGAGAGGTTAAATTTCCAACGTCGTTTTTCCGTTTCTGAAATGGAACGGCGTTACACTTTTCACAAGAAAGTTTTCAAATATCTAATAAATGTCCTTCTAAAATAGGAAGAGAGATGCCTTATATTGTATTGCTACTATTTTCAACAATGGAACTTATTATTATGTGCCTTTTTATAATACTATCATTTTTATTCTAAATAAATACGTATTCATTCAGTATTACTTCTCTATTATATATAATCGTTGGTCAGTGATTGACTAGCATTGATCACCACGAATGGCATGAGATTCTGTTATGCTTACATATACGTTGTATTTTACATATAACAACTCGGATTTTAAATAGCCACCTCTATAAGTCACTCAAAACGTATAGAAATCTATTCGAGAGTTTACGTTCATCTATTGCCCTGTCAATTAAATATCAGCTCTAGATTTTCGAAAACCTCTAAATGTTTTTGTCATTGTTTGTCTGTGTCATAAATATAAAGAGGAAACACATTTCAATGTGTAAGTTTTTATACCTTATAAGTTAACAACCTCAATGATTATACAACACATTGATTTGATTCTGATATCGATAATGACATCGTTTCGGTCATAGACAAGCACATATACTCTATTGTTATAATACAAGCAGCAAATTCCAATAAATTTCTTTAACAGAACATTTTGCCACCACTTTTATGCCCCCCTTACAAAGACGAAAATTAAAATATAATGCTACTATGCCTGGAATACTTACTTAAATTTGGATCAAAATCTATAATATTGAAAACAGATTGAAAGCATAAGAAAGTCCTATTTTAAGGAAAGCTACGCCACTATTAGAATATTAGTGTTGCAAACAACCACGCCAGTAATACGCAATACGCGCACACGTATTTGATCTATTTAGGCGAGACCTGTTTAGATAGGCACTGACTCAGAGTTAAGCTGTATATACAAAGGCATAAATGCCACCGCAGAAAGTGTAGCGGAGTGGTGCGTTAGTTATTTCTGTGAGTTTGTGTAGATGTAGAAATATAATTATGTTAATGCAAATGTTTCTGACATTAACGGAATTTATCTTTTTGATCAAGTAATAAGACCTCGTTGTATTTTGACTGTTTTTCTGATTGAAAGCATAAGATTATAGTCTTTTGCGTGTTAATGCACGCCACATGACATTCTAACCGTAGTATATGTTCAATATTTTTCTATGGACACCATATTTCAAGGCAGCACACCTCCTTTCGAATGCCAGTGTTATATATATATTGGTTCCATATGTTAAAGCCTTACCTCCACCTTTGTATGTGTGGAATAGTGTACTAAGGCATTAACTACTTTTTGGGGGCCAGAGTCTAAGAATACATAAATATAGTTAGCTAGTGTTAGGATTGGGTTCCCAAGAGTGGCAGGTTTTAAACTGAGGGAAATCTCTACATTCCTTTAACATAATATTTTTGATTCTGTTTGCAAACATAGATACGAAATCGATTTTATATAAAATAATGGCCGACATTCTTTCTGTAATATAAAAAAAGTTCCCTGTTGTTTGCTGTTTATTTTCTCTGCTGTTCTTCTTTAATGCTTCCGTTACAAAAAAAAAACAAAAAAAACAAAAAAAGCAAAAAAAAAACAGAGATTGACGATATCAGACGCAGATAAATACACTGACAGATTCAAAGACATCCGTTTCTGTTTCAAAACTCTTCGCGTGGGCGACGATGAATAAGAAAGGATTAGACATCGGAGTTTGTGGAACTCGATAAAGTGCCGATGGTGTAAAATGGCATCTTATCTATCCAAAAAAAAACAACAGCTTTTATTGAAACGATAAGCTAAACTTTTGTAAGAGAAAACGCAATATACGTCACTGCATAGGCAATAAATGTTCAACTGTAGATCTATTAGCGAATGTCTTGATTCATCTAACAAAACTAACTATCAAATATGATACAGCAATTTAAAGTGTCATTCGCTTATTCGTAGCTATTACATGCATTACATTTCTTTAATTACTGTAACCATGCTATTATTACATATATAAGGAAATAAACAGAAGGACCAATAAGCGGTAGTTTCAGTCTTTCCCTCCCTCTTGTATCTAACACATAATGTTAAGCTAGTCAGTTCCAAGAATCTCTAACTTATTTCCTACTAATTAATGGTCGATTGTTTTTGCGGTAACGTTGTCGATATTCAATAAAAAATGTAAAGGGATTTAATTTTTCCCACAAATTAATTCATTTGTTTCGTAAGACATTTTAAGTTAGCGCCATATTAAATTATATCGCAGATGTAAGAATAGGTCAATACAAATAGACATGTGTATAAGTAGAAAATATATATCTTGCAGACATAATTATGTTAAGATAGTTTCGCATTGTAGATCTAAAATTACCGGTTTGAGTCATGGTTTCCTCTTAGACAGTTTTTTTAGACAGTGATCAACACTTATCAAGGCCCGGAAGCCACTCAGGGATAAGGGTTATTGCAAGTACATTACGTTAGTGTGGAGATTTGATTAAGTATTTACTTAAGGGGGCGGTTCATGAGGAATTTGTTTACATTGGACTTGAAGACATCCAAGTTGTAGTCCAGTGGGAAGCAGGCAGACGGAACAGAGTTCAACAGGCGTGCAGTTCTAAGAAAGAAGCTTTGTTCATGGAATCCGCGTTTTGATTTAGGCACAGATATAGAGTGGGGGAAATTTTTCACAATGGATTCAGCTAGAAGGGTGTTTTTCGTGAAAGATTGGCAAGGGGGGACCAGAGATTGGAGTTCAGATGAGCACCTGCCATGGAAATAACGATAAAAACAGTTTCGATTATCTTTTTCCAGAGTGAAGAAAGAGCATCTTTTACTGCACAATTTCCTCTATTACTCAAGAAACACCCGTGATGTAACAATATTCTCCACATATACATGCTATAAATTATTGCAGATGTGTGTATCTTCTTCTGTATCCTTTAAGACGGTTATAGTACTTTGCTTGATCTTCAATTTTCAAGCTTGAAATACATTACAAAAACGTAAAAAGTCTTGTTCTATTACATCCTTACGTCAACATACTCGCTATACTTAATATTAGATTTAAAAGAATAGGAACAGAAAACGATTTTTATTAAGCAGAAAATGACATTCAAAAAGCAAACAGACTGTTCGGTACAATACAAACACACATATGGTTTACCTAAAACGGTGTGCGTTATCTAATGTCATCTTTCCTCATGTAAAGACACATATCGACCAAAACATATACACGTACATGTACGCACACATATATCTCTGTTTGGTTGAAAAGTGTTTTTTAGATTGGCATCTTTCCTCATATTAAAAGTGTGTTGATGGTTACTTAGAGGTAAAATTCTTAGCAAATGAAGTCAACGGAGGCTTTGGAGCCGGGTTCGAACATCCCAAACAGTAGCAATCGTCACTTATTGCAATGATGATTGAAACACACGTGTTTCTAGGTAAAACATTTATTTATAAATATAAAGATGATCCACTTAAATCTAGTCGAATCTATCTAATCATTCTCTTAACGAGCAACGAAAGCAACAAGACAAAATGCAATTCTTTTTCCAACAAGGTGGCGCTACATGCCACACGTCTCAGAGATCACCGACACAAGTTCATGACATGATTACGGAAGAGAGAACAAAAAACAAAGGGTTATGGCCACAACGGTCCCTGGACTTGTCATCATGTGAGTTTTATCTTTTATGGATTTTAAATCAAATATTTTATGCATATAATTCTCACAATCTAGACCAACTAAAGGAGAACATTACCAAAGCTATCAGCAGAATAACTAGAGATCTACAGGCAGTATCTGCAAACATTATTAAACGTGCCCAGAAATGCATAGATGTTAATGGGGAGCACTTCTACAATCTTTTATAACACTACAGGTATTTTAAACAATGCTACAATTGATTTAACCAATAAAATATGTTCTTCCGTTCTACTACATTTTCGGAGCTGCTATATATATATATATATATATAAATATATATATATATATATATATATATATATATATATATAATTTCTATAGAATGCATTACACATATATGTTTAGGTATATATGATATATATATATATGTGTGTGTGTATATATAATATATGGTCTGTACAACAGACTTACTATACATGATGTATATAATATACACAGTATATATGTTTTATATATATACATAATATGCATATACATATGATACATATATAATATACACATATATTAATATATATATATATATATATATATGCACACACATATGATATACACACACGATATATATATACACATGATATATATATATACACATGATATATATATATACACACATGATATATATACATACACACATGATATATATACATACACACATGATGTATATACACACGATATATATACACACATGATATATATATATATATATATATATATATATATATATATATATATATATATACATACATACATACATACATGATCGCATACACTAAAGAATACAAAAAACCATTAAACATAGGAAAATAAAATGTGCAATTACTCAGTTTTATTCGATTCAAAACGATAAAATATAAGAAAACAAGGCAAGAAAAAACATGTTAACTACAGCTAGGAGAAAAGTTACAAACGCAATGTAACTTGTAAACATATTGCCATATATCACCACATTCTCCGTTCTGTTCACCCCACTTTGAAAATCGACTCAATGCTTTCATTTCATTTATTCACGTTCCAAACACAAAAATCTACAATTTTGGAGATGCCTCAGGGGTCCATCATGGGCCCAACTCTCTTCCTGATCTACATCAATGATCTCCCAAAACACACACTTAAATCATTCGTTGACATCTATGCTGATGACACGACCATCTGTGACAACACATCAAAGGCCGTAAATGACAAAGTTCTCTCTAATTCTCTCTCCTCTGATCTTAAGCGCGTGGTACAATGGGGAAGAGGTGGCTGGCCACTTTTAATGCATCCACAACCAAGCTTCTATCTTTACATTATCAACGCTCTGATCCCAACTGGCATCAATTGAAATGGATGGCTCTTTTCTTGGGGAGGCTCCAGGTTTTGACAAGCTTCTGGGATTGACCCTTACTCCTGATCTGAAATGGAACACGTACATCAGGTCTGTTGCCAAGGACGCTGGGAAAATGGTGGGATCCTTCTACCGCTGCAGAAGATATCTCACTACTGATGCAATTCTCTATCTGTATAAAAGCCAAGTACGTCCAAGGATGGAATACTGCTGCCACATCTGGGCAGGAGCTGCTAAAAACAGCCTATCCTGCTTTGACAGAGTACAAAATAGACTTCGTGGTTTAGTGGGGGATGCCCTTTTTTCTTCCCTGCAACCTCTCTCCCACAGAAGAGATGTTGCGAGCCTTTCCTTGTTTTATCGTTATTTCCATGGCCGGTGCTAGTCTAAGCTACGATATCTGCCCCTCCCCCTCGCCAATCTTTCACGAGAAACACCTGTCTGGCTGAAACTACTGTCAATAATTTCCCCACTCTTTATCTGTGCCTAAATTCAAACGTAGATTCCATGAGCAAGGCTTCTTTCTTAAAACTGCACGCCAGTGGAATTCTCTGCCGTTTGCCTGTTTCCAACCTGACTACAACTTGGATGTCTTCAAGTCCAACAAAAACTCCTGACAAACCGCCCCCTTAAGTAAGACACTCTATCAAATCTCCAATACTAATGATTACTACAATACTATCTCATTGATTACTGTACACGCAATAACCGTTATCCCTGAGTGGCCTTTTGGCCTTGATAAATGGTGACCCCCATGTACAAAAAGAAAGGAAAGCTTGTCTGTACGCTGGAATATGCTTCTTCTATATGAATATGTAATATTACATTATTTTGAAGAAATCAAGAATTGCAGAATAATTTACCATGGATCGAGATCTCGGACTTTTTTGGTTTATATTATTCATCATTGCACCTAATTGGGACAAGTGATATTCTTGCTATCATAATCATCATCACTAGATCAAGGGAATTAAAAATTACTCTTGTTCTTAAACACATTGCCGATAATAACTGTTCCCGCCAGTCACAGGGTTGTCACTACCTACCTAGCAACAATTTAATACATTTTTATTTATTTATTTGCGAAATGTTATCCTTATCTTCATAGTTGGTGTTTCACCCGGCTTTTGTCAGGTGGTTAACCATATCAGGTGAGCATTGTCTGAAGGTAGTGGTTTCAATCCTACCCAAAGCCAGTCAGAGGATTAGTTGGTCAAAACGTGGTGAGATGACAACAACTATGGAAAGCGGTACTTACTGAGGATTCAGTGAAGAGACTCAGCAATCATATTCAATGGTAGTTAACCACCTGACGAAGATCAGATGAATAGTTGGTCGAAACGTCGTGAAACAAAAACTATGAAGATGAGGATAACAATCAGCAAATAAACAAATAGATATACAAATTATTCATCTCAAAGGATCCCAATAATAAAATAATAACATAATACACGTCAACGAAACGCGAATTGAATTGTGAATCATAAGACGTTAGCCTGAGATGCTATATTCTGCAATTAAAGAGTTTATCGACCATCCAATTCGAATAGATCAATGTTAATACGCGAAGATAAACAGTAATGGAAATATCATCATGTGTCTGAATTTTATGAAATTAGGAATGTATAATTTCACTGGCAGGGCTATCCAGCGTTGTCCCGGTGTGTCGAAGTGGTGTAGTAAGGAACCGCGAAATAAAAAGTGGTAGTAGCAGGAAGAAATCAATACAACAGCAGTTTAGGTGGAGAGAGGTGTTAAAAACACAGGCAGGCTCAAACCTGTAATCCGAAAGAGAAAAATAAAGTTAAAAATAAACGTAACGTCTTAGCTGATGAATCTATGGCGAAAGCGGAAGTTGTAAGCATTGGAATTAAGGCTAGTCAATCCAACAGAGACGATGACTTGCGAAAATGTTGACGAAAAAAAAGCGACCTTTCCTTGTAGAAAACTGCCCGTTTGAGGGTGAATGAATTAATATTTTTGGCCAATTTATCGGTATTTGTCGACCGAGACGTCGAGCTTCAAAACGATACCGTAAGCATACGTCGTGTGTCGAGCGATTTGGCAGACATACAAACACACAAACATTTTGCGTTTTATATACTAGATTATATTTGATGTTCGAACTACTTTTTTCATATTGAGTAGATTTTACCCTACGTCTCCGCTGATGTAACCTCAGACTTTATTAACGCATATCTTATTGAAATCAGGAACGTTTCTACCGAATTGGGAATTCGAACACCCAAACAGAATATCACTTAGAACTAAATTACTTAGTATTTATCCATTACCCCACGGGGCTTTGCGGAAAAAAAATCACTTGAAGATACACGTAAAGCAGGTGGGAGTGTAAATCAACCATAACATTGTGCAAATAAAACTAAAGATAAGAATAGAAGTCCATTTTTTTTTAAATTATAGAACCTATTATTCTCAGTAGTATCAATGAACAAACCTACAATATTTAACAGCAAGTGTTCCTGATTTTTTCCCGCGACGCAATGTTTAAAAACAATCGTAGTCTCTCTCTCATTATATATATATATATATATATATATATATATATATATATATATATATGTATATAAAGTGACAATATGTGTGTGATTTAGGACACTTCTCAACCTATGTACTCAACGAATTTTTAATCTACAGACTTGAAATTTGCTATATAAGATATTTAGACGTATGAAACATTTTTTGGTGGTTTTTATCCGAAGAAAACGATGCTAAGGGGTTAAAATTGAAACATTTCACTTGGGGGGGGGGGATCAGATGTTTATCTGTATTACACTGTTTCACAAATATAAATGCGCGGTCGTGAAACCTGACAGCTTCCTTATCTTAAGTATAAGTTTGTTTGCAAATACGTTCTAGAAATCATATAAAAACGTAGTAGTTATCGTACTTGAATTTGGTTTTGATCTCATCTTCAGCATTATTTTAAATTAAAAAATTGCATGCATGTATCTCAGTTTCTTTCCGATTTTTACGACATTTTTTAAGGAATTAAACATTTCGTTCAATCAGAGGGACATTTTTGTTTATAATAAATAACTCTGCATTAATTAAAATATAATATGCGTATTTTTCGACCAGGCACCACAGTGCGGCCTGCTAATCTACAATATAAGTATTGAATTCACATCGCGTTTAACAACGAAATGGCTTGGCTCTCATGACTGGAAGTTAGTAAAAAGTTAGCTTACCTCTTCAAATATTTATTGTCCCAGTATTATTAAACGTATTATTCGATTAATATCGATAGACTACATTATTATAATTACATATACATTATATTAACATAGAGAAACCCATAATGCAATAGTTCTACATACATTAACGTGTTTACATGTTATATTGTATTATATAATATTATAGACATTTGCTTTTATTTGTTCACCAAGATAGTATGATATCCGGTTACATTAGATTCCTCAATAATATGTATATATATATATATATATATATATATATATATATTTGTGTGTGTGAATATATATATATATATATATATATATATATACCTATATATATGCACACATATATAAAAGTATATATATATATTCACATAGATACACACACATATGTATATATATATATTTATATATATATGAATATACATATACCTATATATGTGCACACACACACTATATATATATATATATATATATATATATATATATATATATATATATATATATATTATATATATGCATATGCATAACGCATTTTGAATGAAGCAAACATTATTTAGCGGTTGCTTTTTCCCCCTACACTAACAATTACACCCCAAAAACTAACATCAAACTGCCATTGTGCATTGATTCTTTTGACCATATGAATAAAAAGCACAATGCGTGTTTCATTGTATATTTGACTCTCATTATTTCCGCTACTTATTCATGTTGTTTGTTGCACTATTTTGTGCGGCTTAAGTATGATTAGATTTCTATTGGCGAATGCATTATGTTACGAAAAAAAAATCAAGGCAATTCTAAACAATATAACTTTCTCGTGAATAAACATAGGTTTAAAACTGCCTTTTATTTTGCACGCAACGGCATACTTTCACTAATCGTTAATTCCTTTTTACATTGAAGGAGATGGTTACTGTCTGCAACCTATTCAAATAATACAATTTCCGCACAATTATACACTAAATATGTATTAAATTAGATACGTGAACGGCGAAATAATGATATCTTAGTTCTTAAGGATTAAAGAGTAAGAAAATAAATCATGAAAATAAGATTTAAACCCAATATTTTTATTCTCGTATATAGAAAACACGTTTTTAATAAACTTATATTCCAATCTGTCAGTTCAGATCATACAGGCTATATAAATCATTGTTTTTTATGTTTAATTGAAAATATAAAAACACAATGATTTTTTAATCAATTGAATACATTATATAACTACGATTTCCTCGACATAAATGTACTTATTTGTTTTATAAACGCCTTTTTAAAAATATTTTTCCGGGAATTCCCTGCGGTACGTTGTATTACAAATATTGTTAATGCACATGTATTCCCAGGAATCGTCATTAAACCACTGTTGAAAGCATATCTATTTTATAACAGGTTTACCACTTTTATTGGTTTCGTTATATATATATATATATATATATATATATATGTATATATATATATATATATATATATATATATATATATATATGCTAGCTAGCAAGCACCGCGTGCCGGCGTTATCCGTGTCTATTTAAAAAAATAGCAAAGTAAAAAATATTAAGCATTCCTTTTTATCTTAAAATTAATTTATTTGTTTTTACATGCACACATAAACACCCAAAAGTATAACTTCGGACTTATTTCCGTGTTAATAGTTATTGGAGGCTCGCAAATGAATGAATATATATTCTTTTGATAAAGTGAGCAGTAGAGATTTCGCACACTCGTCATACAAACGGTGAAGCCATCGCTTTCTGCATATTTTCTGAGGCTGCTTATAGACATTGTTTAATAACGGTTTAAAATAAACATGACTTTAGCGAAGATAATGGCAAAATTTAGATGTGCTTGTAATATATATTTCCTGATTTCATTAAAAGAAATAGGAGAGGCATCACGCACGAAAATAATTTTCCGAATCTTCTAACCAAAACACGCAATGGAAATATAAAATATTAACCAAACAATATTGGAAAATGCTGATTCAAATGCATTTGTGTTTTTTCTCTTGTAATGTACCTTAATAACACTCATTTTTCCAGGGACAAAGAGAAGTATCTGTCCGAATGCTACAGTTAATGAATTGTCTTCATGCGCTATCAGGCAAAAATCGCCTTATACACTGAATCAATATTTGTTGCAATCCAGGGTTCTTCCGGTCTTGGGCAGCGTGCTGTATCCCACATTAAAATCAGACCTAGCGTCAAAATCCGGTCCTGTGGTGAGGCAAAAATCATGTTTAAATAATGAAATTCTTATTTTCAAACTCATTCCTAACATAGGACGAGTAGGTACTTTATTTATTAAAAAAACTGTACTTTTATCTAACAATCTAATGAACACAGCTACTGGTAAAAAGTAAACTAATTTGCAAAGCGTAAACCCCATTAAAAAGGTAAAGCTTTCGTATCTTACCTAGTTTTGTCCGAATAATTTTACCAAAGACACGATAAGTTTTTCATCTACATGTTTATTTTGTAATTTGATCGAACAATATACTGAACCCAAGTACTGCTAAGAATTTAAATAACATCCCAACACCATAAACAATATCATCAGTATGCCCCGTATTTAAAACTTCTGGTGATCGCACATCTCCCTTTTAATACAGATCAATAAGTCTCCTGGGCGTCATGAGTAAATTGTAGGAATCAGTGTTAAATTGAGAACTATTTAACCACCTCAGTAGAAATAGCTTTCTCAGTGACATGCAACATGGTTTCCGTTCTGCAAGATCTACAGCAGATGGGTTAACATTAATATATCATAGGATTAGTGAATATCTCGGCGGTCTTCTTTTCTAGTGCAACTGCTCTCGATATCAAAGGCATTTGATAGGGTATGGGATAAAGGTCTACTTCACAAAATCTCCAGCTACGATATAGCTGAAAATGTCTCTTAAATTATTAAATCATTTTTCTCTAATAGGTTCATAAGATTAATAGTTGATGGGCAGAAATCGGAAGCTCACAGTGATTGTCCTGGACACAACTCTCTTCCTGACGTACATCAATGATCTTTCGATTGACATCCTAGGATCATTCGCAGATATTTATGCTAGTGACACAACCATTTATGGTAACACATCAAGGGACGTAAATGACAAAGTTCTCTCTGATTTCTCTCGTCTGTGCAGGAGTTGCTAGGATAAACTTTTCCTGCCTTGACAGAGTTCAAAACAAACTTCGTAAACTCTTGGGGATGCCTTTTTCCCTTGCCTGTTACCTCCCTGCAACCCCTTTCCAACAAAAGAGACGTTGCGAGCCTGTCTCTGCTTTATTGCTATTTTCATGGTAAGTGCTCGTCTGAGCTCCCTTGTCTGTCTTTCACGAAATACACTCGTCTTTTTGAAACCAACATCAATAATTTCCTCCACTCTTTATCTATGTCTAAACCTAAACGTAATAGCTTTTTTTCTTAGAACTGCACACCTGTGGAACTCCGTACCGTTTTCCTGCTTTCCAACTGACTACAATATTGGTCGACTACAAGTATAACGTAAACAACTTGTTGATGAGCCGTTCCCATAAGTAATCCAATTTACTGAATTTCAACTACTAACGATTACTACGATATTCTCCCATGGATTACCTTACACTCATTAACCCTTATTCTCGAGTGGCCTCTGGACATTGATAAGTGGTAACTCATTTGTAAAAAAAATAATCTGCGCATTCTCACCAATAAATGTCAATGTTGATCATCATACGCAACTCTCTCTCTCTCCTTAAAGAAATTTAAAATCTAGTACGGTTTAAACGCTTTAAGAGGTGTTCAAAGAAGGACATTAAAATGTAATAAATAGTTGTTGATTAGTTTAATACATCAAATAAACGTTGTAGGGCACGTTACTAATATTTTCGTTAGGGTTTCGAAAGCTATTACGTAAATATGGAGGGGCGTCTTAGACAAATAATGTGTACTTTCATCTAACGATTTACGAAATAAGACTGGGCAAACGGAGAACCCCCACAACCCCAGCAGAGTAAACAAACTATTGAAAAAAATATGAAGATTACGAAAAGCATGTGTTTTCACTACACGGGTAATTGTTGAAAGTGAATTTATTCCAAACGTGTTTTGTGACTTGTTATGATCCAGAAGGTGTAATAAACAAACATACGGCAGATAATAGTTTATATAAATATCCTATTAAAGAAACTACACCTTTCGTTGCAAGCGAACAGATTCGGCACTGAACACTCGGTGTATTTGCGTTTAGAATTCTTTATTTATATAGTGAGTGTTTAAATTCAGATACTGTGCAGTGAAAAGTGGCCGTTGATATACGGATGATTTGAATCTATAAATAGTTTGCATTATCAACATATCTAACAATAACAATTTTTGATATTCTTTTCCATGATGAACTGTATAGATTCATAGTCCAGCAATGATTGTACACCCTGGTGAGGACGTAGAAATTGAACGTGTCATTTACATCCGGAAATGACATTGATGGTTTTAATTATGTAGCACTCGTGCTGTTTCCTCTATGCATGCCACGTATGTACTATCCAGTACTGTGAAGAATTGTGATTTTATAGCCACTGATGCGACAAGCACAGTCTAACTGCAATGTAATAAATAATAAATGACCATGACTGCATGTAGTAGGACTTTCAGAAAAAAATTCCTGCAAAATCCATCATTCATCAAGTGCTATAGATATTTAAACTATTAGCCTTGCACCTCTTCTGTACTCTGTTTGCTCAATATTTCTGGGTGTAACTGAGTATATGATACTTACAATTTTTTTTATTAACAATTTGCATCAGGTGTGGTCAGTAAAAATGTGGCTTTTCCTAATTCCTTTAGAAGGTATTGACGTACTGGTTCTGTTAGTAACGACAACTCTACAGCGGAAAGTAAAAAAAAAAAATGGCTAGATCCTTATATCTTTTAGAAGGTGAAACACGTTTAATACTAGCAATTCATTAATCAGGCATATCGTAGGTGACATATGAAATACTATTCTCTCAGATCAAAGTTAGATTAATTTCGGAAATGAAATATCTAAACTTATTTTAATCCGTCTTTTAATATCTGTATACTCTATGATTTAAAATTACAATGGGAACGCACTGAACTACGATTGCATCATGAAAAAAAACGACTTGTTGATGTTAATGTAAAATGATATATATACAGTTTTAATGATATATATCTTCAATAAATGATCTTTAAAATGATATGTTTTTTTTCTGAAAAAAAAAGAAAACAATTAAATAAAATTAAAGGCTACGTGTTGCCAACGAATGTAAAATAAAACAAAGCAAAAAGACGGAGGGAAAACACGTGGTTTGTAGACTTATATTTCAACCAAAAGAGAAAAAAATAAGGCCATTGCATGTCGAGTGGGCCTGACATGCTTCCATTATCCACCATGATATATAATGGAATCGTTGGAGTTCGTGTTAGAAATTCTTTTACCAATAGAAATGCTTTCCCGAAAGAACCTGTCATTACATGTCACTTGAATATTGAAAACGACCACGGGTGATGAAAATCAGTTTTACTCGACATATGATTGTCATGGAAATTGTTCCATTTTATATTTTCCCATATTGCTGTCGGATCCATCGACTTGGTTTCATTATATATTGCATATTTTTAGCTTTAGTTTTTTCTCCATATCAAGCATATTGATCGATGCTTCCAATGTGTTTCGTTTTGTTTCCAGAAAAGCAAACCATACAAAAAAAAATATAAAAACATTCGTTTTAAAGTGATGTTTGATGTTATCCTTTCTGCCATTTTCTGATTAGATTATTAGCGAACAACACCGGCATATTTCCATTGTTATGGCATTGAACAGAAAGATCTAAAACTTCTAAGAGTCGATTAAAATGTTTTTATCACTTAGCCTAGCTGTTATATTTTTATTTACAATTCCGATAACGCTTACTTATAAACATTCCCCAAAATTTTATCACCAGGATGACATAATCATTCGTTTTGAATATGTGGTATATTAATTATAGAAATTCAATAAAAAAAAAACAAAGGTTTTAAATCTTAATATTCTATTTACATTTTAATCAAAGAAAATTAGACCAAACCTTATAAAACACTTCTATATAAATAAAACAGAAGATTATGTATGTGCGACTTTTTGTGTGAAAATATTAATCGCCAAACACTTTAACAGTGAAATTAACAGAAAATAGTAATCATAACTTAAAAACACCTAACATTTTTGGCATCAATCTTCGAATATGTTTTAAACAATCAAATCTTTACATATTTTTATGCTCTTATGTCTATTTATGTCATATGGTATGGTTAATTAAAATAAATTTCTTTTGCAAATATTTAAAGATATCAACAGCTTTTTTCATAGAAACATGACAAACTTTATTGACTTCAAATTGTTGGAGCTCGTATGGGAAATGCTAGTGTAAAGGAAACTACACGAATGTTTAGCCTTTCAAGAAACACTGTCTCAAAAGTAATGACTGCTTTTTAAAATAAGGAAAAACGTCCTCAGAAAAGCACCAGCCTGGTCGACAGATGGAGATGTCTAAAAGAGCCCGTCGGACTCTTAAGCGGGCTGTTAGAGAAGATCGCAAGATTGCGGCTCCCAAAATTACTGCAGAGTTCAATAAACATTTACAGAACCCAGTTTCCACAAAAACTGTTCGTCGAGAGCTGCACAAACCTGGATTTTAGGGAAGAGCTTCAATTAGAAAACACTTGCTCTTAACGTCAAATGTTTCAAAATGATAAGAGTGGTGTAAACACCTCTAAAATTGATGCCTCGAGCAGCGGAAAAACTGTGACCTTCTCGGACGAAACATCATTTTCTTTATTACCGACCACAGACCGAGTCTACGTTTGGAGGCAGGCGAAAGAAGCATTTTATCCACACTGTCTTCTCCCAACCATAAAGCATGACGGGGGTGCTATTTCTTGAAAATCCGCTGGCCCAATGATTACTCTTCATGGACGAATTAACAGTCGATACTATTTAGGAATTTTGGGTGACCGAGTTAATCCTATGGTTCAAGTCTGTTCCGTCTGCCTGCTTCCCACCGGACTAAAACTTGGATGTCTTCAAGTCCAACGTTTACAAATTCCTAATGAACCGCCCCCTTAAGTAAAAACTTCATCAAATCTCCACACTAACGTAATGTACTAGATAAGTGGTGATCACTTTGTGTAAAAAAAAAAAAAGAAAAAAAAAAGAAATATTTCCGGAGAGAGGGGCGCTATCTTTCAAAATGATAATGCCCCAATCGATACAGCTAAACTTATTAAAGATTGACGCGAAGAGCATTCAAATGAGGTTGATCATCTGATTTGGCTACCACAATCCTCAGATCTCAACATTATTCAACATATATGGTCTATTTTTTGAGATTCAAGTAATGAAATCAATTCCCGCCGCCATCTTCTCTAAAGGAATTTCAGGATATTTAGTTGAAGAATTAGATAAAATCTCTTTGGGAACAATTCACAATTTGTATGATTAAATAACTCGGAGAATAGAGGTTGTAATTGCTGCAAAAACTGGATCTACACCATATTAAAATAATTTTTTGTTGATTTTAAAGGTGTTTCTTTTATTTTGTAACACTTCTATATATATATATATATATATACATATATATATATACATATATATACATATATATATATATATATATATATATATATATATATATATATAGATAGATAGATAGATAGATAGATAGCGTGTATTAATGCATCCTTTTTTCAGTCAGGTAAAAATTGTTAAAAAAAACGGAAACATCTGTTTAATAATACATTTTTTTTTCAATTGTTCGTATTATCTTTTTGTATATGCGTCGAACGTATGGATGTAAGGGTCCAAGCATTTTTTCTTCTCGGAGTGTCCGCGTTTTAAACTTTTCGTGAAATCGTCTTCGCATCATCAGGAATGTGTGTTGATTTCGGTAAGGAATTATGAGAAGACTTATTTAATTAGTAGTTGGGGTGCGAGCCAAGTTAATTTTGATTGCTGACAGCGGTCGGGTCGTTCGTTAAGTGTGGAAAGTGAGGAGAACATGGCTGTTCTAGGGTGACTGGCAGGAACCGATGGATGTTGGCCAGAGAGGATCGCTTGTTCGAGGCATTTGAGCGTATTGGTAATGTTCTGAAATGTGGCCCGATTTAGGCCAGTTTCTGCGTTTTCATGTAAAGCGCTTCAACGATGTTTACCTTCTTAACATTTGTTTCGTGGTGTAGTATTTTTGTGTTGATAATCAAAATTTCGCTGAAATTCGAGGGGAGCGGTGGTGCATGTTATGTAATTGTTAGAATATGCCACAAAATTCGACGTAATGTTTTGGTCGTATGTTTAACGTAACTATTATTTGCATTGATGTTATAGAAGTTAAATCCTCCAAACGGGCATTTCAACTGAGAGATGACGTTGGTGCATTATTGCGGTTTAAGCGGGGGGGGAGGAGGGGGGGAGGGATTGTTTTTAATAACTAAGTTTTGGGTTTTTAATTTGTTATAATAAATGATGGATCTAATGTTATTTTTGCTTATAGGGGAGATGTATCTATGGATGAGGTTTTTATAGCGAGTTGTCCTAACTTAAAGCCCGGATGCATTTGATTGCAATAAAATAGGTGGATCGTATTGGTGTTATGGTATTGCGGGTGTTTATATATATGCATATGTATATATATATACATATATATATATGTGTGTGTGTGTGTATATATCTAGAGAGAGAGAGAGAGAGAGAGAGAGAGAGAGAGAAGAGGGGAGAAATTGCAATGTGATAATGAAATACTAAATCGGCATGAATATGAAGCGTATTTTACGAACGTAAAGTTCTCCCCCCCCTTGCTGCTAGTATTCAATAAACTTATACAAGATTAAATCTGATTTTCGTTGCTCTGTTAGATCAGTTTATATAAGCTAGATTATGTAAAGAAACAGTGATACGGTTAAGTATCAAGAACCAATTATTATTATCATTTTGTGTCGATAAGTAAATACATCACAGTTCTTAATGATCTATATATTCCTATTTATTATTATCTTTGTAATACTTAATTATACTTACAAATATATAGATATCCGTACGCATATGCTTTATTGTATCCATAATATACAAGTGTTTTGTGTGGGTGTATTTCTTTGCTTATTGTTGCGTATAGGCACCGAAACTAACCTAATCATTGCATGCTATTTCATAGCTTTAATTTGTTTTAAATATTACAAAATGTTTAAAACACAAGACATACGCAATTTATTAATTATAACTTGTGTTCAGCATTTTCTTTATATTATACTAGTGTGCTTACTCGTCGTTGGTCGTGTACTATGTGGGTAATAGACGAGATAACGATTACCAATGAAAACGACTCATCATAAAATTTCAACAGTTCAGCGAATTATATTTCCTTATATTTCTTAAATTAAAAAAAGATGATAATGGAGCACACATGTCGATGGATATTGGACTACAAATAAGCACAATCAATGGAATATAATATTATTTGTAAAAAAATATAATTAAAAGGGAAACTATAAAAAAATGCCTACTTATTCGAAATAAATTCGAATCTTATCCGATAAGATACGAAAGACGAAAATCAACTGACACGCATAGAGCGACGAAAGAAAAAAAAATCAATAGCTGTCCTCAGCAACCAACCATTTTCTATTTTGTACTCCGCAATCAAGTTTATCTTTGCGGAGATGAGATAGGAAATATTTGCATAGAAATGTTAGAGTAACCCTTTTAAGGGCACCAGACAGAAGTCGCGAAACCACGAGCGAGTGTTTTCTTTATCTTAGCTGGCAATATTTTCAGTAAGATTGCTATCTGTAATGTAGTCGGGAAATGTAACTTGATGCATCGAGACGAGCTATCTGTCTATCTGTCCTTTTGTCTTGCCGTCTCTCTTTATCGATATTATCTCCATTTCATGGTGGGATGCTGTGACACAATGGGCAGGGAGTTGGGTTTGAAGAATCAGTGCCATACAGAAAGAGCACCGTGGCCTGCAAAAATACCTGGGCAGCTCCGTCCGCTTTCCGTGCTAGATTTGTAATAAACTAACCCCTTCTCAAAGGGAGAAGGCTAAGCCTGAAAGTGTAGATTTTGTAGAACTGTGCAGTACCAATAATACCTCAATCAACTGGAAACGATCATCTCAACAATGACTCTTACTCTGTTGGCTATGGTTCCGAGCTCCCATCCCACCCAATTGTCTCTCTTTCACAAGCTGTCACGCTTATCTGTTCAGTTGTCGTCCTTTGTACATAGCCCCCTTAATTCTCCTTGCCTTTTACAACTTTGAAATGGGAATAGCTTGTGCGTTTATTCTTTGCAAATTAAATGAATGAATGCATTTTGTAACGAACTTTCATGAATCAAAATATCATCTAAGTATTTTTGTATCGACAGATATGCAGAAACCTTTGTTCACAACGAGAATGCAGGTTTATGATGGGTTATTCTTTAAACGGCGAGTGAACTTAAACAATAAAATCATGGGCCATATATTGAATTGTTAGAATTTATACTAGTCGATAAAACAATGAAAATGTTAAAACATACGCGTAAATAACTTGAGAAAATTATCAACAATAAATAACCACAAACCCTGAAGGAATTGACATAAAATTAAAATTATATACACTTTAAATAGTCATTGCATAGATTTACCTTGTTTACCTCACATTCAAATAATCAGTTTCGACTGTCAAATTGAGTTTACAAAAATGCTTTTTGGATATATACAAAACATCAACAAGTTTCTACTCAATCTCATTATTTTTCTCATTCGAGACACACACAAGTAGATAATGTTTTTTTTATCGCTACCGGCGGATGAACGCTTCTTTCACATTACCATTTTCCACCTTAAACAAAGAAACAAAAAAAAACGAACTCCTTTGTTGCAAATACGACAAAGCCAACTCTCTTACTCGCCAATTTTATATTACTCATAAATCAAGTTAATTTGAAAAAAACTGGCCCGATCGTAAAATACTGAATTCGAATACCCTCTTTATTAAGTTTCATATCTTAAACCAAAAGCTCACAGAGGAGTTTGGTAGGAAATTTTATTAAACAAATATACACGCGTATATATATATATATATATATATATATATGTATATATATGTATATATATATGTATATATATGTATATATATATATGTATATATATGTATATATATGTATATATATATATGCATATATATACATACATATATATAATATAAGTACTTCATTTACTCACATAAACCTAATATACGAAAGTATAGATTTATGCGTAAACTTTAAGTATTTACTTCAAAAGTGCTCAATACGTAAGTAGAGCTAGTTAGTAATTTATAAAATATATATGACGATTAAGCTCCACTGAATATTGTGCGTTTCATCCACTATAGGATTCGTCAGGCTTATGTGCGAATTCTGTGGTTGTTTCTCGTTTTTATATATGTTGAGGACTTTAGTAAGCCAATCAGCTTTCCAGTATCCACCGCGCCCCTTCCTATCAGCGAATGGGCATGCATTTTATCGAACAAAGGATCTGTTTTAGAACTAGGTTAGTGGTTTAAGGCACTCTTTTATATATATATATATATACATATGTGTACACACATACATGCACACATACATACACATATATATTTGTACACACATACATGCACACATACATACACATATATATTAAAAGATAACGCTACTACCACCCACCATCAATTATAAAACACATTCCCAACTCGATCGTAAGTATACTCAGTAATAACTCAAGCGATGAAAATGCATTTAACAGGTCAACCAATATCTACGAAACAGCCCTAAAAAATAGTGGATACAAAAATATCGATATCAAATATAAGCAACAAAACACCAACAACTATAATAAAATCAAAAATAGAAGAAAAAGAACTATAATTTTGTATACGCCCCCATACAATCAAATGTTAAAAACAAAACTTGGTAAGAAATTTCTAGACCTTATTGAAAAACACGTTCCCGCAACCAACCCCTTACACAAAATCTTCAATAAAAATACCTTGAAGTTATCTTACAGTTGTGAAAATGTAGAGATGATAATTAAAGCACATAATAACAAAATACTAAATAAAAACAATGTAAACAACAACAAAATAAACAATAAAAAGGTAGACACCATGACAAAAATAAAACTAACACTAGCAGAAATAATAATAATAATAATAATAATAATAATAATAATAATAATAATAATAATAATAACAAACCAACCTCGGACAAGAACAACCATACCATAAATAAAAATAATAATAACGAACAAGATGAATGCAACTGTAGACACCGCACACTTTGCCCAGTTCAATATAAATGTCTAACAAAAAGCGTAGTTTATCAAGCAACAATATTTGCGAAAGAAAACCCGAATAACAAGAAATATTACGTAGGCATGACTTCCTTAGATTTCAAAACCCGATACTATGACCACAAAAGTACATTCAAAAATAAAAAAAACACCGTATAAAAAACAACACTAGCGAATAAATACTGGGAACTCAAAGAAAGCGGATATTCGCCGGTAGTCGAATGGAAAATAATGAGACAAGCTACCCCGTGCAGACATTTACATGACCCATGTAAATTATGCCTCTATGAAAAATTTGCTATCCTGTACTTTAAAGAACCCCAAAATCTATTAAACTCTAGACGAGAAATAGCAAACAATTGTGTTCACAAAATAAAACTTACTCTAGGATAGCGATACAAAATAGCTTAAAAATTAACAAAAACAATAGAAAACAAACAAATAAATAAAGTAAACACGAATATACATAAACGACCACACACACACATATATATGTGTATGTATGTGTGCATGTATGTGTGTACACATATGTATATTTATATATAAAAAAAGAGCAGACATGAGGAAAATCGACTACCTTAAATCACTAACCTAGTTCTAAAACAGATCCTTTGTTCGATAAAATGCATGCCCATTGGCTGATAGGAAGGGGCGCGGTGGATACTAGAAAGCTGATTGGCTTACTAAAATCCTCAACATATATAAAAACGAGAAACAACCACAAAATTCGCGCATAAGCCTGACGAATCCTATAGTGGATGAAACGCCGAATATTCAGTGTTGCTTAATCGGCATATATTTTATATATATATATATATATATATATATATATATATATATATATATATATATATATATATATATATATATATATATACTTAACGGCTAGGGTGTGAGTTACTTTATAGGAACGTTAATTTAATTTGAATAAATTAAATACGCTTGTCCATAAGTGCGCTTGAAAGCCAAATCACAAAGCAATATCAGGAAAATAAACATATATTTTGCTTGTTTGAAATTTATAATTTAAAAGTATTTCCGAGTCACACTTTATTCATCATTAGTATGGTGTTTTCTTTTACAAGAAAGAAAAAAAGAAAGAAAACACTATACTGAGGATGGCGTTTTACTCCGAAATATGTTTAAATTATCAATATTTTCCTAATATTGACTTGTGATTATGCCTTCAAGCGTATTTTATTTTATTGAAATTAAATCAACCCTTCTATAATGGAACTCATACCCTTTACGCCAATCTCGCGTAGCAAACGCCACATTACAACATTTCAAAGTACAACCGCTGAGAGAAAACTCGCGGATCTTTAAAAACAGACTTTGCTTTCTTGAAGTTTACAATATGACAAGAAGGAAGAAGAAGAAAAAAAGAAAGAAAACATCATAATGAAGATGGAGTTTGACTCCAAAATATATATTTTTTTATTTTCATATAATTCCATTGTTATTTTCAAGTGCACTTTATATGTAATCTATTTCATATGTATATTTATATACGTATAATAATATATATGAGACAAAACCCTTACTCGAAACATAATTGGAAATGAAAATATCGTCACATATTTTAATCCACCAACGTTTGCTCGATGAAGGGATTATCTCGTGTTATGGACGACACATGAACCGTAAACATCAATCCGTAAAGGTTGACCGATTTGCGTCAAACACTCACTTTTAAGCAAGCAAAAAAAAAAGTCCATTAGCTTGATGCGCATTGACGTGTATGCGTGTCGCTTATTATAAGTCATCCGTAAGACGGGTCACTAATTAACAGTAACGGACTCTGGAGAATAGAAACCTTTTATATAATCTCGGATTCAAACAGCCGCATGACGTAACACCGATAAAACCAGCAACCAAGTTTGGTATTAAACCAAGCGAAAAAAAAACCCCAAAAAAAACACGTAGAATATACGATCATCAATCAAATAAAATCGCTATCATGACTACAAATGCTCACAACTATTGCTTAGCCTTTTTTGTTATGATAAAAGTGTAGTATTGTTCTGACACTACACTTAATTTTTTCTTAATCTTTTCTCAGTCAGCGAATAATAAATCTAAACACAGAATAGGACGATAAAATTATCGCCCTAAAAAAAGCAACAGTACACTTTTAATTTAAAACTTTTATTGACACAATTAATTCAATTAACTTCATTATGCAGTAGAGTTGACATCTACTCAATGTAGCCGCTTTCAGCCTCACTCACCGCCTCCGTACGGATCCGGAACTGGGAGCATGCCTTTTCGACAAGCGCCGGCGGGAGATCGACGAATACTCTGCGGATGGCGGCGATCAGGCTGGCTTTGGTGTGTCGGGAGGTAATGTTGGTGAAGGTCTCAACGTATAACAAAACGAAGTAGTCCAGCGGATTCAGATCGAGGGAAAAGGAGGACAGTGAGAGAAGAGTACAAAGTCGTAGAACTACTTCTGAAGTCAAGCCTGGGTCTCTTTGGATTTGTGGGCCGGCGTGGAGTTCTGCTTCCACACCCAGGATCTGCCAGCGGCCAGATGATTGCAGCGGAGGCTCACAACACTCACCAGGTACACTTTGGTGTTGACTTTCAAGCCGCTTCAAAGATCTGAAGTGGCATGATGTGGTCCCCACTTTAAATCACACCAAAGACCATAACCGTTGGCAGGCCGATGCGTTGAGTTTGCCGTCAAGCGTCAAGCCGTACGGATTTGCATTTTTAGGGTGCTAGAAATGTTCGTGTTATCATAACCTGAATCGGCACTGAGCATGATTTCTACAACCACGGTATTTCGATCCCAATCGTTGAACATTGTGCCACTTTCAGACAATATAGCAGCCTTTTTTTTGATCTGAATAAAAAAAAGAAAACCTGTTTTAATCAAATAGAGATGGAATCATGTTGTCTTTTCTAGCGCGACAACTTTATCTTAGCACCCTGCAGTGTGAAACAATTTTATTTTCGGTTCAATCCAGACTGTCAAATATTTGAGAACTAGATAGCAGATTAAAAATCGAGCTTGTTTATTCTTTTTGTCAGTTATGAGCCGCTCTGATCAGTCGATTTACCGCACTAAATGTTAGTATAGCGTTTTAATTTGTCGTGACAGGCACTTATACTTGAAATAAATGATTAATAACTTCTACAGGCTTCCTTGTACCAATACTCATTAAATAGCTTTAATGATTACCCTTCTGCATTCTTCTGTTGATGGAGGCAAATAAATACATTGCTTCCACATATAGAATAACGAACATGCTTATTCATGAGAAGGTTAATAAAAATGTACAAGACAACATTTACATTTTACACATCGCGATTCCCGAATTCGCTCAAGATTGTAGTTCGTCTAGGCAATAAAAGCAAACGAAATCTCGTTTTAATTCTGAGCCAAGTGTAATCCGATCCTAACCAAGATAACTCTGGTGTTAAAAATATTTTTTGGTCCTGACTAAGGGAGAATATGTTTGCATAGAAATAATCGAGCAAAAGGAAATAACTCTGGCGTCGATAGTATGATAAAACAAGCAAATGACTATT
Organism: Euprymna scolopes; assembly: GCF_053919585.1. Classification (NCBI taxonomy): domain Eukaryota; kingdom Metazoa; phylum Mollusca; class Cephalopoda; order Sepiida; family Sepiolidae; genus Euprymna; species Euprymna scolopes. The sequence goes on from NC_136504.1 coordinate 92,862,728, forward strand.
GAAAACATAAGCTTAAACGGCTATATAGATGCTTGGACGCATATCTATATGTAGCAGTTCGAGCCGACAGATTGCTCTCGTATGAATAACTGCGGCTGCTTTAATCTGTCATGCTTAAATAAGGAATAGAATTTTCAGCGCTAGACGCGTATATGGTAGAAGTATTAACTTTCAGAATTTTTCATTTAGATTATTGACTAAACTACTTTTTACTCTTTGGTTGTTAGGGATTCATGACAAAATCGATAATGGTGTTACGTATACAAATGTTCTAAGTGCCAGTGTTTGTTAATACTAACGCATGTTAAACAAGATTAAGTCTTAACCATTCAAGTTCATACTAACATTGGCCACATGGACACAAGGCGCAATGAATAAATTTATTACACATAATGAGTTATGTGTGATAATCTTCTAGAAGTTAAAGTTTCAATTCTCACAATGGGTGATAACCACTAATAATAAGATAAGAATTGGCATAATATATCACGGTTATGCCCAAGCGAAAAAAAACCCCATCTACTATCGAGAATTAAATAGAAGGGTTTACTTTTTAATTATGTATACCCGTTCAAGAAAGATGCAGTAGATAATGCAGTAATGTACATCGACCAATAATTTTAGGAATAAACCGAGTAGAAAAAAGCACTAATTAGATTTCCACTGGATGAGTGCAAAGAGGAATGGGGGGGTAGGGAAGCTTTAAAGAAAATTATTTGATTATAGCCTGTGTGAAAATTCCTAGTGAGTAATAATAATAATTCCGTAATAATGCAAAGTTGTAGTTTCGTGAAAATCATGTTTTTACTGGGTTTTTTTTTAATGTTTTTATCATGTATTTGCCTATTTCACTAGTCAATTTGTGTTTTTTTTTCTTCTGTTAACAATTATTCTTTATTAGCGCATGAAAATACTATTTAATAGTCTGGATCGAACTTTCCATTAGGAATAATGTACTCTGTCATCTACCGGCATGCCTCATGGCTCCATAGCAAAGCAACTTACTTACACTCTTATCGAGTTATCTAGAATAGCGATTACTTCAGTGATCTGGCGAGAACCGGTGATTAAACGTAAATGTGCGACACAATGCGGAGTTAAGCAATGTTGAGCCTGGCCAGTATCAGATGGATGACCATTTGGGGAGTCTAGGCGCTTTATGTACCTTCTGGGAATGGTTGGGCGTCGTGCCAGCACTCTCACCCTGTAAAAATAACTCCTCGCTACAAAAGCATCTACAAAGTTGTAGATGGCCTGTGCTCCTCCAGGGACTCAAGGCTATGGATAGGTTGGATGGAGGATAGGGATGAATTGTATTTTATTTATTTTTTATAGTACGCGCAATTCGCTTTATCATTTTTGCCAAGAACACTAACCTACATTAAGAAAATGCGGGCTTTATTTGATGCTCATTTGTTGGTGACGTCATTGAAATAGAAACCGAAATGCTGGTTTATTTATTTTGAAGCAATGCATAAATATTAACTTTATTTCAGAAATATAGGATGCATATCTCAAATTCTTTTCTGACAAAAGTGTACATTTTTAAAATTTAGGAGCAAATTTTTATGAAAGTAAATTAATATACACAAAGAAATGAATCTTACAATGTATTTTACTGGTGAAAAAATCACTATTTTTCATTTTCTACAATATCAGTTCTGGGTAAACGGATTATTGAGATCATTAACACAAACAGAATTATTTATTTCCGGAATCGAATCAAAGAGAACATCTGCTCATAATATAACAATTTTTATTTTTTGGTTTACCTCTCTTGATAATTAAGAATTAGAAATATAATAAAAGAAAGTAGCAAGTTATATATCCTATTTCTGAGCGTTCAGCGAAAACGGCTGACTACAGGGATTATTAGAAAAGATAACTATAATATTATACTTTATTTATTGTAATAAATAGCAGACGTTTCTGCATTGATCAAGACGAAAATATTACACATATTCTAATCTCTTTTTCTTCCCTCTTTTCCCGGTTTTCTTCTGCCCTATTTCTTATGAAGTAATTCATGTGTCTGGACAATCAGAACCAGCATTACTCCGCCTAAGGAAAATAATTCTGTGGAATAATCAGCGTTTCTTCCCTTTTGTAGTTGAGTGAAAACAAACTACATGATAACAGTAAAATATGTGTGTACACCTTGATAAACTTAAATTATATAAATGTATATTAGACCTGTAAATATTAAATGTGCTTTATTTACCTTTTAATATCATACATCCGAGGTCATACTGATTAAAAGTATACTAATTTTGTACGTGTTAGTTGTGTATTATTCAAGTTTTAGATGGACATGCAATCATAAATTTGTCCAAATAAAATCAATGGTATTTGTATATTCCTAACAAGCATTAGGGAATATTATTTCAAAAAGAAGATTGTGTTTAATAATAGCAACCATTATATTTTTGTAACAGTGCATTAAGGTGTAATGACTGACGTTTTTTATTGACAGTTTAAAAAAAAACAATTAACCATAACTTGCTTAAAATCTATTATATAATCGACATATGTTGTATGTTCAATTAAAATGCGGAAAATATTTTAAAAAATATGAATCGATTATATATATATATATATATATATATATATATATATATATATATATATATGTAATTCTACTTGAGTATTACCTCAGTAAAGTTTTGATGAACATTTCCGTGGCATGCATTCGTTTATTGTCACAAAACACCACAATAAATACCACGGAGTCAACAACAGTGGGGTTTTCATTCATAAAGTTGAGAAATCAACTTAATGGTTTGTAATTTTTTTTCTTTGGATCCAAATTAGAATTACACAAAAACATTAAAAATAAGAAGATACTATTTCAAAGTAACGCCGTGCTAATGTGTTATTATTGTTCAATTGTTTGCTATATTAATTAACAATGCAATGCAAAAAATATTAATAAAGATCATAGGGGTATACTGCTGGAGTATAAATTCCCGAGAAAATCCGGTTAGTTCTGTCCAGATTACACCAGAAGCCTGCTAAGCAGTTAGGCTATTTACTATGACTAGTGAATATTCAATGGACGTGAAATATGTAAATTTAAATTTGAGCATGAACTCAATAGCAAATAACACAGAGTATATTGGTAACATTGAGTGATAACATTAAAAAGATGGTGTACGCCTTGCTAAAATTAAATTATATAAATGTATATTAGATACCTAAATAATAAATGTATTTTATTTAACATTTAATATTAGAGATCCGGGATTATGCTGATTGAAATTATGCTAATTTTGTGCGTGTTAGTTGTATATTGTTTCTATTTTAGATGGACATGCGATCATACATTTGTCCTAATAAAATAAATGGTGTTTGTATATTCGTAACAAGCATTAGGGAATATTATTTCAAAAGGAACATTGATTGTGTTTCAAACTTTCGGGCCTGTACTTAGTGGAATATATTGCAAGTAACTCTTCCAATATAAATTCCAATATAAATAGTTATTTTCCAGTTAAAAAAATGTTTATTTTATATTTAGAATTAAAAAAAACATAATTGATATCAATTTTAGAATAGATTACTGTTAATTATTGCGGCTTCAATTTGAAACATTTTTAAAGAACGACTTTTATAAGAGATAAATTATTCTTGTACTTCGTTTACAACAAGTGTAAAACTGCTACATTTTAATAGTTAGACTTAAAATTATTTTTGCTAGTGTTTTTGTTTTATTTAACTGATGAGAAGAGTTTTAGTATTATTGTGATTATTCAGATTACCTTTCTTATCGTTATTATTATTTCAGCTTGGCAAAATTCAAGATCGACTTTGTAATAGATAATCTCCTAAGTTCAATTCATACATGCATCTATTCGAACTTGAGAACTTATGAGAAATTTCGGCATGAATATTTCCCATTTCGATATGTGTATGTATGTGTGCCGTTAGTCAGCATCCCAAACCCAGACGGGGTACTTCATTCACACTCATACCATTTGTTATGACGTACGCATGACACGTGTTTCGTGGAATAGCGAAAGTCCACCAAACAACAATATTTGTCTCTGATGAGATGTTTGGTGAGCTTCCGCTGTTCCTCGGTATATAAATAATATGTATACACTCACGCACACGCACACAAACCCCCCCACACATATATCTATATATATATATATATATATATTATATATACATTATATGCATACACTAAAATCCGCACACACACATATATATATATATACACATTATATGCATATACTCTCTCACACACATGTG